>NW_024423897.1:27535328-27785699 GCF_017311325.1 Ursus maritimus
AAAAAAAAAAAAAAAATCAATTCACATCCAAAGAGCTGTTTATATAAAGTGGGAAAGATGGTCTCTGTTGGTGTCAAAAATAACAATTTAGTACATTCTGAGGATACGTGTACGTTCAACCAGTAGTATATTCAAACCCTCTGGTTCTCAATATATGTTCTTTTGACTAGGAGTATCAGCAACCCCTGGAAACTTGCTAGAAAAGCAAGGTCCCCACCCTAGACCTACTGAATCAGGATCTGTTTGGGGGCTAGAAATCTGATTTTAATAAACCCTCTAGGCTTTTCTAATGCATATTTAAACTTGAGAACAATAGTTCTCTCCAGTGAACTGGAGGAAGATAAATTGTTACTCACATCTAAGCAACAACCTGTTTGAACCTTCCTGCTGAAGCATATTCCTATTGAGGAACAAAGATATACCTTCTACAGAAATCATCACTTGAAATACAAACAACTGCTCTCTGGTGAAGGTCAGAGCATATTGCTTCCAGGTATAGTTGCAGAATTTCATTACATTTAATATATCCTCTATATTCTTGTTATTGTGAAAACTTTTTTTTTACACCTCCTCAATATATTTCTCTATAATTCCCATTTCCCACATAGGAATATGAAGTACTTTTGTGCCTTTTACTGATTTATTGAACACTGAAAGCTTAAGAAAAAAGACAACAAACAAAACAGAATAAAAATAAAATTTCCCAAATCTTAAATACACATTGGATAACAGCAGTGGCAAGCAAGATGGTTACTTTTTGAAAACTGTTACAGACTGAATGTGTCTCCACAAAGTTCATATGCTATAACCCTACCCCACAATGTAATGATAGGGAGTGGGACCTTTGGAAGGTAATAAGGATTAGATGAGATCAGAAGGTGGGATCTTCATGAATGAGATTAGTGCCCTTTCAAGAGTCACAAGAGAGCCTACTTCCCGTCTGCTCTCCGCCATGTTCAGATACAAGAAATTGGCCATGTGCAACCTGGAAGAGGATCCTCACCAGAACCTGACCAGACCGGCCCGCCCCCTGATCTGAGAGGATTTCCAGCCACTGGAACTCTGAGAAATAAATTTCCGTTGATTTTAAGTGACCTAGTAGATGGTCATTTGTTACAAGCCCAAGTGACTAAGACAGCAGCTAACTCATAAACGCATACTTCAAGTGAGTGGAGGGGAGGCATAAAAGACAAGAGGGTCAGGTCAGACTTCGGCTACTGTTTAAAACTTGTCTCACATCATGTTATGATTTGAAGTATTCTTGAACGTGGTTTACTGCAGCAGAGACCTGAGATTTTATTCACATCATCCTTGGGTGGCTTAGCATCTAGCCCAGGGAATTCTTAGGGATTCTCCTAGATAGTCAATCATCAACCTGGTGTAAAAATAACGTGGGCGAAAGAGTCCATTGACAGTTTTTTTATTAAGTTAGAGGACTTTCAACTTATTTGTGAAAAGATTGTCACCCAAGAAAAAAGTTGAGTGAATTAATGACAAATCTACGAGAAGCAGGGTTTTGAGCACCATGCGTGCTTTTTTCCTATGGAAATTAACAGTCAAATATGTATGGTCTATAAAAACTTTGATGTGCTTCTAATAAAAAGTTACTGAGATTTTTTTTTTAAGATTTTATTTATTTATTTGACAGAGAGACAGCCAGCCAGCGGGAGAGAGAACACAAGCAGGGGGAGTGGGAGAGGAAGAAGCAGGCTCCCAGCAGAGGGGCCCGATGTGGGGCTCGATCCCAGAGCACCAGGATCACGCCCTGAGCCGAAGGCAGACGCTTAACAACTGAACCACCCAGGCGCCCCACTATTTATTTTTAAAAGCAGTTTCAGGGACGCCTGGGTAGCGCACTCCTTAGGCGGCTGCCTTCGGCTCAGGGCGTGATCCCAGCGTTTCGAGATCGAGTCCCACATCGGGCTCCTCCACTGGGAGCCTGCTTCTTCCTCTCCCACTCCCCCTGCTTGTGTTCCCTCTCGCCGGCTGTCTCTCTGTCACATAAAAAAAAAAAAAAAAAAAAAATCTTAAAAAAAATAAATTTAAAAAAAAAAAGCAGTTTTAGGTTCACAGCAAAACTGAGGGGAAAGTACAGACAGTTTCCTTATACCTCCTGTGCCCGCACATACACAAACTGCCCGCCTATCCACATCCTGAACCACCATGGTATGTTTATTACAATCAGTGTACCCATATTGACACTTCATAATCACCCAGAGCTTTCCATTTATATTAGGGTGCAGTCTTAGTACATTCTAGAAACTTGGACAAATGTCTAACGACATGTATCGATCATTGTAATACCATACAGTATAGTTTTCCTGCCCTAAAAATCCTGTGCCCTGTTTATTCATCCCTCCTTTCCCCCACCAAACCCTGACAATTATTGATCTTTTTACTGTCTCCAAAGTTGTACCTCTTCAAGAATGTCCCATAGTTGGAATGATATAGTAGGTACCTTTTCACATTGGCTTCTGTCACTTAGTAATATGCATTCAAGTTTCCTCCAAGTCTTTTCATGGCTTGATAGCTTATTTCATTTTAGCACTGATAACATTCCATCGTTTGGACGTACCAGTTAATTTATCCATTCGCCCACTGAAGTGCACTTCAGTGTCATCTTGGTTACTTCCAAGTTTTGGCAATTATGAATAAAGCTGCTATAAACACTCATGTGCAGATTTTTGTGTGGACATAAGTTTTTGATTCATTCCTATTGCTCCACAACCATCCCGGTATTTGTTGTAAATGTTTTGGATTTGACCAGTCTAAGAAGAGCATAGTGATATCTCATTTTTTTTTTTAATTTGCTATTCCCTAATGATATACGATGTTGAGTATCTTTGCAAATGTTTACTTATCATCTGGATATCTTCTTTGGATAAGCATCTGTTCAGGTCTTTTCTATTTCTTAATTGGGTTGTTAATTACCTTATTATTGAGTTTTTAAGAGTAAGAGTTCTTTTTATATTTCAGATAACAACACTTCATCAGATGTGCCTTTTGCATAGACTTTCTCCCAGTTTGTGGTTTGTCTTATTCTCATGCCATTGTCTTTCACAGAGCAGAAGTTTTTAATTTTAGTTAAGTCCAGCTCATCAATTATTGTTGTTGTTTTTTCACAGTTGATGACTCTATGTGAGAAGTTATCATGATACTCGAATTCCTTCAGATTTTCTCCTACACTGTCTTCTAGGAGTTTTAAAGTTTTGCATTTTATATTTAGGTTTTTGATCCATTTTGAGTTCATTTTTGTGAACGGTGTAAGGTCTGTGCCTAGATTCCATTTTTCCCATGTGGATGCCTAGTTGTTCTAGCACCATTTGTTGAAAAGACTATTTTTGCTCTATTGTGTTGTCTTCACTCCTTTGTCAAAGATCAGTTGACTATATTTTTACGGGTCTACTTCAGGGCTCTACTCTGTTCTAGCGATCTGTTTAACCATTTCTTCACCAATACCACATTGTTTTGATTGCTGTAGCTTTATAGTAAGTCTGGAGCAAGTTACTCATTTTGAAGATGGGTAGTCCTCCAACATTGTGTTTCTCTTTCCATATTGGGTTGGCTATCTTGGGTCTTTAGCCTTTCCTTTCCATAGAATACATTTGTTGATATCCACAAAATAACTTGCTGGAAATTTGATTGAAATTGCATTGAATCTATAAGTCAGGTTAGGAAAAACTGACAGCTTGACAATAGTAAGTCTTCCTATCCGTGAAGGCTGTTGAGCCAGCCTTGTGAACCTGGGATAAGTCCCACTTGGTAGTGGAGTATAATTCTTTTATACATTGTTGGATTTGATTTGTCAATATTTTGTTAAGGATTTTTGCATGTATGTTTATGAGAGATATTGTTCTGTAGGGTTTTTTTTTTTCTTGTAATGTCTATCTGGTTTTGGTATTACAGTAATATTGGCCTCATGGAATGAGTTAGAAAATATTCTCTCTGCTTTTATTTTCTTGAAGAGATTGCAGAGAATTGGTATAATTTCTTCCTGAAATATATGGTAAAATTACCCAGTAAACCCATGCAGCTCTGATGTTCCATTTTGGAAGGTTATTAATTATCACTTCAATTTATATAAAAGATACAGGTCTATTCTGATTGTCTATTTGGGGGGGGGTGTTTAGCAAATTGTATCTTTTAAGGATTTGGCCCATTTAATCTAGATGATCAAATCTGTGAGCATAGAGTTTGCATACTGTTCCTCTATTAATTTTTTTAGTGTCCTTGTAATCTGTAGGGATGGCCCTTTTATTTCTGATTTAGATTTGTATTTTCTTTTTCTTTCTTATTTACCCTGCTAGAAGCTTATCAATTTTATTGATACCTCAAGAAACCCATTTTTAGTTTTGTTTGTTTGCTTTATTCTTGTTTTTAATTTCGTTGGTTTCCGTTCTAATTTTTATAATTTCTTTTTTTTTCTGTTTACATTGAATTTATTGTTTCTTCTTCTTTTTTTTTTTTTTTTTTTTTTTTAGTTTCCTAAGGAAGAAGCTTAGATTACTGATCCTAGATCTTCTTTCATTTCTAATATATGCATTCAGTGGTATAAATTTCCCTCTCATACCACTTCTCTGAATCCCACAAGTTTTGAAAAGTTGTATATTTTCATTTTCACTTAGTTCAAAATATTTAAAATTTTTTCTTGGGATTTCTTCTTTGACCCATGTGTTTGACCCATGTGTTGCCTAGGAGTGTGTTTCTTAATTCTAAAAGAGATAATGCATCCCTATGTTTTTGCAGCATTACAATAGCCAAGATATGGAAGCAACTCAAGTGTCCATCCATAGATGAATAGATAAAGAAGATGTGATATGTAACACAGTGGAATATTACACAGCCTTAAAAAAGAATGAAATCTTGCCATTTTCGACAACATGAATGGACCAAGAGAGTACAATGCTAGGTGAAATCAGTCAAAGAAAGACAAATACCATATTATTTCACTCATTTGTGTAATTTAAGAAACAAAATGAATAAACAAAGAAAAAAAGAGACAAACAAAAAATCAGACTCTTAGCTATAGAGAACAAACTCATGGTTGCCAGTGGGGTGGTGGATGGGTAAAATAAATAAAGGGGATTAATAGTACCCTTATCTTGATGAGCACTGGGAAATATATAGAATTGCTGAATTGTTATATTGTATACTTGAAACTAACGTAACACTGTACATTAATTATACTTGAATTAAAAAAAAGAAGTGTGTTGTTAGATCACCACGTATTTCTAGTTTACTTCCATTGTGATGTAAGAGCAGACATTGTATGGTTTCTATTTTTTTAATAGTTAAGGTATGTTTTATGGCCCAGAATGTAGTCTATCTTGATAAATATTCCCTGTGAGCTTGAAAAGAACTCTACTGCTGTGGGATGAAGTAGTTCATAGATACCAATTACATCCAGCTGATCTATGGTACTCTTAAGTTCAGTCACGTCCTTACTGATTTTCTGTCGGCTGGATTTGTCCATTTCTAGTAACGGGATGTTAGAGTCCCTAAGAATAATAGTGAATTCATGTGTTTCTCCTTGCAGTTCTATCAGTTTTTGCCTCACATATTTTGACACTCTATTGTTCGGTGTCTATACACTATGGATTGTTACATCTTCTTGGAGTACTGACCCATTTATCATTATGTGAACCTTCTCTTCATCCTTGATAACTTTTCTTGCTCTGAAGTCTGTTCTCTGAAATTAATAGATCTACTCTGCTTATTTTGATTAGTGTTAGCATGGTCTATCTTTCTCCTTTCCTTTCTTTTAATCTATATATGTTTTTATATTTAAAGTGAGTTTCTTGTAGGAAACATAATTGGGTCTTGTTTCTTGGTCCATTCTGACAATCTGTCTTTTATAATTTTTTTTTTTTTTTTGAGAGAGATAGTGAGTGTGCTTGTGTGGGGTGGGTTGGGGGGATGAGGGGCAGAGGGAGAGAGAGAGAGAAAATCTTAAGCAGTTTACATGCCCAGCATGGAGCCCCACACGGGGCTTGATCTCATGACCCTGAGATCATGACCTGAGCTGAAATCAAGAGTTGGACACTTAACCAATTGAGCTACCCAGGCACTCCCTGACAATTTGTCTTTTAATTGATGTATTCAGATCATTGGCATTTAAAGTGATTATTAATATAGTAGGATTAATATCTATCATATTTGCTACTGTTTTCTTTTTATTGTTCTTGTTCTTTGTTTCTATATTTGTCTTCCTCACTTCTTCTTTTACTTATTTTGGTGGTTGCCTTAGAGTTTGCAATATACCTAGTCCAGGTACACTTTCAAATAACATTATACTATTTCAGATAGCAAAATATTCTTAATTCCTCTGTTTTATAATAGCAAAACATTCTTAATAGCAAAATGTTCTTAATTCCCTCTCTGCCCCTCATATCATTGCTGTCATCTATTGTCATTTATCCCACGTATACATGCATTTTTATATATACATTGTATACATTTTTGCCATTATTTTGAACAACTTTGATCTACAAATAAAAATTTTGCTTTACCCTCATTTATTCTCTGATGTACTTCCTTTATTTTTGTTAATCTGAGTTTCTGATTTATATCACTTTCCTTCTCTCTTTTGAGGTTTCTTACAAGGCAAGTCTACTGGCAACAAATTTGTTCAAAATTTGTTTGTCTAAGAAAGCCTGTATTCCTCCTTAACTTCTGAAGGATAATTTTACAGAGTAGCGAATTCCAGCTCGGTGTTCTTTTCCTTTAAATACTCTAAATTATTCATTCTACTTTCTTCTTGCTTGCATGGTTTCTGAAGTGTTGGTTTTTTTCCCCACTGTCTTCTTTTAAGACTTCTTGTTTATCTCTTCTGAAGTTTGAATATGACATACCTAGGTGTAGGATTTGTGGTATTTTTCCTACTTGGTGTTCTGTGAACTTCCTGATCTATGGTTTGGCATCTAACATTAATTTGGGGGAATTTTCCATCATTATGGTTTCAAATATTGCTTCTGTTCCTTTCTTTCTTCTCCTTCTGGTATTATTACATGTGTGTTACACCTTTTGTAGTTGTCCACAGATCTTGAATATTCTTTGTTTTTCTTCAGTCTTTTTTTTTCTCTTTGCTTTTCAGTTTGAGGAGTTTTTATTGTCATATCCTCAATCTCTGAGATTTGACACTCTATTGATTGACACTCTAGCCACGTCTGGTCTGCTAATGAGCCCATCAAAGGCATTCTTCATCTCTGTTACTGTGTTTTTAATATCTAACATTTCTTATTGATTCTTTCTTAGAATTTTTATCTTTTATGTCATCATCTGTTCTTACATATTGTCTACTTTTTTCCATTAATCATAGTTCAAAAAAAATTCTTAGTATGTTAATTCCAACCTTCCTGCTATATCTGACTCTGATTCTGATCCTTGTTCATTCTCTTCAAACTTTATTTTTGCTTTTTATTGTGCCATGTAATTTTTTTTTTTTGAAAGGTGGACACGAAGGACGAGGTAAAAAGACTGCAGTAAATACGCCATTAGTAATATAACAGTAAGGTGTAGGAGAGGAATTATTCTATAATCATATGATTAGGTCTCAGTCTTTGGTGAGCCTGTGCTTCTGGACTATGAACTTTACCAGTGTTTCTCAGCCTCCAACACACTTAGGAGGAAGAGGATGGTTAGAATGTCTAGAGGGGGCTGGCACTGGATATTTCCCTTCTTCCATTTAAATTGAGCTCTGACAAAAAATCCAATAATTTACACTTTGGTAAAACAATTACTTCTGAGGGTAGGTCTTGTTAAGAACAGAACGCTCTAGTTTATTTCAAAGTGGCTTATTTTCCTCTTCTCCAGCTGGAAGTAAGATATTTTTCTCAGATATTTAGCAATTCATAAAATACGGTTCAGGTTTTCCTATCCCATCAATAGTTTCTGTGAAAGTTTCTGTTTTGGGATTTCTGCTCTGGTAAGTTGTGAATCTCTGTATCCTCCTGTCTGTTTCTCCAATTTTGGGGGTAGCAGTTTACCTGGTGACCTTACTTCTCTGATAGATCTAGGAAAAGTTGATTTTGCTTGCCCAGCTCCTTGCTTGTTATTGGAATGGAGTAGTGACTTCTAATCTACTACATGCCAGAACAGAAACCCTGTGCTTTCTGCAGATAAATAAAATACAAGTTAACATTGAATTGTTTGCTTTTCCTTCACACTGAACAGCATTTCACTAGGGGAGCAGGTGACATAGCTATATATCTAACAAAGTTGTAACAATGGAAAATCTGTACCGTATAACATAGCATGATATAATCGTGTTGCTACTTGGAAAAAGATAAGAAAGGGATAAAGAAAGGGGGTAATCAGAAGGGGGAATGAAGCATGAAAGACTATGTACTCTGAGAAACTAACTGAGGGCTTCAGAGGGGAGGGAGTTGGGGGAAAGGGATAGGCTGGTGATGGGAAGTAAGGAGGGCACGTATTGCATGGTGCACTGGGTGCTATATGCAACTAATGAACCATCGAACTTTACATCAAAAACCAAGGATGTACTGTATGGTGACTAACATAATATAATAAAAAAATTTATAAAAAAATGAAATTCTAAGTAAAGCAAGTAATATTGAAATAATCATTAAAAATATAAAGTATAAAAAATAAATAAAAATAAAAGTAAAAAAAGGAAAAAGATTAATCACTAATTGCAGTACAGTTTTTAATTAAAAAGAAGGTGGAAACTAGAAAAAAAAATTAAGGATGTTCAGTAAGCTAGTGATCAAAGCCAAACATTAAATTAAAATGTTTTCTATGAAAATATGAATCTGCTTATGCAGATTATCCCACTGAATTATTCCACCATCTGCAGAATTCATGCCTTTTTGTTTGACTCATTTGTTACAAGTAGCTTATCAACAATAGCACCCACTATTAACATAAATAAGATGTTCTCAGATGATGATAAGAAGAGACCATTGGAAAGTCATACCCTGCTAGAAAAATTAAAGAAACCAGCACTATGTTTTCATGCTATGTATTACAGTACCAATGGAAGTGTGTCCTTAAGAAATTCAGTTGTATTCCAGAAAGAACAGCAAATGTTATTCATAGAAAAGGTTGAAACATATGAAGATGCTTTTTTGTTGTTTTTGATCTAGTTATAATTTTAATGCAGAATATGCATAAAGATGGAATCTTATTCAATGAATAATCTGCATTACTTGTTGTGGCCAGATATACTGTTACTGAGAAAATTTAAAAAATCATATTTTTATTTAAAACATATTACAAAACATGCCTTTAAAGACTTAATATTCACAGTATGATACCTGTATTGTACATCAGTACACACACTTAGCTTCAGCTTTTATTTATGTGATAATGAATTATCCAGAGAAGATATGGGCAAGCTTTCCTAAATGGAGGACCTACTATTGATTTTTGTGATCTATGTCTCCTTAGTTTGAAGCAAAAATAGGAGTACACAAAAAGCATCCAGAAGATTTTTATCTATGTATCTTTGTATCTATCCATTTATTTAGATATTCAGGTAGTTATCTAACATCTATCTTTGTTCATATATTTGAAATATTAGAAATGAAAATTCTTCTTAAGGTTCCAAATTCCCTTCTACTGGAAATGAATCTATAAGTTTGCACTTCAATGTAAATTACTTTAAGGGTCACCTGGCTGGTTTAGTTGATAGAGCATGTGACTCTTGATCTTGAGGTTGCGAGTTTGAGCCCCACATTGGGTGTAGAGATTACTAAAAAATAAATAAAATAAAATAATAAAATAAAATAAAATAACCAAATGTAAATTACCTTTGGGGAAGTCAAAACTGGGATTCATACTGGGGACTTTGGATAGCCAGAATTTCATGTGAAGCCAAAGGAAACTAGGGGGGCAGGAGAAAAGACCATCACACGCAAAGACAAGAGAGAAAAGAATTTGGAGTGTGTTAAAAAGGAAATTATTCTAAATTTGCATTTTCTTCAGTTCCTAAATGAAGGAAGTCCTTCCCTGGGAACACTAAAATTTCTCCCATGTGCTGCCTTCAATGTGATCTCTGTTGATAAATGGCTGCTATCTCTTCTAGATCAACAAGAAGGGTGGTGGACAGTAGTTTATGAAAGGAAACATTGCTTTTTAAAATGGCTAATGGTTGCATTATTGCTAGAGGTGAAGCTAGAGTTTGTTTGACTGTTGGAGAATCAAGCGTTGTCGGCACTCTACGTAAAGCTCAGGTTAGAGGCCATTTTGGAGAGATCAAGTAACCTACTTTGAAGCTTACTATGATCCTTTGCTGTAGTTAGGGTGTCCAAGATTTCTGTGGGAAATCTAAATTTGCAATAACTCTGGTAGGCCCCCGTTATCAGAAGTGGAGACAACAGGAAGTTTGTGAAGACTTATGTCTGCTGTTATCAACATAGTTTGTTCATAAGTACGTTTCATTAGTAGAAACAGATGGACTTGGAGAAAAGTCGTTACATGTGGACATAAAATCGTGTTCTGTATATCTCAGTTCAGCAGAGCTCACCACATGGAAGAACAAAAATTAAACAGGTTGGGGGAACAAAAGGCAGGAAAACTCTACATTAAGAATAATGGGAGATTATTAAACACTCAAGGGATCAAATCAAGTAGGGATCATATCAAATTATTTTTTTAAATTGAATTTAAAATTAGGTAATTAGCTTTAGAGGATTTTTTTTAGTTATTAATATTCCAAATATTTGGTTGTTAGTGTCCTTGTGATTCCCGAACTCTCCAGGAAAATAGTGTAAAGGAGCATATCCCTGCTGTCTAGAAGCTAGAAAATGTAGTTAATCCGGATGCTCTGGACTGCAGTTCATATATGGTCATATCAGACAGTACCACACACAGAAAGGGGTTTGTAAGCAGACTGTGTCAGCAATCCTATTCTTGGATGCAAAGGATTATAAGCCTAGCACAGAGTAAATAGTCAGTTTTGCTTACATTTTCAAAAGGCTGGACAAAAGGCTGCAGACAATATACGCAGAAGAGCTAAATTAACTCTTCAAGACAGGAGGTTCCTACATGTTGAAAGATAAAAGGGGATTTGTAACTCTATACTTGAACTCTTCCAGTAAGCAAGAACAACGGTATGTTTGTGCACGCTTTGTCAATGTATACATCTGTGGACACTAGCATAAACATCTGTAGGTGAGCTATACACAGGAAATAAAGTGCACCTGTGATTTTAAAGTGGACTCTTCAAATGGGTAAAGACATCCAATTTTCACTAAGAGTGCATTGAAAAACTTTTTTTTTTCTCCTCTGTCTTCAATTGCAAAGCATTACTTTAATATTTAAGTAGTGGTTATTTTCAGCCACAATAATGAAAAGTACTGTTTTATCCTCCTCTAGTTTTCCAGACATATCAAAAGACAATTTTATTGCTTAATTTTTCTAACATCCTGAAGTCCTTAAGAACCAATTGGAATAACATTACTTCAATCTGAGTGAGGCAGTCTCCAATCTTCAGAATTCAGTGATCCAAACACTTTGGGGGAATGTCATTTTATTAGTTTAACACCTCAGAGATATGTTTCTCTGAGAGCAATTTTGAAGAACATTAAATTTAGCAAAACTTTCCAGTGAGTTTCACCATATGAGAAACTGCATATTAACATGTATATGAAACTTAATACTTGAGAATAATTCTATCTGTAAATAGCACATTAAATCTCTCACACCAGAACTGCTGTTATGAGCTATGAGGTATTTGTTCTTTTAGGCAACTGATACTCTGGAGTAAATTAAAGAGTAATTTACTATGTAAAATGAAAGAGTTAAATCTTCCTAGTAAGCCAATAATAAACACCTCAAAAGTGTTTATTCATCTATATACATTGATATTAAAATGTGCTCATTTTCAAAACATAAATAAAGTTTGTTTTCTAAAAAATAGTTTTTCATAGTGAAGATATTTTTAATTTGTAAGAAAATAAGCTTCTTGAACAGATCACCAATTGGACAGGAAAATTCTGAAAAGAAAAAACCATAAGAATTACATTTACATGGAAAAACAAATGAACTATAAATGGGTTTCAGAAAGTGCCTTAATCTGACGGAATGCGTCATGTGAAATATTTTTTAGTTTCCCAGTTGGGATTGTATTTTTATGTTTCTAATTAAAGTAAACCTTCAAAGATTAAGTGAAATAAGTAATTACTGCAACTATTTACTGAAAGTGCTTAGCTTTATAGAGTGGCAACATTGGACATTAAAGTGGGCATAGAGCTTTTCTACCCCTAATTGTATTCTAGAGTTCCACTCTCTTCTGACCATAGATTCCCTAGATATGGAGGTTTGTTTTGGAAGAGAATTTGGGGAAGAAAGGGCTGTGAACTTGAGTTCTGTGATCATTTCCTATTTTATCTTCACACTGAAAATGCTTAGCTATGGGACACTGACATATACATTTTGTTCATTCACTCAACAAATATTTGCTTTTTGCACCTAAAGAGCATTACTTTTTTAGGTACTGGAAATAGGTCAGTGAAGAGAGTAAACAAAAATCCCCACCTGCCTTATGGATCTTATATAATTTTCTTAAGATTATCTTATTTATTTATTTCTTTGAGAGAGAAAGCGTGCGCAGGAACGAGCGAGGCTGAAGGGAGGAGCAGAGGGAGATGGGCTCCGTGCTGAGCAGGGAGCCTGACACAAGGCTTGATCTCATCACCCTGAGATCATGACCTGAGACGAAACCAAGAGTCCCACACTTCCATCACCCAGGCACCCCCATGGATCTTATATTCTTGTATTAAGTATTGCTATACTCAATATCTTCTGAATGAAATCTTATTGAATAAATGGTGAAGGAACAGCCATTTGAGAAAGCCAGAAAAAAAAAAGCATTTTGAAATTTTGTAATTATGATCATATTTCTATTTTCATTGTAAGGAAATTACGGAGTTTCAATTGAGCATACAAGTTGCTATGGTTAAATAATATTTTGAAGAACGGTAGACACCTAGCCCTCTGCATTTAGGTTAAAAGCTATGTTTTAAACGTTCTGTCTCACACACACAAAATTGTTGAAGTATATTTTAATAACATATCTTATTTCCTAGGAAAACATTTAAATGAAATCAGAATCTAGTAACTATTGTTCCAGATCAGAAGCTAATATTATATCTCCATAGTCTGTAAGTACATTCATCTCTATGGAAGGACAGAGCTTAGAATAGTGGGAGGACAGGTAAAGGAGTGTCCTGCTCGTCTGCTGGCGCCAAGTGGTATTCTTGAGATTAAAGGTCTTAAATCTTTCATTCATAGTGTTACAAACTGACTGTCATAGGCCATTCACTGTATTCACCCTAAAGAATAGTTAAGAAGTGAATGATTGTACTCAAAATTTCTCAGGATGAGAATTTTAAAAGGTAGGTTTGAGAAAAATACGGATGTTTTGTATATAAAGATACGTGTGCTTTTTTCAGATGGAAATGTTACAATGTTCAACTCTTTCTTCCATCCTCCTCCTGACATAGAAGCAAACACACATGAAAGAAAGAATTAGTCCATGAGTTTTAAAGAGATCCTATTTAAAACCATTCTGTAATGGGAAAATTTTGCTCAGTATCATAGCACACATCAACTATTGCCTTGAAGTTGGCTCTTATATGGAAAGAATTTATTTTTCATTTTTCTTTGTAATATAAATATGATCTTTTTCTTTCCAAGAAATAATATCTTGAACAATAACCAACCACTGTGCTGTATTTGGATATTTTATATAGGCAGTGTTTATTATAATAACCAAATGCAAGTTTATGGAGTTCGGATATATGATACTTACATATTGTAACTTAAATGTGTCTATAATTGCATCTTAATCAGAAATTAAAATATCATTCATTTATTTTTCTTCTGAATAACTAAAACAAGGAATCTTAAATGATTTCAAATTTAGAGATGAAAGGAACAGAGTCCATTTTTTAAAAGATTTTATTTATTTATTCAAGAAAGTGAGAGAGAGAGAGAACATGAGTGGGGTGAAGGGCAGAGGGAAAAGCAGACTCCCCACCAAGCAGGGAGCCAGATGCAGGGCTCAATTCCAGGACCCCAGGATCAGGACCTGAGTCAAAGGCAGATACCCAACTGACTGAGCCACCCAGTCACCCCTAGAGTCCATTTTAAGTTGTTTTATTTAAAAAGTCTTAATTATCCTCATTGGTAGTGATGACTAGGTGATAATGACTTTAAACCAACAACAACAACAAAAAAGACCATCATAAAAATAATGACTACTGTATCCCTGATTTCATAATTTAAAATCTTAAGCTGTTAAACATTTAGAGAATATCTTCACATTGCACCAAACTGAAGTAAAGTAGTTTACAATTTCTGTATAATAAGAAGTCTCAGAGAATTAAACAAACAGAAGACAGATATTTTGGGTTTAGCTATTTTGAAATATTTAACTTTTATATTTGTATAGAGGGAAGTTTGGGGCTTAGAGTCAGAATACTGATTTTGAGTACCCCCAATATTGTCAACTACCTCTGGGATTCAGTTTGTTCATTTATGAAATGGGATATATTTTATCTCTTAGTACTATTGTGAAGAATAAAAGAAAAAATTACGGGAAAACAACATGTAAGTTGTAAGTGCTATAAAGTATGAAATAATGGGGGTTTTCAAGTAAGCATTAAGTTTGAGTGGCCTTTGGAGATTTTAGAAAACACAGCATACCAGTTCCACAAGCATTGAATTTCTGACTCAACGGGTCTGAAAATGAGACATCTACATTTTTAAAAATTCCCCAGAGAATTCCGACACCCAGTCAGAACTTCCATATTATTATGCTAAACTGAAATATTCTACTATCCTGCAGTCCCAAAGGCTTTTTTTCCCCTCCACCACAGGCAGGGGATGAGAGTCCAGGATTCCCTCAAACAGTTCTCCTGAGGACCATTCTTAATGCTCCTGAGAGGAAGATTTGTAAAGTAAACTTAATTCATAGATTGTATTCCAAGGAACAAGAAATAAATCTACTGTATTCCTGACATGTGGAAATAATGCCCCCCAAAAATATAAAAATTCTTAAGATTTTCTTGCAATATTGAAGAGTGAAATTCCATTTTTAGAGCTAGAGTGGCTTAATAATCAAGAACATAGATATCCAATATGGAAATGGGAAAGAACATAAAAGTACTTGTTTAGATCAACTCAACGTCTGTCAAGTCAAGTGATTTATCTTACATAAATTATCACTTTTCACTTAGAGCTAAACAATAATAAAGTAGCAATATGAGAAACTCCATCAAAAGAGGTATCAATCCCATCTTGTTGTTCGGTGTCATAGAACTCCCCCAAACCAAAAACTTTTAACTAACATATCATTTTTACACAACTAGTTAGCATGAGCAAAACCAAGACAGAGAGATTATGACTTTTTTCCAACTTTCATGATGTGGTCTTTTCAAAGTGAAGGATTACTTCATTAGAATGACAATGAAGTAAAACGCAAATGTTCAAAATTTCAAGAGAATCATACCATGAACATTGCTTCAGATGTTGTCAAGTAAGGTTTCTTTGGGGGGGTGGAATAGAGGATTATAGTAGATAAATATTTTCAGCACTAAATAAGAAAGAATCCCCATTTTCAAGAAATAGCCTACTGGGGGAGGTGGAGAGATAAAAGGATCATTATAATTTGCTGTTATAAGTGCTATAAACTAGAAAAGTATTGCATGTTGTTGCGGGACATAAGAATGCCTTCTAATTTTCATTTGATATTGAGATGGTCAGAATAAACTCTTAAGAAGAGATCATTTTGAAATTTTGTTCTTAGATGACAAAGAGTTGTCCAGATGAAAAGACTAGAGAGGGAACAAAAGCAGTCCAACAAAAGGCGTGGAGGAGAAGGAAAGAGAGAGAACTTGGTGATTTAGGGGATGGATAGAATTTCAATATAACTTGAGTATTAGGTGAAAAGGGAAGAATGTAGGGCAAGACTGAGAAGGGTCTTATGTGGCATGCTAAGGAACTTGGGCTTTTTCCCGGAAGCTGTAATAATCCACTGAATGATTTAAAGATGCATGTCTTATTTATGTTGCAAAGAAACTCATCCATTAATTGAGTTTTTTCATCATTCATCATGCTGAGGGAAGTTGCTGAATTTAATAAAGGTCATTTAATGTCAGGGAAAGAGTGTTACTTTGGGGGAAAAAAAGACCATTGATCATTTGAATTCCTATATAACACTGTCATTTTGCAGTTGGCAAATATTAGAGTACTCCCACCCCCAGATGCATACGTAACTGCAATCGATGCAGATAAGTCATCAATGTAAAATAAAAAGAAATACCTTATTGTTTCTCCCTTACTGTCCATTCAAAATACAAACAAATCATCTGATTGCTAAATTAGAGTTTAGATAATTTGATACTTCTCCATTTGAAACAGTTACAGTGCCATATAAGGTTTATCATTCCCTATCTAAAGGGATTAACAAAATAAACTAGATAGAAATCAACTAAAATTTTAGTTCCATCACAAGAAAATTCAATATGGAGTTGAACTTTGACTTTAAAAATTAATAATTGTCTTTATCAATGTATTCTAAAAAAATACTGGACTAAAACAGTAGTTGGTAATATTTGTATTTAACTTCACAGGTTTAAATGTTCCTAATAACTTCATTCATATTAAAATTTAGTTTAGGATCTTTTATAGTGTAAGAGCATACTTTCTTAGAATTCACATAAAAGTATCTTATACTGTCGTCACCTCCATTTTAATGTGACTTAAATATATAAGTGATATGTTTATAGGCAAAGACTGGAAAATTAAGAACAGATTATGTATTCTAATTTTTAAAATCTGACGCCAAAAGCCAAAACAAAAAAGACAAAAATTAATGAGTGGGACTACATCATGCTAAAAAGCTTCTGCAGGGGCGCCTGGTGGCACAGCGGTTAAGCGTCTGCCTTCAGCTCAGGGCGTGATCCCGGCGTTGTGGGATTGAGCCCCACATCAGGCTCTTCCGCTATGAGCCTGCTTCTCCCTCTCCCACTCCCCCTGCTTGTGTTTCCTCTCTCGCTGTCTGTCTCTAACTCTGTCGAATAAATAAATAAAATCTTAAAAATAAATAAATAAATAAATAAATAAATAAATAAATAAATAAATAAAATAAAATAAAAACAAATAAAAAGCTTCTGCACAGCAAAGGAAACCATCAACAAAATGAAAAGGCAACTAACTGAATGTGAGAAAATATTTGTAAATCATATATCTGATAAGGGGCTAATATCCAAAACATATAAAGAACCCATACAACTCAACGGCAGAAACAAAACAAATCAAAAACAAAAAACCAAGCTGGTTTAAAAATGGGCAGATGATCTGAAGAGACATTTTTCCAAAGAAGACACAAATGGTCAACAGGAACATGAAGAGATACTCAACATCATTAATCAACAGGGAAATGCAGATCAAAATCCCCATGAGATATCACCTCACACCTGTTTGAAAGACTGTTACCAGAAGACAAGAAATAACAAGTCTTGGCAAGTGTGTGGAGGAAAAGGAAACCCTTGTACATTGTTGGTGGAAACGTAAATTGGTTCAGCCATTATGAAAACCAGTATTGCGCTTCCTTAAAATATTAAAATAGGGGCACCTGGGTGGCTCAGTTGGTTAAACAACTGCCTGGGGCTCAGGTCATGATCCCAGGGTCCTGGGATGGAGCCCCACATCAAGATTCCCACTCTGTGAGGAGTCTGCTTCCCCTCTTCCTCTGAACCTCCCCCTTGTTCATGCTCTTGTGCTCTTTCTTTCTCTCTCAAATGAATAAATAAAACATCTTTTAAAAATTAAACTATCGTATGACCCATAAGTTCCACTTCTAGATGTTTATCCAAAAAAGACCTCACTAACTCAAAAAGATATATGTACCCCATGTTTATTGTAACATTATTTACAATAACCAAGATAGAGAAAAAACCTAATAGTCCATCAATGGATGAATGGACAAAGAAACTATATATGTATATACAATTCAGCCATAAAAATCTAAAATCTTGACATTTGTCACAACATGGATGGACCTCAAGGACATTACGTTAAATGAAATAAGTCAGACAAAGAAAGACAAATACCATATGATCCCTCTTATATGCAGAATATAAAAAGAAAAAACAAAAAGCAAGCCCATAGATACAAAGAACAGATTGGTTGTTGCCAGGTGTGGGGGTGAAGGAAATGGGTAAAGGGAGTATACATTTATTTAAAAATGTAAAAATCTTAAGAAAAAATTTTATTATGACATAACTTCACTGAAGGAAATGGGCAGGGTGTATTATGTAATATTTATTAATACATGAAACAATGCAAACTCATGAAACATTCCACTCATACTTTTTCTAAATAAATTGCTTTGCAGGTTCCAACTAATAAAAAACAACCATTATTAGAACTGGAGGAGACAGTGTAGGAAAAACACATGGGTCAGTGTGTTGAAGACAGGGATGAACATAGGTAGTGTTAGAAGTCAATACTGGGAGGCACTAGTGGGATCTTGTCCAAGAGAAAGACATTTGAACATATAAAAGCTTCATACCACTTAAGGATGTGTCAAAACCTCATTCCTCTTTATTCTGGTACTACCATTCATCCAGCAGTTCGCAGAACGTTTGGCATGTAGTGGACCATGAGTAAATATATAATGAATGAGTAAATGCATATGGTAAGTATTCAAAGCTTCATGGAAAGCCTGGAACCCAGAGAGAGCTCATTCCACTGAGCTCAAGGACAAATACTCCCCATAAAAATCATTGAATCAAAGTCTAGTAAATCAATCAATGCTACCAAAATATTAAATTACTTCTATCCATTTTCTTTATTGTATATAATAGAATACAGCAATAGGTAACATGGCTGTGAAATTGTGAAATCTAATAATCATACAGACTAGTAAAGAGTAGTTCACTGAACAGTACTCTCGGGTAGATTTTTGTGATGCTATCCAGCAAAATTCTGCATCCTAGCTTTGAAGAACCTGCATTTTGAGTGTAAGACTTTACACAAAGAACTAGTATGAATAGGTATGTAGGGTATGAGCGTCCATATCACAGAGAAGATTCTAAATAGCTTCAGTAGATTGGCCCTTATGGCTTTTTTTCAACTTAAAGTGATTAATCAGATGTGATATAACAACTGGGGTAATTGGTTCCCATTTGGCATGACTTCTGGGCATATGCTGGATATTTTCTCTCTGTCCCTTCAGATCTATTCTCCACTTTATCCTGTGCCCCAGAGGTTGAACTCTATAATCTTCATCAGTTGGGGTTCTCCTGCCCAGAATGGAGGGTGGAAAGAGAGAAAGGTCAAGGAAATTATTTCTTCCTTATTTGTCCTTAATTTGTCAGGGACTGTATTCTTCTATAGGCCACACCTCTTGTTAGGCGGCCCCTCCTTCCTTGCAATTACAGCTGTAGCTCTTGCCAGGTCATGGTAACAGCTCCTTCCATTTGCCTCTTCAGCCTACCGATGGGTCAGGCTCTCTGATATTGCTACGTCTGGAGTGCTGCACCATTCCTTGTTGGTGCTGTAAACCTCACATCTCTGCAAATAGTCTCTTTATTAAAATCCCTCTAATAATCTTCTTCAAGTTTGCTATTAAACTGATGGCTATTAAATTGAGATAAACACTTCAAACCATTTTAAGGTAATTTGTACCTCTCTACTTTGTCTCAGTGAACCCATTTTATGAGCGACCATGATGCAAAACCATTTTTGGTTCTAAGGGCTAAGCATACATTTTTCACTGAAATTTGCTGGAGTAAAATTTTGTTATTCGTGTAAGTTGCTTATGAAAGGATTAAACTTTAAGCTCTTTTGAATGTCTTTATAGATTCCTAAGAGTCCTAAAAAAAATCCTGGAAGGATTTTCTTGGCTTTCTATTTGTTTGTATCAAAATAAGAATCAGGGAGACAATCCGTAATCACTCAGCTGTGGGGCAATCAGGGCACATTTCAACATGTCTGTGATCAGCTGTTGAATCAGAGAGAATATCTCTGACATGCCCTCTCTGCCTCAACTGCCTTAAAAACTGTTTTTGTCATCCCATTTATCCAAAGATGCAGGGCAGCAATGCTGAGACAGTTGAAGAAACAATACTACCTTTAAATTATTTTTTAGGACTGTTAGAGATTCAGATTATCATTAGCACATAGGAATGTTATAGGCATTAGGTGCTTAAAAGGAGTTCAGAAAAGACTAGTACCAGTTGAGCACATCATAGAAGTCTTCATAAAACAAGTAACCTTTGAGTTAAAACATTAAAGATATATATTTTATTATTATTACTATGATTTTAATAGTCATTTTATTGGTTATGTATAGGGTAAAAGGCATTATTGAAAGGGCAACTATAAACAAGCACATCAGAATGAGTAATATAAATATAAGGAGCACTTAGGGGATAGAAGTTGAGTAGACCAATTGAAGTAGAGGCTTATTTTAAAAGAGTTTTCAAAAATATTTGGTAGACTGGAATCAAGTTAATAGAAATAATTGAATATTTTTCAGGTCAGAGTGTGGCAAGAACATTGGTGATGTTGCAGGAGTTTACTCTGATAGCACTGTGCAAGATGGACCGAGGTGACAAAGAGTAGGCCTGGTGCAGTAGTCTGTGTATGAAGTAATGTGGGTCTGAATTGGTCTAGCTGCAATGAGATGTTGAATGGGAAGAAAGTATCAAGTAAGAAAGAGATTATAAAAGAATTACTAAAATTCAGGCAGATGCAGATGGTTTTAATTTCAGCCCTCTTAATAACTTAGCTAAGCCATGTAGACTTTTCATTACTATGTTAATTTATTTTCAGTATAGATGACTGCACTCTTTCGTAAACTACATTTTGTAAATTTAGTATTTCTGGAACCTTTTCCAAGTTCCATAAGATATTAGAAAAAAATCAACAAAAAATGATTACCTAATTTGTATTGCCTGCAATCTCTGGCTTCTTTCAAGAAGAGTATAAGCCAATCACTTCGGCTACACAAATATTGATCCTCAATTGTGTGGATAAAAGCTGCAGTTATTATAGGGCTTGCAAAAGACAAAAATTACATCACTAAATCAATGGAGTGTAATAAGCCCACCTTCCCTTTAACCTTATTTTGTACATATACGTACTTCCTTAAACCTTACTATTAAGAACATACTACTTCAACTACTACAGCCACTACTACTTCTAAATAATAATAATAGTACACGATGATTTTACATAAAGAAATCAAAATTCTGTCCCAAAAGTAGAAGGGATGTCTATATTATGAGGACAAGGAATCTATAGTTTTAACTTTTTTTTAGTTCCCCAATTACACTGAACAGGATACAATGAATGCACTAGTTATTTATAAATTTTGTAAAATAATGAAATAATTTAATCATAAACTAGATAAGTTAACATCTAGTAAAACCACATTAGATTTGTTTATTAAAAATTTTAATCAAGGATATTTCTCCAAAGTCCGTGAAGAGTTAGAAACTAGACAAAAACACAAAACCTCAACTTCAGACTTCTTATAAACCTAATATTCCAGCCATTCTGTTGAAACTAAACAGGAAATTTAACACAAATCATCATATACACTAGACCTTTCAGAATCCAGTCTTATACCCGTGAATGCCCTCATTTTCCTAAGAATCTTTCATTTTATACTTGACAGAAGAACTACCAGCCTCCAGGGAAAAATAGTTCATTGGAATTGGGCTAAGATAGTATATCAAATTTCAAATTTCCCATTATTTGTTGTGGCTAAACTTTCTTGGAGAGTTCTGACAATGCTTGCTGAAATAATGCAATAAATTACCAGTACTGTATTTAGTGCTTCCTGTGTCCTGGCAAGTGCTTCCTCTTTATAAAAATGGACTTGGAAGACTTCCCATGTTGTGCTTTTGCTCTTTGAAGCATGAAGGCTGTATCAGAGTGCTGGATGGGATGATACGGTGTATTCACAGCAAGCTGAAAATGCGTTCTCCCTGCCTTTTCCCTCTCCCTTCTCAGTGCTTATAAATCATGTTATAAGCTGATTACCATTGAGCATATCATTTTTAAGAAAAATCCAGAATTTTACACAGTTGTTGATTCTCTAATGTAAGGCTCAGGAGAGGACCAGTGAGAAGCCATATTTATCTAAAAAATGAATGGCTTTCTTTATCTTTTTTCTGGGAAACATTTATAGATAATGTCTCTGGAAATGTAGTTTCCCTATGACAATGTATCCACTAAACGGAAAGGCCCTTTGATGACCTTTTGTGTCTGGATGGCTAACATTTTCCAATAATATGTTACCATATTGTTTAAAGCAATTGCTTTTAATATTTTTTTTTTGCCTTTTAAAATATCTGTTTCTAAATTCTTTAATTCTTTAATTGTTTTGCACTTCTTTTTTGGCCCAACAGGAGCAATAATTCACCCCTTTCTTGTATCATCAAAAGAACATTATTATAGAAGAAACTTAAAGGACTGTAGGTACACTGTTAGGTATATCTATGTATTGCACATTAGATGAACAATGACTACATCCGTTACTATATATTCTAGGAGAGTTGAAGTTTTGGGTGGGTTATGGTTGTGAAGGATATAATCGAGTACTACAATTTGGAAAGAAAGTTAGGATTTACTCAATAGAAAATCTGCCCATATTACCCCAAGGGTTCCCTTGGTGAAAGATAGGTAATGGGAATTCATGATAGAGGAGTCTAGCAGGAATCAATGGTGTTCAAGAATCCCCAGGGGCAAAATTTTGGTCTCAAAGAGAGTGCAGAAATTCTGGGATATAAATCAATGTAGATTATTAACTGGGTCACCTGAGTCCAAATACCACCCTAAGCCATGACTTGGAGGCCATTTAGCCATGCTTAACCCCAGATATGGTTGATAGTACAGTGGATTGTGGGAAGTTGGAGAACCTAGATCCTGGGACTGCTGTTACATGACTCAAAGTTAAGCCGTAACCCATAGTTGTTATGAGTTTGCTAATACACCTCGTATACTTCAAATTCATTTTCACCATTGAGGTCTCTTATAAGAAATAGCTATAAGAAGCTAGGGAAAGCA
Source organism: Ursus maritimus (assembly GCF_017311325.1). Classification (NCBI taxonomy): domain Eukaryota; kingdom Metazoa; phylum Chordata; class Mammalia; order Carnivora; family Ursidae; genus Ursus; species Ursus maritimus. The sequence continues at coordinate 27,558,378 of NW_024423897.1, forward strand.
AAGATAGCAGAAGAAAAAGAGATGGAACAGTAAAAATAATGCCTATCATGCAATTTAATGGCTATAATATTAGGATAGGATCAAATAATAATTAGAAGGCATCTTTTCCTTCTTTTAGAAACATTGTTCGGGGAATACAACATCTAAACAAAACAATTCATCTAAAAGAGGTAAAATATTTTAAATGGCAATAGTCAATTTTACACATTACTGATGTATATTCAGAGGACAGATTTTTAAAATTGTGTTTAGAATTTTTATTATATTGTTGTTCTTGCCATTGCCACATTCAACCTCGAAACTACATGGCTTTTGTAAAAGTTGTACGGATTGTCATGCCCTGCATGTGTTTTCAGAAACACATCCTAGCTTCCACATTCTGCAAGTGTCCAATTTGGTAAGAGTTCTGAAAAGTTTCCGGGGAAGGATTTTAGATGGAACTTCAAATATGAGGGATAGTAGTTACACAGGATGGACAATCTAGTCAAAAGGAATATTATTTGTAAGGTCCAAGATGTCTTTGTAGTTTTTTTGTGAAAAAGAAGAATATGATATTAGACATATAACAAGAAGGGAATCTTTAATTAACCTTATCAGAACTGAATAATAGCCAGTGAGTTTTAAAATCAACAATTATTTTTCAAATTGATTAGTAACATGGTCAAAAGTACAAATTGAACTTACGATATATAGTTTGGTTATATTCTGTAGTCTCCAAGCTTAAATGCCACACCCTATTCTTGGAGGAATACGTTGATAGAGCATTTCATAAGAGCATCTTTTATTTTAAATTCTGAAATGTATCCACACACACAAATTAACTTATTAGATCCAAATGACAATGTCAAATATGTAGACAGTACTGAAGTGATAAAATAAGAATTAGAATTATAAAGATTGTCAAAATTTGATTTTAAAGAATTGGCTTCAACAATTGATCTATCATTGAATTACAATGCCTGAACTTAGACACCTACATAATTTTACAACTAGAAGGAGACCTAAAAATATTCATCTAGATCTTTCATTTTACAAGTAAAAGAAGGAAGACACAGAGAATTAAGCTTCCAGAATTATTATATATAGAAAGCAACGGAATCAAAACTAGAATGTAAATCTTCTGATTCTCATCCTAGAACCTTTTCTTCTCCATCAACCACAGCATTTCTCCTCTTTCTACCAAAGAGCTCCATGTCCCAGAAAATGATACAACCACGGTGTTTTAGTCTCCTGCTAATATGGATCAAAGGTCTTTTGCTTGCTTGTCTTCTGTTTTGTTTTTCACCAATACTCATATTTTGGTTAATATTTCATCTTTTCTTTCCCAAACATAGGCTGCTAATCAAAACAAATTACTCTCAATGCCACTATCTACAGAGTAGGTGGCTTTTATAAATGTTTTATAACCTCCTAGATTTTCAGGGTGATATCATTCAACTCTAAGTTCCTGAAAGGAAAAGCAAAGCAAGAAAATGTTCTCAATTATTTTTTAAGCATTTTTTTGGTAAAATACACATAATATAAAATTTACCATTTTAATTGTAGAAGTCAGTGGTGTTAATTACATTTAGAGCTATACAAGCATTACCACGATTTCTAGAATTCTTTCATCACCCCAAAATGAAAGTCTGTACCTATTAAACAATAACTTTCTATTTCTTCCTTTCTCTTGTCCCTGATAATCTCTAATGTACTTGCTGTTTCTATGAATTTACCTATTCTAGATATTTCATAAAAGCGATATCCTACAATATGTGTCCTTTTGTGTCTGGCTTATTTCACATAGCATAATGTTTTCAACTTTCATCCATGTTGTACTGTACATCAGAACTTCATTACTTTTTATGGCCAAATAATATTCCATTTTTTTCTATATACTAAGTTTTGTTTATCTATTCATCTGTTGATTGACTTGATTATTTTTGAAATCTGAAAATGTCATTCTCTAGTATTATATCCTTCCAAAGTCAATACCAAAGTTAATGTCTATTTGGTATAGCTTTCTACCTGAACTTTGGGAAGATATGTGCTAAAAATAAATTTATCACATGGCTTAACCACTATCAGATGATATTAAAAATTACTCAATAGTATGCCGTTGGAAATCAGTTCACATTTTCTATCAAGTCACAAAATGGGTCTACTTTCAATTTGTTGATATTGTCTAAATAGATTTTATTTTGAATGTTATAATTTATGCTACTTAAATGAATTTTCATGCCAGTTTAGAATTATAACCATATAAAGACAATAGGTACTCTCTTTAAACATACTAGGGTCACAAATGCCTGTGAATATGTCATAAAATTTGGTAACACAAAGGCATACACATACAATTTTGCATATGATACTATGTTTCATGGAACCCCAAGCCCTTCTAAAATTTGAATTCTAAGGTAAAGAATTCTAATCTTGATGGATATTTGACCAATAGTTCTGGGAGGTAGAGACAGGAGTTGCAAATGACCTACAAACTCATTCTTTATGCATACTCCCACCATTATATCTCCACCAGAACCCTCATATCCTTAAAATTCATGACTCATTATGTTGTGACTAATTATTCTATTATTGTAGGGCTTTTTTTCCCCCTTAAATTGCAAACATGTATGATAAACACTCAAGGCTTATATTTCCCCCAGATTTTTCATGCTAACAGATATGATTTTCAATAAAAATTATTATATATTTTTATTACATTTACTAGAAAGTTTAAAACAGGGATATGATACCTCTTTTGAGTTTTCATAAATGCTTTTGCTCTTTTAACAATGATATTTTAGCACTATATGCATAAAAATATTTCACAATTAGTTGTTAGTTTCATTTGATTTTTGTTTTAGATTCTTTCTCCCCAAAACTATTTTCTTGGTGTTGTTGTTTTCCAGATTCCTATAACTGGAAAAGAAGTGAAGAGATCACGTGCCATATATTGTATCTTTCAGAAGAATTACATTTGACCCATCAAGTCTAACTTAGCTGATATTTTTCAATAGGGGTCTAGTAAATATTTCTAATATTACCAAACATTTTAAAGTACTTCCAAAGAAAGCAAGAAAGTGGTTTCAATACTTTCAGAGAAAAGTTAATTCACAAAGGAAGCTTGTGTTTTATGAGGCTTTCCTGAATTACAGAAATTAAAGATGGAAGGCCCTATTAGGTCATTCAGTTCATTCCCTTAAGAGTGCAGAATTGCTCCCTGAAGAATATGCACTACGGCTTTTCTGGAAAGGAAACATTAAAACTCAACTGCAATTGAGATAGTAAATTTGTAATTTATGCACAATAAAGGTTTTTCTCCTCAGATATTAATACTACTGTATATTTTAAAATCTGGCTAAAGCATTAATAAAGTGATTAGCAAAAGTCAAGGAGGCCATTTGTTAGTGTACTTCCTGATGAAATAAAAAGCTCTTTAGGCAATTAGTTTGGAAGGAAATGAAAATGAACCCCTAATTCCTCCTCCTTATGCCACCCATCTAAGGTTTTTCCTCTTTGTTCCCCAAAATACAATTTCAGTGTTCTGTAATTAAGGGGTAATGGTTCCTGCTTGGGAAGTATCATGGGTAGAAAATTTCTGTTAATTTCTCTTGTTCGAGCATAGTTTCTATGCAAACCACCTAGAAAGATAGCATTCAGCTCATTAATTTGAAAAATTCATAAGATCACCTTTGGAAGGACTGAAGTTGTTAACTCCCTTAGATCTGAAAAAATAGTTCTTAGTCTCAAAAGTACTTTCCCATCAAACTACTATAACAACTGAAAACATAGCCATAGGATTTATTTCTTAACTTTTCCCAGCATATTTGTATAGAACACTAGTCTTGAAATAATGGTTCCATGGACAAATTTGGGAAATTTCCTCTCTTAGAGATATATATTTGTCCATCAGTTACATAAAGACTGAAAAGGCCACAATAAAGTAAGTTGCCTACGTTTGAGAAGCCAAATCCTTAACTCAGGAAGTTTATATTTTAGGACATTTTATTAACGACCACGGCATACACTTTCAAAAATGCTGCTTTAGAGTTTACCAAGATTATTCCTTTAAATTATAAATACCTAAAGCAGGTTAATACAACAGTTTATCTATCAGACATTTAATCTGTAGTATGAATCAGTACCTCTTTGAGGTTGTTTGTTTGTTTTATGTTTGTGGTATTCTAGAAGAAAGAACTGAAGGAATAGCGAGGTAATAAAAGGACTAGTTTTGAAGCATGAGCATTGTCTGAATTTTTCTTATTCAGTTTTTCAACTTCCATCTATCCTTAACCTTTCCATGTGGTTAATATGGGCCTTCGCTTGGAGAGCTATTGACTATCTTGGGCAATGCCATCAATAATTGATCTGTTTTTGCAAGTCCACATTGACTCTAACTTTCTAACTCCCTTAAGGCTAAATGGTCATATGGGCTTTCTCTTTACATAGCAGGTTTCTTGCTTTTGTTTTAGTTTTGAACTGTGACTAAAGGAGAATCAGCACAGTGGGCCAATTTCCATGGTTAACCTTTGGTGTTCGGCCTTCAGTTTGGACAGATCAGGAACCAGAAGAAACAATTAATTAAACTAGTTCTGTTTCTTTACCCAGATCCACAGTAGCTTCTGGTTTCTGCGTAATATGATAACCTCTTTGATTCTCAGTTTCATTATGTGAAAATTAAGAAGTGGAAGTGGAAAAAGATGACTTTTATGATTCTTTTCAAATGTATCTATGACTAAAACATATACAGATAAATTCCAGAATATAGGCATAAAAATACATAAATTCTTAATACTATCAATATAACTAGTTGTATGATATTATACACATTACTCTTTTTTTGGTGCATTAATGTCCTCAACTATTCAGTGAGAAACTAGTAATTGGTAAGAACATTTCCTAGAATTACTAAATTACTCTCTCTGGTTTAGAAATTGAGTTTTACTTGTTGCTGGCCAAGATGAAGTATCAGTGACTAGACTTACCTTCCAGAATGAAACAACAATAACAAAAAGACAAAACACATGATGTGAAACAGTGGTTTTCAAGACCCTCGACACTACACTACTCCTTTAAGAGACAGAGTGAGTGAGGTGAACCTTATGACCATCCAAGCTTTTTATCTTGAGAGAGTTTCAAGGCTGCATCACAGGAAAGGGAAAACCACTTGGAGTCTGGGGATCTCCCTGAATTGAGGGAACAGAGCAGAGGATCTGGGAAGATCAAGGGAGCAAGAGTTTGCAGGGCAAGTACTGGAGAGAAGAACACAACACAGAAAGAGAAACTCAGAAATCTACAGAGGTTACCTAAATATTTACCATTGTACTGATCAGCACATATATATAAAGAAACTACTTGAGGCTAGGTAAAGAACCACCTAAAAATATTCAAAGATATAGCACCCTGTAGCTCACACAGGGCCTGGAGAATGCCTGTTTCTACCATGCAACCTGGAAAAGTTTATAATTCCAGGGGCACTGGATAGAGTACGCAGTACAATGTTGCTGAGAAGTGAAGGATAATTCACTCTAAAACAAGCACTGAGCCACACCTACCTCAAAAAATATAAAATGAGACATCAAGCTGCTAGCAGACAAGAACATTAAAACAGTTATTTTAACTGCATTCCATATGTTCAAAAGTTAACTGGACGTTATGGAAGATACAAAAAGACCCAAATCAAATTTTTGAGATGAAAACTACAATGGGTGAGATTTAAAAAAAATTAATAAACTGGTTGTGATTAACAACAGATTAATGTATCACAGAAGAGAAGGTTAATGAACATGACAATAGAAACCATCCAAAATGAAACACAGAAGAAAAGAGAATAAGTTTTAAAAATTAACGCAGCCTCAGTGCTCTAGAGGATAACTTCAAGCCACCTAATATGCATGTGCTTGGAGTCCCTGAACAAAACAGGGAGGGAGGCGGGGAAAATTTTTTTTAAAATAATGGCCAAAATTATTCTAAATCTAATGAAAACAATAATTTCATATATCTAAGATACTCAATGAACTCCAGGCATAAGAAATACCAAAAAAACTACACCAGGGCAACTGATCATCAAAGTACTCGTAAACAGTGACAGAGAGAGAACATCTTAGAAGCAGCCAGAGAGGGGAAAGATATATTGCATACAACGGACGAAAAGTATGAGAGCAGATTTCTCATTGGAAACAATAAAAATGACAGATAGTAGAGCAACATCAAAGTATTGAAAAACGAAACTGTCAACCTAGAAGTCTATATTCAGCAAAAATATCTTTCAAATACTAAGGCAACATAGACACGTATAAGCTGAAAGAATGAATCCCTCAAAAAACTGTACTACAAGGAATGGTAAAGGAAGTGCTTTGAGCAGAAGAAAATGATATGAGATGAAATATAGATGAGTAATACTTGATGAAATCCTCCGTGGAGCTATACAAAGAAATGAAGAATATTGGAAATGATTTCCAGGTAAGTATAATAGATGACTGTTTTCTTGTTATTTAAATCACTTTAAAACATAATTGTCTAATCAAAACTAATATATTTTAGAGTTTATAATATAGATAAAAATACGAAGTAGGACAGAGCACACACGCTGGGAAAGGATACATGAGGTGGGCTAATATCACTTGAAGGTAGACTGTAATAAGTTAGATATGCTATATACACCTAATGGAATTTACTAACAAAGAGCCATAATGGATAAACCAACAAAGAGGATAAAATAGCATCATCAAAATACCCAACCTAAGAGAAGCCAGATAAAGAGAAAAGAAGAAATAAAGAAGAGATAGGATATATTAAATTAATAAGAACATGATGTATATAAACCTAACTATACCAGTAATCACATTAACTGTAAGTGGTTTATACAATCAATATTTTCAGAGTAAATACAAAAATCAAGACCCAACTGTACGCTGTCTATAAGAAGTGCACCTAAAATATAAGGAAACAAATAGATTAAAAGAAGCAAAAGAAATTATACTATGTCCACACTAATAAAATGAATGTTAGAATAGCTGTATCAGTGCATGACGAAGCAGATTTTAGACCAAAGAATATTTCCAGAATTAAGGTGGTCATTTTATAATGAAAAAGCATCAGTTCATAACAGTCTTACACAGTCATGTGCCTAAGAAGAGAGCTTGAAAATATATGGAACAAAAACTGATAAAACTGCAAGAATAAATAGACCAATCCTCAAGCAGAGTGATGGATTTCAGTACTGCTCTCTCAATAATGGATAGAATGGGTAGACGAAAAGTCAACAAGTATACAGTAAATTTGAACATTTCCCACCCAAGTCTTAATATTTGTAAAAAAAAAACCCACCCAGTAACAGTAAAATACACGTTTTTAAAGTGCACACAGAAAATACACCGAGAAATTGAATTTTGAACAATTCAGATTTAGATCTTATTTATTAAGATGTTTTACTGTTTGCTTTTAAATCATTAGAGCATTTCTTTAAAAATTTAATTTACAAGCATTGATTCTGCTTTGCTTATTGTAGAAATGAAGTCTTTTTTTTTTTTTTTTTTGGAGACAAAATCGAGAAGAAATGAAGTCTTCTAAGCCACGTTCATTGCTAATTGTAAATGTAACCTATAAAATATGGAACTACACCTAATTATAGAGATATTTTGCTTTTCAAGTATGTATCTGGCCTTAAAAAAAGAAAAATGTTTCATGCCACATTAAAACCAAAGTCAAAGCAGCAATTAATATAGGATATTATCACCCTGTATCATTCATTCTCATTAGAGAATTCTTATTTTTACCAAATATTAAAGATAACAATAACTTGGGGATTAGGAGAAGCATCAAAACGATGCTATTTCTCCAAATGTTTTATTCAGTGTTTTATTCAGTGTTTTAATCAGTCTTTCATGTTTTAATCAGTGTTTTATGCTCCTTAAAAAGCTGCTTAGAATATTGCTCTACCTGCTTTTTTTCAAAACCTGACTGCTGTTTTCAAGAGGCCTACTCAGTAGTCCAAAATTTAATAGCATCTGCTTATCTACCACAAAGGTTCAACAGGGATAAAGTTGGCAATAGCTTGAAAGAAATAAGCTCAGGGGAGTGAACAAATTTAGGATTGGGTTGGCTTTAATGTCAGAGATCAACTTAAAAGCAAACTTTTCAATATTGTTCAGAGGCAAGCCCCTTCAATACATTCTGTCTGAGCTGTACAGTTCAGCCAGGAGCGAGGGGTGGGGGGACACAACTCGTTTTTTATGCCTTTCTCTTCCACCACATTCAAAATAGAGAATCTCTTTGCAGCACACTGTGCATATATAGAAAAGCACATGGTTTAAGGCACATAAAGAGATTTGTGTGGCATGTTACAGACCTAAGCTAACCCTAGTACCACCCACCACACGTCTTCCATACACTTGTGGTCCCTTGTCTTTTCAGTCCTCACAAAAACATGATGATGTAACTTGTCTATGCCTGCTCAAAGGTGAGCCCATTTAGGCACATAGAAACTCAGCAATTTATGTCAGTTCAGGAACAAGGAAGTAGCAGAGCCATTTTTCAACCTAGATCTCCAGTTAACAAAACTAATGTTCTTTTCATCCTTAGACCTTTCTCCTCTTTTGGGGAGTACTATCTTATCTCCCACATTTAATTCCACTCTAAACGTGCTTTGAATCGACCAGTCCTGGGTTAAATTCTGCATCTGTTTCTTACAGGATACTTGATCTGAGCCTCATTTTCTTCATTTGAAAAGTAGGAATCATAAAAATGTACAAATGAATTAATGTACTTCAAGTATTTATTAGAATACGTGGATGACGGAAGATGCTCAACAAATATTAATTCTCCTATCAGCGCACACTTTTAAATCCTGGAGTTTGGCATCTTCGCGTTAATAAACAAAACTCTAGAAAGTTGATGTTGCGGGTACATTCCAGGCATCTGAATATGATAATGGATATAAAGAACCCGTGGAGAGGGGATCAACATGTAAAAAACACATAAAGGTAATTTGTAGCCATGCCTTTGTAGAATATTTCTGAGGTTAAATATTATTTATTAGTGAGTCATTCTTTTTTTTTAAAACACTTATTTATTTAAGACAGAGAGAATAGGCGCCTGCGAGTGGGGGGAAGGGGTAGAGGGCCAAAGAGAAAGACAATTTCAAGCAGACTCTCTGCTGAGGGCAGAGACCACTGACCTATGGGGGGGATCAGTCTCACAACCCATGAGATCACGACCTGCACTGAAATCAAGAACCAGACACTTAACTGACTGAGCCACCCAGGTGCGCCTTCGTGAATAAATCTTAAGAATAGTTTGTAATGTGAATTTTTTGGGTTATGGTTGGATTTTACCCCAATTACATTGATAAAGTAAGAACTATTGTCTTAATTTTCTTATCTTTGTGTAATTATGGGATGGCTGGAAGACTGATCATTTTTAATCTTTCAAGCCTGATTTAGAGAACTTTTATGATCATATAACTGGTATAGAAATAATGCTTTCGTTTCTTTTGCCTGCTTTCCAAGGAGGTTTGTTAGCTGATGATCAAGAAAAGTATATGACATTCATCATGAATATTTGAGACTCTAGCACCTGGGTCTCTTTCCTATTTGCATTCGCAATTCTGATTGCCTTCCCTTAATAAAGTTATCATCAATTTATTACGATAATTAATGAAGATGACCCAGGGAAAAAAATGTTTCCCTTAAGTAGATGCTTTTTAAATGCTAATAAATAACTTCGCTATTTAAAATTTTCATAACAAATTTATCACATGAAAAAATGTACCATAAATTATAGATACCCGTCATTAGTAATGTATAGACTATCCAGTGTCAGACATATTAAGTAGAGGGTACCTTAAAACAGCCCTTGTTGCTGTGGCCGTAATTGTGTGTTCACTGTTTGCAAGCATATTAAATATCTCCGTTGCAGTTCAATAATATCTTACTCTGAGTATTTTTTATATAATCAGTAAACAGCTTGTAACCACTATCACCCTCAAACTGCATTACAAGGATAAGAGGCTGTTCGGCTTTGGCCAACTGAGCTGGGTTTCAATGGGTTAACCGGGATCATTGCTTCAGAGACTGTTCATATCCTCAGACTTTGCAGCCCTAGCAGAGGCTGGCTCTGTAATAAGTCTCACATTACATGCGGATTAGATTTGTAGAAATCCTGTAACTCAATAGGTACCTGCCTATTCTCTCCTGGCGTCAGCCTGCCTGCACTGCTTTGCTCTGTAGACATACCTGGCATTCCACCCATGCCTCTCACTTACTAAGTGAGCCGGAGTCTGCCTACCAAAACATTGGGGTATTGTTGTGAAGGAGAAAACTCCCTGACAGACAAGCAAAGTGTGAAGTTGGGCTTGCGATGCCTTGTTACCTTCCTCTGAAGGTACATGCTACCCCTTCGGACTTCCTCCTGTCCCACAGTGAGCTTAGAGTACAGCTAGTTCCAGGTATCTGTACGTAGAATGCAGTCACACTCCAAACGTGGCTGCCTTTCCCCCTCTTCGCTGCTCCTCTCCCGCCCTCACCTTCTTGACCACTAGGCTTACCCACCCTGGTCCTGGCTGCGCCCCTCCCAACAGTGCACTTCGACAAACATATTTACACCCAAAGGTAGGAAAACAAAACCAAGCACCAAGCACAACAAAAAACAGGCTTGGCACCAAAACCTAGAACAGTCAGGGCACTGATTTCTGGGAGCTGTGCCAAACGCGATAAGCACTGTGATTTTAACACATATCTCTAGTTCTCAGCACAAATCAGTCATTAAATAATTAGCATGTTACCTTGTTAAGAATCTTTAAAACTAAGGTAAGGTTTTCATACAGGAAGCACATCGGATTGTTTAGCATCTTTTTCTAATTAAGCATTAATCCCTCCCAGGAAGAATGAGTCACTCAAGCAAGTGAACTTTCAAAGATAAGGGATTTCTCTTTTGTAAACTGCAATTAACAGCTTTTAACAGCCGGCGTTGCTCCGGTTTTCCCAGCAGTCGAAATGATTCAGATGATTTTTGTTTTCTTCTTGCTCGTTATGCAGCTAACCAAACTGACGAAGCGGAGATGTTGATGACAAACGGGGAGATGAATTGAGTAGTAACCAACTCAAAGGAAACCAAACCAAACCGAAACCTTGAATCATGGTGCAACCCAATGTAGCCTCCTTCTTCCAGAAGTTTCCGGTGTGTCAAATAGCAGCATCCTCTTTGGGGACACATCATGGCATTTGGTATGACAGCTTGGATGCAGTCCATTTGCCTTTCCCAGGCGCGAAACTTAAACTGTGGCAGTCAAACTGTGACATGTGCCCTCATTATAAACACATTTTTAAAAAATACAAAAATTCATCTTATAGCTATATTTAGAAGTTTTGAAGATATCCCCTAGTCCTACAATTTTGTACCATTTTAATACTTATTTCTAATTTTAAGTAACAAAAGCAAAGATTAAATCTTCATCCTTACATGTAAATGCATGAATTAAGGATTTACGTTCTCCCCAATACACCCGGTAATTCCAGAGTGGCAGACAGCCATGTTTTGAGTGGCTTCAGTTACTTTGTTTGTTTCTTTGTTTTTATTTATTGTTATGGGGGAAAACCATAAGCTCTTTCTTTCCTAAAAGCTCTCAGGCTTCACCATTTTCAAAAAGAGATATATGAAAAACAAAGGGGGTGGTACAGGTCTTATGCCATGTAAAAAAAAGCAATACTGATTTTTTATGCATATTAAATATTTTGTTATTTGTCTGGGTTCCCTCAAGGAGCCATTTCACCGTGAACCAGCTTTAGAGGGTTTTAGACCACTAAGGGATGCCAAAAGTAATCCAATCTAACCTCTTCACTTTATGGAAAATCAAGTTAAAACAGGCAAAGTGACTTATCCAAGGCCATATGATAATTCATGGTGAAGCCAGAAATAGAACCAGGTCCTCTAACACCTAATCCAAGAAGTTCTCCACTTTGACACCATGATGTCTGCCTTCCAGCTGTGGGAGAGCATCACTTCTTGAGTAAATTCTGAAGAATAATTCTCAGCAGCATTCCTCCTGCTGATAACCTCAGCTAAAGAACTGCAGGTGTAATTCAAGGAGAAAGAGGGAAGGCTGGTACTATTAAAAATAACCATTGCTTAGGTAGACTGAAAATAAACAGACTGATAAATCACCAAACTCTATCTTAAAAAGCAGAGCATGGGTGGATTCCAGGTTGACTTTGTCACCTGTGAAGGGAGCAGAAGTCTCTTTTCTATTTAATCCTCATGAACACAGCAGCTAGTCGAATGCTTTCAGAACACTTTGAAAGAAGAAAACTTTGTTGGATGTTTAGAAAATTTACCTGTATATTGGACACCAACTTTTGTTCCTAATAACTTTATAACTTATTACAGGGGTATGATAAACATCATAAAGCACCAAAAAAGTGACCTTACATCAAAAGTGTAAATGAATACAGTGATGTTGGAATTAATCTAATGACATTTAGTATTGCACATGTAAAGCTGATGGTTTATAATTGGTTACACACGTTGTGTTAATCAAGCTTTGTATTTGTTTTCTGCATTTAAATTGCTGCTTAAAAGTCACACTGGGTGGGGGGGGGGCGCCTGGGTGGCGCAGTCGTTAAGCGTCTGCCTTGGCTCAGGGCGAGATCCCGGCGTTATGGGATCGAGCCCCATGTCAGGCTCTTCCGCTGGGAGCCTGCTTCTTCCTCTCCCACTCCCCCTGCTTGTGTTCCCTCTCTCGCTGGCTGTCTCTCTCAGTCAAATAAATAAATAAAATCTTTAAAACAAAACAAAGTCACACTGGTAAACTATAAATTTCAACAGACATGCACAAACATGCACACACACACACCCACACACCTACATTCATGTAGACAAACCAAAACCCTTGGTATAGTCAAAAAACAACTATGTTGGCTGTTCTCATTTATTCAGCCAGTATATATTAAGAGCCTTGTCTTGTGATAGCTGCTGTGTGGGAAATCCAAAAAAGTATGTAATATGGTCATCTTTGTCTCGAAACTTACAATCTATCTTGAGGAGATGGAAAACTTAAAAAAAAGTCTAGTGACATCTTAAAGATGATGTTTGATGGGCACCTGGGTGGCTCAGTCGGTTAAGAGTCTGCCTTCAGCTCAGGTTATGGTCTCAGGGTCCTGGGATCGAGTCCCACACCTGGCTCCCTGCTCAGTGGGGAGCCTGCTTCTCCCTCTCCCTCTGCCCCTCCCTCCTGCTTGTCCTCGCATGCTCACACACTCTCTCTCTCAAATAAATAAATAAAAACTTTAAAAAAAAAGATGATGTTTGATAAAATGCCAAACTGAGAGTTTCAAAGGATGTCACATTGGGCATTTAGAGAAGGAAAACCAATGAGAGTTGCTTTAATTGGAGAAATCCTTACTAAGGAATTGAGAATTAATCTGGTCCCTGAACATTGTCAGATAGATCTTAGCTTTACTTTTTTGTTCAGAAGTTTGAGGATAGCATAAATATTGAAGAAATTAAAGACAAATCTCTGTAAATTCACACCCAGTTTTATATACATGGTACTGTGGATAGACTGCAGTTCCATGTGTTAACTCTTCAATCAGTAATCCGTAAATTTCCTAGTTCTTTAAATTCTCCCAAGTGCTCTAAGCCCCAAGTTCTTCAAAACTTCATTCAGAACAACTTCAGTTAATAGTGTTTGTTTCCTTTCCTAAGCACTTCTAGTTCTTAATGCATAAACTAGTTTTTACACAGGGATGTACCAGAAATATTCTGAAAAGTAAGTTCGTCAGGATCTTGAGTCAGTTTTTCCTAAGTATCTCACAAAATCTTCGGAGACAAGATAGAGAAATGCAGAGAGGACAAGAGTGCAGGTAATGGATCCAGAGTGAATGACCATGGAATGAATATTAACAGCAATATTACTGAATTGCATGTTCACTTTAAATATAAATCAAATATTTAAGTTATTCCATACAGGATTTCAAATAAGAACTAATCTCGGTATATCCTTCATCACAGGGAATCTGAATACCTATATATTCAAAGGGGCTCATCACCAAAACTTCAAGTTTCTGAAGCTTGTACGAGCATGTAGGCCAACCATTTATCCACTGCACAAGTCAAACATAAACTTCCAAGTGTGCTCATTGCCATCAGTGTCCACCTTTGGAGACTGTATGTCCACTTTAACACTATTAACTGGTTTCTAAATATTTAACATTATCTTTAGGATTGGACTTCAGAGTAGTTTCTTTACAGATGGGATCTTTATTCTCCATGGGTAGACTCGACTTCTGGAAAATAGTCAAAGGTTTGAGGAAAGCTGGCTACAGTAGAGAGGTGGACCTTCCCATAGAGGAACAAGACTGAATTTTTGGTGTTGCTCCTCAGGTTCTATGAAAGTAACTCGAGAGCACTGTTTTGAGGGATGGCAACACAATGTCACCAGCTTCCCACAGTGACTGCTGCCTTAGAGGTGGCATTGAGCTGCACTAAGAGCCTTTACAGCAAAGCTGCACGTACCTGGGCTGTTTGAGCATCAGTTTCCTCATCTTTACATAAGGACAATTATTCCTACCTCGGACGGTTTGTTATTGTTAATTACATTATGGAAAGACGACATAGACGGGTAACGCTTTGCATTGTCTATCGCGCTGTAATCTCACTTTATATTTGTTGTCCAGCTCATCTCCTTCTAATGTGTGATAATCCAACTGTTAATATAGTTTAACGGATCTACTTAAAACTTAAAACATTTCACCAGGGTCTTATTTTTGTGGCAAACCTGTTATTAGAGAATCATATTAGCCTGATAAGTCATAGTTAACAAAGTGCCAGGTGATTCTTCCTTTGAAATATTAATCATGGTAAATTACAGATGTTAATAAAGAGTCTTCTATGATTTCCAGGTCAGGAGAGGAAGAAAAGATGAAATAGTAAACACACACAATTGATTAATTTTTTTCCTGTGGGAGAAAATACTAATCTCACACAGATACAATAACTGCTCTGGGCTCTGACCTATGTTCTAGGAAGACAGGTGGTAGATGCATGTTTTAGAAAAAAAGGTAAATGTGTTATATGGCCAGTCAGTCAATCATTAATCTTTACAGAGGGCCTACTTTTTCATGTGTGAATGGTTCACACCCCGAATTAAATATTCATCCCTGATGAGACTGAAAAGGACTAATGATAATGGTTTTTTTAAATCCGTGGACTAAAACACATAATTCTATAGTTCACCTGGCACTTGAAATAGACATCATTTCAGAAATTGAAGACTCTTTTATTTAATTTCTAATAGGACTTTTCTTGTAATAATCATTACATTTAATGTTTCTAATGTGTTTCTCCATTTTTTAAAATTTTGAATATCTATTAAATTTCTCATCATTAAAATAATATCACATTATAGAAAAATTCAGAAAAAGCATTCATAATTCTACCACTCTAAAGTGATAGTGTTACAATATTGGTATTTTACATATCTGGTTTCCATTCATATAAATGTTATTTCACTAAAGTTTAATCACAGTATAAATACACTTTTGTAGACTGCTTTTTTCACTCATCTTGATAGAAACTATATTGTTTTCCAAACCAATCATTGTAATGCCTTTTAAAGTTTCTATTACATGTCTACATCTTTTACAATGATCTCTAACAAATTTGTTGGGTTAGCAAACCTCATGTTCACATAGCATGAGACGGGTAGGCTGGCAAACATGTGGCCCACAGTAGGCAGTAAGGGGGTTCATTTACAGCGAAAATACTGGACTGTGTGGCCTGAGATTGAATCCTGGCTTGGCCATTGTGTTTAAAATCTAACCCTACCTGTCCTCCTTTGTAAATGGGGGAAATACCATGTAATAAAGTTGTTCTGGGAATAAAATAAAATAATTATTATTAAAGCATTTAATACAATGTCTAAAATGGAATAAACTCTCATTCAGTATGAATGGACTAGCAGTCAGGTCCTCCACTGTCCAGGTCAGTGCTCCTCCCTATATATCATGTTGAAGACCGGGAGTCAACACAATGATGAATATATGCCTTGATCTCCATAGCTTCTATACATCATTTACTGGGCTGTGGATTATTACAGTTGATATTTCATGATGACTCTACAACTCATATTCTCTCAGAAATACTTCAGCAGCTTTTACTGTGCAAGATTGTATTTTTTCCCTAATGCTAAACATGATTGACAAAGAAATATAAGAGAACTACTCAATGAAATCTCAACACAAAGTGTTCACATTTGAAATGCTAAGATCCCCAAAATGCTGAGCCCCATCATTTACACATATCCAAGTAGATTCAAAATACATAATTTGCTTCTTGCCCCTTAAGAGGACCAAGTTGACATCCATACATCTTCCAATTCTCCCACCCTGCATCACACACATGGGGTTGTAAATGCTGGCATAAAATAAACACCATCGGCTTAGCATTTCTAAGGTGAGACGGGCTTTTTGATGCTCTTCAGCTCTTCGTTATTTCAGTTTGTACATGAAATAGAGGATTGAATTTGTAAAATGGAGTGAGATTATGATGCATTAATCTTATTCCAAATGTTAATTTATGGGTTTCATAAGATCTACTTTGCTTTAGAGCTGAGAAAATGTTTTTTCTCAGTAGCTCAATGGCTCAATTTCCATGGCAGTGCCACTCCAAGAAAATTGACTAGTTATCAGAATGAGAATTTTTGTTCTATGGTGTCTGAGTATCTTGTAATAAATTTTATCCCGCCCCATTCAGAACATTATAATTTAAACACACACACACACACACACACACACACACACACACACAGAATACAGTTGTGAAATAAAAACAAAAATCTTAATATTAGCATCCCAAACCTTTCTTTCATAAAAGAATATATTTTTGTTATCAGCCTAGGACTTCGTATATACATTGCAAATGTAAATGTGAAAATAAATTCCAGCACATTAATTAAATTAAAATCTTCTAAGGACAAACTGTAATGAAAAGTGCACTGGATTGGAAGTCTAGTGTCGAGAGCATGAGTTAGCCCCTACCACCCCACTTGTGAAATTAGAGCTGAGTTGCAAAATTATCTGGCCCACAGCTGGGGTTATCAACTCATCTTGGTTTGATGAGATAGTCTTAATTTTAAAACTGAAAGTCTTGCATCTGAGGAACTCTTGCAGTCCTGGGGAACTGGGAGCAGGTAGTCACCCTATAAAGAAAGAGGACATTGAGAGAGTCCTGTGCTTTAGGCTGGAGGGGAGATGAAGTGGAATGACTTAAACAGTAATGGACTGAAACACTGGAAATATTCACATCATTTTGGACCTCTAGAAGATTCCTGAGCTACCCCAAAGAGGAAGGATTGCTTGCAAATGTTGCTGAACTGAAGGCCATGCAACATCTACAGTCCTGGACTGAACTTTCCTGACTCCAGTCCAGTTAGAACCACTCCAGAGATGTTAGCTTGCTAAAAGATCCGTATCTGCCAGCACAGACCTCTCTGCTTTTAGGATTGCATGGTTATACATCCCTTTCTATGCTTCACCTGCTTCCTTTGCCTCTTCTGTTTTTACTAAACCTGACCTTGGTCCATTTCTGTCTTTGATCTTCTCCCCATTGCCCTTCAGGCAGCCTACGGTGAATTTCCCCTACTTGCATTCCAACTGACCTGACCACCTTTTAACTACTTTTCCACACTTGAACATTCTGTTTCAGTATCAGCCTTCTGGATAAAACCTGTATCATGGCTCCTAATTGCTATTTCTGACATTTGCTTTTAGGATTCCTATGTAGAGGATGGAGGCTCTGGCCTCACTCATATTTTTAAAGAGCAAACACATTATTGAAAAGGGGGGGGGGTCAAGCAATCATTTTCCTTTTTGCATCATTTTTTCTTCAGAGGCTAAATTACCTTAAATGGCTTCGATAATATGTCTTCATTAGCTTTTGTTTTCCCAGTGCAGAAAAATTCCTCCTCATATCATACAAAATGCCATGTATTAATCCAATTCACGGTGCTTTAGTTGTTTTAGTTATTCTTTGTGGCCTTAATGAACCTATAAATTTATAAGGTAGGAGGACAGGAAGGGTCGTCTTTTTAACATTTTAATTCATTTCTTACACCACTTTTATTTTACAAATATTTCTTTGTGCCAATTCTGTGCTAGACTTTTAAGGGTGAAAAGAACCTCTGAAAAGATTGGAGGAAACAAGGTGAGCCTTAGCCATTCCAAGTTCACGGCGTAGAGCCTGTCATTTGTAAGTACTGAAGCACGTGACCAAGGATATGTGAGATAGCTACTTCAAAAACAGCATGTTGTTTTGTAATTTGGGGGTGTTTTCAGCTTTTTATACTTTGTAACTAGTGATTTCTTTCACACTCTAATTACATATTCATTCTTGACCTGACTTTGGACCTGACTTTTTCTGTTTTTTCAGTAGCGTCATTCCAATGGTACATGCTTCAGGCACAATAACACTTAAATCCACCTGTGCTCGTTTAGAAAAACAATTAGCAAGTACTACTTAGTTCTAAGCTCAATAATTTCTGTTCAAAAAAAAAAAACTATTGGGATATCCTTTGGTTTCTGCAGCAGAAACTGCTAGCTATACAAAGAATATGATTTCTAGGAAATTAAAAATATATTTGGACATCAGCAATTACAAAGATTCATCATACTTCCATGGCCTACAAAATAGATAGTTGTGTGGATTGAAAAGAAAATCCTTGTTAGCTTCTCAAGTATTTCTGACTAACTGCTGGTATGGCTATTACTTGGGAATGAGCTTTCTTGTGGTCACGAAAAATTTTTATAGTTTCACCCATTCTTCTAGTAGTGGTTTAAAGAGATTGGTGAAACCAAATGGTAAAGAAGATAAAAGAGAGAGGTTTTAGCTTGTTTCCAACACTACAAGTTTATGAAGTTATAAACCATGTGCTCTATGCATACTTCCTATAATCTCTTACTTAACGCTTTGTGACAGGTTTACCATAGCAAAATTAGACATGCTGCCACAGTCCTTCTGACAGCTACCTGGTTTCTATGCACTAATACCACTGGCTTCTTGCCCAACACAGACAAATACACTTGAAAAGAAGGCCAGAGAACACCTCGAGTAAAATCAGGGAACATGAAAATAAGAAGTAGATTTCAGCATGTAAACACTATATGCTTCTGAAAAGTTTTTAGACATTACTCAGCACTGGCTCAGAAAGAGGGGAAGATGACTGCATACTTGTTACAGGTAGTTAAAGACCGCCCAATTTAAGGTAAATCATTTAAAATAATGTCAAAATTAAAATAACATTGCATCACTTCTTTTTCCCACTTCATATCCAGTTAGAGTCCTCAGAATAAATTCAGGTGAAATAGTTTCATAATAAACCAATTGCTTTCTATATATGTGAACTTGGAAAGATGCATATGGAAGAAATGTGTGAAGTAATTTTCTTTTTACTTGCATCAAAATAGTTTAATCATTTTGTAGGTTAGACCAGATAATTCATGGGGCATAATTACTCAAGACAAAGAGTAGATTTAAAACAATTGCTTACTCTTTGCTTCATGATGTTAGTGATAATAGTATCTGTAAAATATTGATAATGGTAGGTACTTACATAGCATAACCACCTTAGAATCTGGTAGAGAAAAGTGAATGTTGAATAAAGAATATTAGAAAAAAAGTCAAATTCTTGACAATTTGTCTATTTGCATCACTGTTCAAAAATCCCGATGCCATATCTTATCAGACAAGGCAATGGAGGAAAGGAGAAAATGGAACAACAACCCTACAGAATCCAAAGTTCAGAGGGTCATCATTCTTATTAATACCTTTTTTTCTTTTTGTAAGTCTTTACATTTTGGATTTACTTATTCCATCTTATACTGGGTCATATTCTAAATTCATACTATGTACCTGTTCTGTACTTGTATTTTCAAAATTAGCTTTGAATAGTATCTTTGTTGTCATTCTCAGTGCTACTTTGCCTTCCAATAAACCAATTTTGAGCCATTGTTTCATCTTAGTGAACTGGGGGAAAATACAATTCATAATAAAGACAAAAGGAGCAAATTTAATAAAACCTATACAACCATAAACAACATAAAAATATTTAGTGATTGTTTTAGTGATTATTATCCATTTAGTTACATGTTAGCCAAAGTAAATATATCTGTACAGTTTTGAGACAGTAACAATTTTCAGAAACATAGTAATTATTAAGAATGTATCAGAAATGGAGGAAATCGTAATGAAATATATCACACATGTAGATTAGAAAATTTAAAGGTCTGACAAAAGCAAATGTTGCTGAGATTATGGAAGAACTGGGAAATATTATATGCTTGGTGGGAATGTAAATTGGTATAATCTCTAAGGAAAATAATTGGTCAGTTTCCAGAAAAGCTATAATGTGTGTGATACTTTTATCTAGCAATTCTACTGTACTTGTACTCATTCTAAATTATTATTTATGGGCACAAAAAGACATGTTTCAAGATGTTTATTGATATTGACTGTCATTGTGAAAAAAATGGACATAACCCATTTATTGTGAGAGAATGAAGTGACTCAAAACCTGTGGGAAAAAAAAATAGAACAACTTATGATTCAGATATTTGAAGTTATCAGGTATGGTTTCAAAATTGCTACAATTTACGTGTTTAAAAGAATAAGTGCCAAAATAGAAAAACCTTAAAAAGCATAAAAAGAAATTCTAGATAATTGAGAAAACAATATCTAAAATGAAGAACTAAATAAATGGGTATAAAAGGAGATTAGATGGAGCAGAAGAGAGACTCAGTAAACAGAAAGATAGGTAAAATCATTCAGGATGAAGTTAGAGAGAAAAAAATGATGAAAATACGCAAAAGAGCATAAAAGATATGTGAGACCAGATGAAAAATTATAATGTACATATAACTGGAGATCCAGAACAAGGGGGAAAAAGGGAGGGAATGAGGCAGAATTTTCCAGGATTGACAAAATCATGAAGTCACATATTCAAGAAGCCCTGCAATCAAAGGCAGGAAATATAAAACTAAAACTACAATTAGGCACACAGAGCAATCTGCGAGACATCAAAATCTAAGAGAAACCTTAAAGGAGATACACACACACACACACACACATCACATCACATCACATCACATCACATTACTTTCCAATGATCAAAAGATTGACAACTGGCTTCTCATCGGCAATGATGGGAGCCAGAAAATAATGAAATGGTATTTCAAGGAGCTGAAAGACAACATACAAAACGAAACAAACAAAACAAAAACCCTGCCTACTAGGACTTTAAATCCAGTGAAAATGTCTCAGAATTAAAGTGAAATAAAGATACTTGAGAGGGAAAAAAACCCAAAAGCTGTATTACCAGTAGACCCACAATGAAAGAAATACTAAGGGGAGTTCTTCAGATAGAAGGAAAATAATCAGAGACTGGGTCACAGATGTTCAGAAAATACAATAAGAGCATTAAGAGGAATATACATATATTCATCTTTCTAGGGTGGATACAACAATAACCAAAATTGACATCCTAGACGACAAGGCAAATCACAACATGTACCAAAGGATTAAAAACCCAAGATACCTTCTCTGACTGCAGAGGAGTTAAACTAGAAATAATAATCTAAAGATAGCTCATAAAATGCTCAAATAGTTAGAAATTAAGAAATACAATTATGAGTTACCTGTGCATCAAAGAAGAAAATTCAATCAATTTTATAAAATATTTTGGGCTGAATGATAGTGAAAATATCACATACAGAATTTTAGGGCATGCAGGTAAAATTGGGCTTAGACACACATATAAATTACTAATATCAGGAAAGAAAAAGTGGACATCTTACAGATCTCCAGATGATAATAGGTAAAAGAACAGGTTTAGGCAAATAAACTTTTAAAAAAATGTAGATGAAATTAAAAAATTTCTAAAAAAAAATAAATAACACCTTACCCTAAATAACAACAACAAAAAAGTAGATAATCCAAATAATCCAGTATTTATTGCCGACACTTAGAATTTATCCTAGAGAAATCTCACTTAGAGCTAGCAGGTGAATTCTTGCAAACATGTACTGAAGATATAATACTAATCTAACCAGTTTTTCCAGAGAACATATGAGAATGAAATAACAAAACACAAACAAAACTTTTCCAAATAATAGAAAGAGAGGAAATACTTCCCATCTAATTTTTATAAGTTGGCACAACCTTGATACCAATATCTGAGATGATATCAAAAGAAGGGACAATTTTAGATCAGTAACTGTCGTGAACACAGATACAAATTATAAATAAAATATTAACATATTATATTAAGCAAAATATTTAAAAGGATATAAAGAAATGGTAAAATAGAATGTATTCCAAAAATCCAAGGTTGGTTTTATATTAAAAAGTTCATTAATCTAATTCAATCCATTAACATAAGAGAAAAATAATATGAATAACTCAATAGATGCAGAAAAACCATTTGATAAAATTCAGTATACATTCACGATAAAAAGTCTAATTTAGGAATACAAGAAAATGTTCATAATCTATTAAATTATATAGTATGTAGCAGACCTTATTTAATGACAAATGAGTGAAAGCACATAGGGACAAGGCAAGGAGACTGACATCACAACTTCTATTCAGCTGTATCCCAAAAGTCTTAGCTAGTGCAATAGAATGGGGAAAATAAATAATATATAGTGATAAAAAGGAAGATATGAAATGATCATTATCTGTAGTTAATATAATTGCATATTTAGAAAGTGCAAAATAATCTACAGACATGGTCTACAGTCAACACTCTATAGACAAAATCTATAGATTATACACAATCTTGCTCAAATTTTCGGCAAGTTATTTTAGTGAAAATTGACAAGGTGAGTCTAAAACCTATATGTAAATGTAAAGGCTACAAAAGCAAAGACTATCTTGAAGAAAAACAAAGTAGCAGATACAAAGACATATTCTACCAGATATTGAGGCCTACTCTAGGGGCACTTGGGTGGCTCAGTCCATCAAGCATCTGACTTGATTTCAGCTCAGGTCATGATCTCAGGGTCTTGAGATCAAGCCCCATATGAGCCTCCGTGCTGGGTGTAGATCTTGCTTAAGCTTCTCTCTCTCCCTCTTCCCCCATCCCCAGCTCTCTCTCTCTCTCAATCAAAAACAAAAACAAAACAAAACAAAAAACAAAACTTACTCTAAACTCAGAAATGAAGAGAGCATGGAATTGGTGCCAAGATAAGCAATTAGATATGGAACTGGGTGGAGTCCAGAAACAGACTGACATATATATTGTTAAATGATATATGGCAAATGTGCTTCTAGAGTTCTACAAGGGAAGGATGATCTTTTCAATAAATGAAGCTTTCGGTATTAAATGGAAAAAAATTAGGGGCACCTGGGTGGCTCAGTCTGTTAAGTGTCTGCCTTGGGCTCAGGTCATGATCCAGGGTCCTGGAATCGAGTCCTGTGTCAGGCTCCCTGCTCAGCTCCTTCTCTGTCTCTCTCAAATAAATAAATAAAAGCTTAAAAAAAGAACAAAGCAGAAAGATGAGGTGTCTAGAAATAAAAAATATACCTTGAAGACAATATTTTGAAGAAGAGCTAGTTCATAGTCGGACTATTTGTGCATGAATTCCTAACAATTCAGTAGAGTGCCTCCATGTTGTAGCTGCTCAATGAATGTTTAATTATGTGTGGAGCAGTTTGAGAGAGGCAGCTTTTGTTTGAAAGACAGGCATGGAGCCAAGTGGGGAGGGAGACAACTCCTAACCACATCTTCCACCTTCCTGGAACTTGACCTCCAACTTTAACATTTAAACTAGTTCTACCATAGACAGATGAGCAAGTTCTGAGAGGCTGAGGAAAATGCAGGGCTTGCACCACTTCAGTTTTTTCTTCTCTAAGTAATAATAATTACATGGTGGATAATGTTTTATTTTTCAGTACCAATTTAAAATGTTTTCAATTGTACCAAGTTTAGATAATGTAATTTACAAAGAAGAATTACCAACATTAAATTCCTATAGACCCATTCTATACCATGAATGAGCAGTGACCATATTACGTATTTAGGTACAATGACCTAATGTTGTGAATCTGAAGATAATGGAATATGGACACATAGTTAACATTATATACACAAATACTCTGAATATTTTCCCATTTTTTTCCATTACTATTTAATCATTTAAATATAAGCTCATAAAATATGTATGTATATTCAAACATTGAGAAAATGTACTTAAATGTAGCCAACCACTTGGTTATTCTGGTGGGAGTTTTATTAATAGGTTGTATACACTATACTCAGCCATTTCGTCCATACTATCTATTGTCTAATTATAAGTTCATGTTTGCCAGACTATCATGGCCATTGTGCTTTATATGAGAGGAGTCAGTTCGTTCAGTGTTTCTGAGTGCTCACCCCCTTTTCTGTCATGTCCATTTTCTAATTTATTTTTAATCACAAGAAGTGTATACAATTATGAAAATACAGAAGTACGTAAAATAAGAAATGAGGTTTCCTCTCTCTGTATGCCCTTCAATCCCTCGGAGCTAACAATTCCTTTCATCCTGTATTATTTTATTAGGAACATTTTTGATAAAAGATAACCCTCAATATGAAAATAAATGCAAAATTTTAAGATTTCACTGAAAACTTAAAACTGGGTTAAATAACCAGTTTTGTTGTATGTTAAGATGAGAGAAATAATACTTTTGAAATTCAGACCTGATGCTTTTCTGTGTTGATGACTAACCAAGAATGGGAATTTGGAATAAGGACAATTTCAATCTTATTGTTCTAGTCATTTGTTAACAGAAAGTCAAAAGTAGTAGTCTCAAGATTATATTCACTTGCCAAATTTAGTCAAATTTTGCATTTGAGTAAAAACTAAAAATTGAAATGCAGGTTCACAGATCTTTGTTAAAATGTTTCCAGGGCCCAGGCTCTTCATACTCTCCTCTAACAGCATTTCCCTATTTGTATCCTCTAAATTTCAATGGAACGTCTATCCCGATTGGTGACCTCCTGAGACAACTATCCTCTAAATCTTAAACTTAGTGTTTTCCTTTTCAGTTGACCGTTAGGTCCTTTAGGCAAAGACTTTGCCTTATTATTCATTTTTTTAAAAGAATTATTTATTTATTTATTTTGAGAGAGAGAGAGCATGCAGGAGCAGGGGGAGGGACAGAGGGAAAGGGAAGCAGACTCCCCACTGAGTGCAGAGCCCAAGGTGGAGCTTGATCTTACAACCCTGAGATAACGATCTGGAAATCAAGATCATTCAGTCGCTTAACTGACTGAGCCACCCAGGTGCCCCCCTCTTTATTATTCATTTTTATCCCCAGTCCTTAGCGTTATGTCTGGCACTTGGTAAGGGTTGGATTAATAAATCCAGTCCCTGTAAAAAAGAAAAGTAGGAAAGATAGATTTTCAGATTTATTTACATATGTATGTGTGTGTGTGTGTCTGTATATATGTATATGCATATGTATGTATATATATATATTTTTTTTTTTTTTTTTTTTTTTTTTAGAGAGGGAGAGGGGGTGGAAAGGGAGGAGCAGAGGGAGAGAGAGAATCTTCAGCAGGCTCCATGTCCAGCATGAAGACAGACACTAGCCCTGATCTCACAACCCTGAGATCATGACCTGAGCCAAAATCAAGAGGCAAACGCTTAACAGACTGAGCCTCCTATGGGGGCCTTATAAATAATCTTGAGCTAAATGTAAGCGTAAGATAATTAAATCACTATTGCCCAGAATGCTAAGTAGCTGTTCATGCACTCAATTGTCCCTTCCCAAACATATGCAGACTTACCTGTATAAAAGCCTCGCCAAGGAGCAAATCAGGCCATAAAAGAGAGTTGGAAATATTTGAGCTAAATAACAATTATTAAATGTGATCAAACTATCTTGCACCTGCAGTATTCTTTGAAGCCAGAATTCTTGTCTATGAATTTTATGAGCAGTATTTTCAGATTAATTTTCAGTTTAAGCTCCATTTTCAATTTGTGGTATTTATGGGCAAATCGTGTCAGAGCAGAGCAGTGTGATTGCTTATATGTGAACTTCACACCAGACTTCTTGTTTTTCTCAATCTCATTTTGGATTTCATATCTATCTATCTATATCTATCTATCTATCTATCTATCTATCTATCTATCTATCTATCATCTATCTATCCATCCATTTTAGCATCCAATTTTGGAAAGAAGACATGTATCTGCAAGTAGCTTTAATAAAATTATTAGTTTGCTCAGAAGATGCGTGTGTATTATTTACCTCCAGCATCCTAAGTCTTAGTGAAAATGTGCTACACAATTTCCACATATTTTATATTTACCGATAGCAGTAAATGGGGTCCAAAGCAATTCTACAAAAGTGTGAGGTGACACATTTTAGTAATTGTGTGTTTTTTGATATAGGCTCCACTGGCTGAAAAGCTAAATGGTTAGTCAATCACCCCAAAAGTAAATTCTGAACTTTTTTTTATGCTAGACTGATTTTTATCTTCACTCAAAGTCAACTGATTGTGAATCTTTAAGAATATAACAGATCATCTCATAGATGTAGAGAACAAATTATAGTTAGTTCATTAATTTTCATTCAATTCATCAAATAGTTATTAAGAAATGTCTTCAGTACAATTTCAACAGATCCAAATGGCAGAGAGGGAGGAATATAAGCAAAGGCAGGAAAATACTGAATATCTGAGGGCAGCCTGTGATCCAGTTTGGGTCCAAGTATTGGATTCTATGAAGAGGAGGTGGAAATGGAGTTGGGTATATCATAGAGGAGCTTGAATACAATTGATAAGAGTTTGTCCTCATTTCTTAAAAATTTAAAACCATGGAAGGTTTTTATACAGAGGATTGACCCTTGTAGAGACATTATTTTAGAAAATTAATCTGCAAATAGTATCAAGATCACTGGTGTTAGAAAAATGGGAAAAAGAGATCTATAAGAGATCATTATAATGCAACTTAGTACATTTTATTAATTATATTGGATTTCTGCCTAATTGAATTTTTGATTAGCCAGGATAATATGCTTCTCTTTAAAACAGATATATTTCAGACTTATATAAAGCTTATATTTACTTAGCTTTTTTTTTTTTTTTAGAGGGGGGAGGAGTAGAGGGAGATGGAGAGAGAGAATCTTTTTTTTTTAAATTTTTTTTAAAAAGATTTTATTTATTTGTTTGAGAGAGAGAGAGAGAGAGAGACAGCTTGTGAGCAGGAGAGGGGAAAAGGGAGAAGGACAGGCAGACTGTGCTGAGCACTAGAGCTTGAGGTGGGGCTCAATCTCACTACCCTAAGATCGTGACCTGAGCTGAAACCAAAAGGCTGTTTAACCTACTGAGCCACCCAGGCACCCCTACTTAGTTTCTTTAATGTTCACATACATTATCTCATTAAACCTTTGTAAGAGATTTTGTTGATGAAGAAACTGAGAATCAGGAAAGGTAACTTTTCAAGTTCACACAGACAATAAGTTATGAATGTTTAGAGCAGAAGAAAGAATGAATGAAATCAGCATTTCCCAGGAAAATAGTCTTAGGAAATACATTGCATAGACTAGACATAAGGAAAGACTACAAATATACAGTAAATGTTCATTAAATTCTCATTATTTTGATTATTTATTAATAGCAGACTTGAATTAGCATGTATTTGCTGAATTTCCCAATTCTCTTGTTCGTAAAGAACTATAACAATAAATTTCACACAGTCCAACCATTTTATTTTCTGGGTGTTTGTTGTTGTGGTGGTGGTTGTATGTTTATTTGCATGTTTCTTCTGTAGTGAGGGAAAAGGGGTCCTATAAAGGATCACTTAGCCAAGCTGCTGACTTATATGAGTTTATTGCTTATTTCAAGTACCCTTTAATCTATAATAATATAGTGATGTCCTCCTCCCTTTTATAATAGGCAGCATTGCCCATGTGCTATTTATCTTATACAAAGTTCTTAGAGTCATACTTCTCTTAGAGTCATATTTTTAAAATGATTTCCGTAAATTAAAAAATGTAATCCAGGTAAAATATGAGGAAGTCAGATATTCCAGCCACGCTGAGAAGTTTTGTGTTATACCACTGGAAGTCAGTATTTGTCAATTAAAGTTCCACATTTAAAAACAGAAGAATGGATTCTGAATTAATAACCCTTCTAAATCAAGCAGGTAAAGCTTAAACACTCTGCCATTTATAGTGTAGGTGAAGTTTTTTCACCAATGCTTATTAGAAGTTTTGATGAACTAAACCTACACATTTTTCTTACCTTGGGTTAAATCACACTTCTACTTTGCTTTCAACAGGCATGCTTATTTATAAATCAGAACTAATCCAGGGAAAATGATGGCATAAATAAATGTTGGTGGGAGGGAGCTAATTGGGTTTGCCATAAGTATAGGAAATGGTACTCTGGAAGTTATAGCACTTAGGAATATGAAAGGTGGAGTCAGTGCAATATTTATCTTTCAGTCCTTTTCCTCCCTAAATCACATTTCTTGTGCAAGAGTGCTTATTGGCCAAAGGAAAGTTTAGTGAATCAGGCCTTAAATTACTGCACTCAGTAATTGTTGACATATGTGTACTTTACAGCGCTAATTTATTTCACCATGAACCCAGTGTTTACGAACACACAAAAGCAGATTTATAGTATGCGAGATTAAGAACATTTTTATTCTTTATTTTAGATTTTTAGGTTAGACAGATTTAAAAATGTAAAATACATTTAAGAATGATGTGAACCCGCCCAATGTGAAGCACGATAAAGTGTAAATTGTTACTTCTTGAGTAATCAGGAAAGAAAATAATCTCATTTAAAAGACATTATAACATATGTTTGAAATGCTAAGATAATTTGAAGATCTTAGATCTAAGGTCATGTTAACAGATAAGATCTTGAGGGATCACAGGATTAAGTTATGTTTTTAGTAATGAGGCTATCTAGCATTTACTGAGCCCTGTTCTTGGCCTGGCACTGGTCTAAGCCCTTCACATCAGTTATCTCATTCAGCCATCATAACCACCATCTGATCTGGGCACCCTTAACATTCCCATAGAATACAGGAAGCATTCCAAGTCAGAAAAATTAAATGACTTCCCCAGTGCCACAGCTGATAAGTGGCAAATCCAGGATTCAAACCCAAGGATTCTGTCTCCAGAGCCCCACAGTGGCTACCACCATCCGGGGTAGAATAGAGTTTGCTCATTCCAGTGAGTATACAGAAAATGCTAGCTTCTTACTCATTTGGTATTTCTGAGAAAACAGTAACTTATTTCAACCTCCATAAGTACAGATAGAGACATGATAAAATGGAAGTTAATTAGACTGCAACTCACACGTGCAAAGATCACTGAAAAAAATGTATTAAGCTTGTTGCAAGTCCAATCTCTTGGTTTTATGCTTTTTCCTTCTCACCTTTCTTCACTCTTTGTTTTGCTATCAGTCTAAAGAAATGAACAAACAAAATAATGAGATTTTAATGAAAGTTTACTGTATATGCTGGTCTATACGCATGTATATGTTGGTCTTTACATGCTGGTCTGTACACTGCATATGTTGGTGTCAAATACCAAAAGAATCATATAGTTTAGGAATGATGCCTCATTCTTATTCTCAGGAGCATGTAGTCTAGATAAAAAGCAAGACATAAAACAAAGCAAGACAATGAGAAATGATTAAATGCTAAAGTATGTGGTAGAGATAATAAAAGTACAAATGTTCATTTGGGGGGTTACTTTTAGAAAAGGTATTTTACCCAACTATCAGAAGGTATAAAATATTTGAATAAATAGAAAGGAAAGATAGAGGAGAAACAAATGGTTGGAGTTTAAGGGAACAATAGAAGTAATGGTATGGTATGAAATACCACCTTCCCTATTTGCGAGATACCTGACCAGAGTAAAAGGTGTATTTTGAGGAAGTTTTTGAAAACTAATTCAAACAGTAGGATTGAAATGAAAAAAAAAAAAAAATTGGAAACTTTTTTTTAAAGTGATTTAATTTCATCTAAAATCTACATGTGATTGCAGAACGAGCCGATCTCTTGTATTACAGACGCTCTAATTTGGGGGCCTTGATCATTTAGCAGATACAAAAGGGCTAAACCAGGGTTTCTCAGCCTCAGCGCTGTTGGTACCTGGGGCTGGATGAGTGTCGTTGGTCACGGTTCTGTGTGTTGTATGGTGTTCAGCAGCATCCGTGGCCTCTATCCACTAACTGCCAGTAAGACCCACCACCCATCACACCTGAGTGTGACAAGGAAGAGTGTCTCCAGACATTATCATAGTCCCCTGGGAGAGCAAAGTCACCCCCATTAAGAACCACTTGGATAAACCTTACTTCTTTGGATTCAAATGCGTAACATGTTCCTCTTTGTGACAGGAATTTTCAGGGTACATAAATGGCATAGTTATATTGGCAGTGTGGAACCACTTCAAAATGTTCTTATTTGGATTTCAAAATACAGCTAAATATTGATGCTATGCAGTTTGGTACCATAAACTCTGAACTTCTATCTTAAGGAAAGGATGGACAAGACACAGTTTTTGCTGCTGTTGGAAACCCATTACTGATCACAAACAAGTCTGCTCATTCAGCTATGCTCACTGCTTCCTCGTCATTTCTTTTTAATCTTATTTTACTTATATTAATTTCCCCATGTTCTGCCTTTCCGTAACATGCTTTTGGTTTGTTCCTTTATATGTGTTCTTTCTCCTCATTTAAACTGTAAACTTCTTGAGAGCATTTTTGTTTAGAAACACATTTCTAAAAGTATGCTTCCAAAAAGGTCAATAACTGTTATTTGATTAAAATAAAATTCTGGGATTTCATATAATAGCATTTCTATTCATATCTATATGTAACATGCACACACTTAAAATATAAAATTAGAGATCTAAAACTATTTTAAGTGTATGGAAAAGTATTGTTTTATATAATGATACTTTAGTAATAAATAGATAACAATGTATTTAATGAGAATTATTAGTAGTTAGGAAACAATTTCTTTCTGAATTTCTAAAGTTTTTTTTTTTATTTTCAGTACAAACCATTTTTTTAGTGAATTTAGAGAACATAAATATAAGATCAGATTTTATTTCTTTGCCCTTGGAAATTTTGTTTGCATTCTCCTAGCTACTCAAGCTAAGACATTATGTCATTCAGAAACCTGGATAGTCTATACAAACAATATAGAAAATTGTAACTTTGGAATTTTTTTTCAATGAAAAGAGAATCAGCCAAGTTAAGTGATCTACTCAAGTGTTGAGAATTAATTTTATCCATATAAGAAGACGGACTTTGCTCTCTATAATTTATGAGAGTACATAAAACACATCAACTTCATCTTTTTCATTTGCCATCTGTGAACCCAGGTACATGGAGAATGTGGGTAAAGGCCCAGGAGCCTCCTCTCAGAAACCCACCTGCCAGTTTGGCCATCTGCTCCGGAAATTGCAGTCAGCACTCACTCAGTCTGCAACAATCCCGGTCGTGCACATCAGAACCGTCCTCTGGGGCACCTATTATCTGCATCAGTGCTGGTGGTAGTAGTTCTCCTCCACGATGCTTCCCCCTTCATCCTGAACTCCTACTTAGATTTCTCTTCTTTTTTGCTCTGCCCTCGTGTGGGAGACCTTCCCATCTCTGTGCCCTGAAAGGGACAAATCCCTAGGCTGACATCTAAGACCAAGGTTTTTCCTATTATTTCTGTTGCTCTCTTTAATAAAGAAATAGAGTCCTTGAATTCTAGCCCCTGTGTGAGTGAAGTTGGAGTTCTTCCTACCCCTTTCTTGGATTTTTTCTATAAATGAGAAAATGCAATATCTCTAAAGTGGATAAAAATTCCTCACAAAATTTCCTTAATATGGAAATTAGTTTGTCTCATCTTTTCATGGGAATATAGTGCCAAGGTCTGAGGAAGGGCATTTCATCATCAGAGCACTTTATAATTGAGCGTTCAGAGCACTTGGGTTGCTTTTCATCCTGTTCCGGGAGGTCAAACTGCAAAAGCCATTTAATCCAGTTATTTGACTTTTTCTTTCTCATCAATACTGGAAGCAAATTGTTGGCATAAATGACTTTTCTTAACAGACATGTCGCTGACCTTTTTGCCGAGACCATGTCCTCCTAGAGAAGTTCATATCAATGCACTTGAGCAGGTATTCCTATAATTGACCAAGTCGTCGGAACAGCTATTCCTGCGTCTGCGCACCTTCGGAATTCTGAAACCTAATCAGTTTCACATTGTTATGGGTGTTATCGCCATACCAACTTACTGCTATGCGATCATTATACCTTTTACGCTTTTGGAATGATCGATGTTCAGGCAGGCAGAGCAGAAAACACTCCCACTCTCTTAAATATAAAGAGCTACATCTTTGGAGGCCAGCAGTTTTACGCCTGCCATTCTCCTGAATCTGAGAGGAAGTGCTTTAAGCAAATTAAATGACTCATTATCATTCCCTGAGTCATGATGTGTTTATCATCAATATATAAGGCAGAGAAAGACGGTTCTTTCCCCCAAATTCCCAATTAGGTGATTCGTGCACTGGTAGCACAGTTCATTAAATGGCATCGTTGTACTGAAGCAACTGCTGTATGGCGAGTTACATGAACGAGGAAGGAAGAAAAAATCCACCAAGCACAATGGCACATGGGGTTCTATAGCTTTTGTTTCTTGAAAGCAGGAACAATTATGATGCTTAGAGAAATCTAAATGGACACTAATAGGGAAATGGGGAAGTAAACTGTGATATACTCACATAATAATATTATATAGTCATCTCAAATTAAGTATACAAAGATAATGGCATAACAGCATGGGCAATGCTTATGGTATAATATTATTTTTTAAATGCAGGATGTGATCTATTTGCTCAGATTGATCTTAAACTGTTTAAAAGTACATGCATAGAAAATAAGTGGAAAGTAAATTCAACAAGATGTTATCCGGGGACATCTCTGGATATTGGAATTATGTGTGTTATCACTATTTCTTACTTTTATTTCTCTGTCTTTCAAATTTTCTGTCAATGATCATTTAT
Source organism: Ursus maritimus (assembly GCF_017311325.1). Lineage (NCBI taxonomy): Eukaryota > Metazoa > Chordata > Mammalia > Carnivora > Ursidae > Ursus > Ursus maritimus. Next base: position 27,591,411 of record NW_024423897.1, read on the forward strand.
TAATTCAACTTTCAGAAAGGAAAAGAAAAGCTTTATCAGAAGAAATTTTGATGAAGGAATACAGTGAATAGTAAAATGTCCTACGGTGTTAAATGCAGAAAATAATACAGATAAATTTTAAGTGGGTTTTTTTTTTTTTAAGTAGAAGAGACTATCACCTAAGAAAAACATTTTTCTTTTTTTTTTTTTAAGATTTTATTTATTTATTTGACAGAGAGAGACAGCCAGTGAGAGAGGGAACACAAGCAGGGGGAGTGGGAGAGGAAGAAGCAGGCTCCCAGTGGAGAAGAGAGCCCGATGTGGGGCTTGATCCCAGGACACTGGGATTAGGACCTGAGCTGAAGGCAGATGCTTAACGACTGAGCCACCCAGGCGCCCCAAGAAAAAAAATTTTCTTAACATTTAAAAAAAAGTTCAGTTATGAAACAGCAGATGCATAACCACTGAGTAACCATAGGAATTCTGGACATCTGATGTCTGTCTTAAGCTAATTCTTGTAAGTAAAAAGATGTAAAGGAAACATAAAATGAGTTCCCTTACAAAAGAAAGGCATGGAGAAGTTGTGGAGATTTGCATATAGGCATTTATCAATCTTTTAAAACAAAACAAAACAAGAAACCAAATCCCCTTTTGATCAAAATGAAAAATTTCTGAGCAGCTCCAGCCATATGTTAAAATTATTTAGCATGACCCAATTCAGTTTGTCTTAGTTCAATTTAACAAATATTTATTGAAAAACATATCTGCCTAACTCAGTACTACATACTATGAATACCGGGAGAGCAAGAGAGAAAACTAAGGTCTTCACAGAATTTACATCCAGCCACGCCCTCAATCTCATTCCAGGGTGGTTTGTGTCAGGAGAGAGGAAGTGTGGGAGGAAGTGCAGGATCCTCAGGGGAACCCAGAGATCTGACCCCGGACCTGGAAGCAGTTCTTGCAGGAAGTGAAGCAGGGGGTAGACAACAAAGCACTCATGTATGCGTGCACACACTCGTCCATTGTGTGTTGGCTGCGGGGATGCTTGGGAACAGGGTCGAGGCTAACGAGTGTGTACAAAGAGCAGTTGAAAAAAGATGGCATGGTGCTTTTGAAAAAAAGGGAAAAATTTGGTTTGGCTCAAGCTCAAAGTCTGAATTAGGAACTAAAAAGAGAGGAAATGAAAGAGGTAGAAAAGATAGTCTATGGAATTTAAGAATTGGAATTCATCGTCCGGGGAATGGGAAGACACTGAAGGGTGTAGATGGGAAAATCGTTTGCTTATATCCAGTTTAAGAAGCCTACCCTGACTGTAGCAGTTTTGCTCTATTTTATTTTATGAAAAATAAAGCTTTTTTCTAAATATGTAATTATGTTAAACATATTGTGCTTCTGAACTTCACCCTCTCCTACCTTCTAATACATTTTTCCAGGAGCTGGTTTACACTTATAAAGGGGAGTTTAGAATTACCGATCTTGAATGAGAAAACCTAGAGAAACCTCAAATACTAGTATGTCTAAGCATAAATGATCAGGGTGGGCACTGATGGATTAGATTTGATGAACTTCAGCATCTGTGAGCCAGTTGAAGACATTTTGCTTTTAAAGAAGAGTCGGGGAACATTTATTCCTGAGTAACATAGGAAGAGTGTTACAAAGGACTTTTTCTCCATCCCTTCCTGAGCTCCTCCTCTTCCTTTTTCCCTTTCCCCTTCCTTTTTCCCTCCCTCCCTTCTTTCCTTCTTTCCTTCCTTCTTTCATTCTGCTAATATTTACTAAGCACTTATCACTAGAAGAGATGTTCATGATATACTGTTTATAACCTACCTGGGTGTTTATAACCTAACTGGGAAGATTTAAAAACAAGTGGAAAAGAATTGGTTGAGGAAAAAAAAAAAGTGAGGCACTATAACACAAAGTGCCAAAGTAAGTGATACAAATTTTAAATTTCTAATTCTAAGCGGAATTTTAAATTTTCCATTCTAAGCGGAAAAGAGGTTTCTGAGCTGAAATTGCTGAAAAAGTCTAAATTTGACTACATTGGAGCTAGATTTGAATTTGGAGAAATTGTAATAAATTTGTAACATAAAAAAAGCCTTTCCAAATGAGAAACAACCATTTGCAAAGGCTGTTATTGCCATTAATAATACAATCTGAATGTTGAAATTGAAAAGCTTAAAGACATGTGTCATAGAAACTTCTCAAATTGTTTATTTGCAGTGGTTAGAAGGGGAAGCCACTTTCTCTGGAGTCTATTTTCTGCTAAATAGAGCCTTTGAATGATGTAAGAGATGAGCATTGGGCTTGAATATGTTTTAGGTAATTGAAAATAAAATTGAAACTTTTTTGACCTCGTGCACAATTTTATCTTCAGTCATGTATTCAGTGGAGATATTTACTCCATTAACTTGTGATATTTACAATACTTTGCATGAGGAGGGTTATTAATTTCTTCTTTAAGTACTATTCATAGTATTAGCATTATTAAGTAACAAAAACTTTTCTTCTGGTACTCAACAATGTTCTTAGGTAATATATGGGCTTAGAAGTCCCAGATATTCACATTCAAAAGTTTCGCATCTGGAACATGATCAATGAACTTATTGATGAGGCTGTGTTTTATTTTAAGGGCCTCCTAATATCTTGAGGGTGTTTTAATGATGACACCCTTTGAGAGTATTAATAGTTTTAGGCTCATTTTTCCAATTTTCAGAGTACTCTTGTATTTTAAAGTGACACTAATACCTTTATTAATAGCTGATCAGCAAACTTTAACATTCGTTCATAGATGTTCTCAACACTAGCAAGTTCATTAGAAAACTTCGGATGAAATTATCTAAATGTATTCTAGCCAGGGCCCAGTTTCTCAGCCTCAGCATTGTTGACTCTGGAGTCTGGATAATTCTGTTGCAGGTGGCCATCTTGGGCGTTGTAGGATATCTATCAGCTGAGTTCTACCCACCAGCGGTCAGGAGCACTCTCCTACTTTGCACAATCAATAATGTCTCTGGACTTTGGAAAACATCCCCTTAAGAAGCAAAATCGCTCCCAGATGAGAACTTTAATTTTTGCTCAGATGAGATCCTTGCCGAACTGTCAGTAACTCCAACTCGGCAAATTTAAGACAGCACCTTTGTTCTAACATATTGGTTTCACAAGACATGGTATACCTATGGGTATTAGAGGCCGATATTAAGTTTCCATTTCCTGATGACTTGGGCAATAAAAATTTATGAACTTAGATTTAGTCAGTTTTGCATTTCCTTTCTTTTGTACCATCATTAGAATGAAGAAAATCCACAACAAACAATCTAATTCCTCTAAGTGCGAGCCTTGAGTAGCCACACAGGTAAAGAGTATTCTTCAATTATCCAAATGTTAGCAACCTTCCTTATACTATCCTTACTGTACTATATAATAACTTAGCTCTTAAAAATTTTAATTAATTAACTTATTTATTTGGTCTCAGGGAAGGGTAGAGCTGTTTGATTAGGAGTTTATGACTTGGTTCTAGCTTTTGCTTCTAACTGAAAGACGTATTTTTACCCAGAGAACTTTAAACCAAGTCTACATAAGTAAAGTTGTATTTTCATATGTTTAACATAACACATGTAGAAAATGTGACTGGGATGGATCTAATACCACAAAAGTAATTGAAGCTGAACTTACTGATACATCTCATAATTGTTCTAGATACTTTAGGAAAGGTTCGATTTCAATGTTATGTAGCTTTAAATACGGTGCAGAAATAGCTCCATAAAGCTTTTTAATTTTGAGGTACGGATAATATATGATACCTCATTTATATACACCAAAAGCAATTTATGTGCTAATATGCTCACTTCTGATTAGGCACACTTCAGAATATTTCTAATTTAATTGCTTATATTTCAGTGATGTCTTCCCCCCATCCCAAGCAGAATGTCTCTTTATTCCAGAATTCACTACCACCAGACAACCTACACGCTGATAACTTCTTAATGTAATGGGAATGTTTTTTGTTTGAAAAGAATTTTTATGTTCTCCTTACTCTGTAACAAATTTCTATGTCTCTAAGCATATGGTTAAGAGGAAAAAGATATGCTTACATAGTGTCCTTTCCATAATGGATGTACAACTTAATCTAATTCTGTTCTTCTTAAATGTTTATGTGCGATTTCTTTTTAATGCAAGGAATTTCAGGAGATCCAAATATTCAACATTAAATATATACATCTATATTTATATATCAAACATAAACCAAGCTATCAAAAGATAATTAGGTGAGACATGTATGTTTTGTCATAATTAATATTCTGTCAATAGGGTAGATAAGAAAACTCCAAGGGTTAATGTTTGCTGGGCTTCCAGATACTGTTGCCAGTGAATTTTTCTAGCTCACTCCATTAATCCAGTCAGCACAATGGATCAGGCTAGAGATGTGTCTCCATAAATCACTCTGAAGTGCTGGGGGTAGGAGTATCTAATTAATCAGCACTGTCATTATGTTTGACTTGTAGCTGCCTTACTGTGTTTGGGATGGAGATTCAGTGTGTTTAACCCACATGCTCTTAAACAGATCTCCAGTGGTGTGTAAATTTTAACCCATTTACAGAAAAAGTCAACCAGTGTGATTCGACCATATTTTTCAACAGCAATATGTCTTTTAAAGATATGACCCTTCATTACTTTTAGTTAAATTTCCATCCACCACAGTAGATCTCCTTCTGTAGTATTAAGAACAAGACATATTTGAATATCACTTTGTATGTTAATCTCATGGTCAGGACAAAAATATATCTTAAAATATTTTCTTAACCGGTAGTAGAGCACACTTTAGAAATGGAAAGAACTTATAGATTTTATTGTCACCATCAGTGAAAATTTAATTATTGCATATTTAATTTTTGCTCTTGAATTTCATCACTTTTGGATCATATATTTTCACATAGTACTTTTCTTTCATGAGACTATTCACTAATAAGCAATTACTTTATAGTTTTAAAAAAGCATGTAACAAGATATTACCCATTTTGCAAATGAGTAAACTGCCTCAAAGGTTTGCTCATGAGCTTATAGCTAATATAAGGTTGAGCTCAGTCTAGATCATGTTTCAAATCATTTGGATTACCAAGAGCATGTGAGGGATAGACTATAAAATAAATAGATTTTTACGTGTAGTTTGAGGAATCCACCATTATTTTATATAACATGCAGTATCTTTTGTGTCAGCTAATTACTAGATAATGCTATAAAACTAGAGCTCTTATCAACAAAAACATAAAATGTAGGTAGTATTATTAACCTGATTAAAAAATAGCCAGTCTTGGATTTCTTCAGTGTACATGTGAACACACACACACCCACATGCTCACACATAAACATATGGCAGATGTTTTCCAGTAAGCATGCCCATCTTAACAAGGACGTGGGGGAGTTATCTTTAGAGGAGAAATACTTATTCCAATAATCATGTAATCCATTGTCAAATATTTCTGAATTCCTGTTTTGATTTTTCTCAATAATGTTGAAACCTGATTCTTCGAGAATGAATTCTATTGTCAGTAAGAGCCAAATGTCCTTCAGAAGTAAATATGGTGACTGGGTGTATGAACTAACTGGATAATGCTAAAGAGAATAAAAGTGACAAGAGGAACTGCAGAACAATGAGTCAATTTATCCTGTAAAATTTTACTCAGGAAGGAATGATGTGTCAGAAAAGTAAGGGTAAGTCCGTTAACAAACATGTATTAGTCTGAATCCTGAACAAAAACGAATGCATACTTGGATCTCTTCCTTACTCAAATGTAAATTTTCTCATGACTTTCTATTAAATGATTAGTACTTCTCAGCACAAATCTGAAAAATACCTTGGATTTTTAAGAATCACCAAAAATATCAAGGACAGCACCCTAAATATATATACTTTACTATAGGTTCTGAGCTTTGGGTAGAAGGAACTTTGAGAGATAAAGATTCTTACAGAATATCACACACAGAAGCAAATGTGATCCTTAAATTTTTAAACTTACTATAATATTATGTTGGCTATGGTTTTTACAATGCTATAATATTGGAGGGAGCTGACTTACTCATTCATAGTGAATCGGTACAAGCTTATGACTATAGGTTTGTGAGATCTTGTTCATTTATTTATATTTCACTTTGTTTCCTGATACATATAATACTGAATCTCCCTTATGTTCAGGCTATTCTGCTAGTCTCTGAGTAAAACATATTAATAAAATTCACCTCGGTTGCATTTCTTAATAATTTTCATATATATGTAAACATAATTTTTAAAATTTCTGCAAATAGCATTAATATTTACGAGAGACATATGTGTGCATTTCGCAAAGAAAAAGATAAGTTTTGATTAGGGTTAAAGTTCAGTTTTCCTAATTTTTACTGAAATTTCATATGCTCAGCATCAGGAGAGATACATTTTATACACAGTATCTGCTTAGTATCATCTTTTTACTTTTCTAGCCGGGGAGAAAAGGTTTGGTTCCAGCAAGTAAGTTTTTTCTAAAGTGAACATAGTTTAATCTCTGTGTGAAGTTTCTTATTCTATCAGTTTGGGGAATCCACCTGTATGGCGTGCCCTGCAGAAAAGAGGAAATAGAGACTCTGTTCTTAAAGCCATGAGACTAACTCATAGATAAAACATATGTCATCATAAACATGATAATACAAAGAAAGGCAGCACGAGGCTAACCGATCATTGAAAAGCAGGGTGTCAGGGATGAGGAAGAACACTGAGGGCTGGGGATGTGAGGCAGGTGGACTGGGGCAGGTTCCTGTGTGGTTAGCACTGAGGTCATTTCAAGTATGAGAAATAATGATGGTGCAGGCAGAAATAATGAAGTAGGAATATTCAGAGCATATCAAGCAGAGCGGTCCAGCTTGAGGGATGAGTGGGAGATAATGACAGAAAGTGAGGTCGAAGCAAGATGACCGAGAGCCCTGAATTGTAGCAGAGCAGTTCAGAATTACCCGATGAGCCACGGGCAGCCGTCACTTACTTCTGATGAGATTAGAAATAAAATGAAAAATTTTTAAAGAGTAATCTAGCGTCTGTGCGTAAAGATCGGAGTGCGGGAGGTGTGAACTCAAAAGGAACACTTAAGAGGCTTCTGAACAGGAATTGAGATGTGAAGTACTAAGGACCTGGAATAGAGTAGTGACAGTTGAAGCTGGCCAGAAGAGCAGTTGTTGTAGGAATTATCTCCAGGGCTTCTTAATAAGGGACTGTTACCAAGACCTAGAGCCTAGGAAGGACGGAAGGTCCAAAATTAACTATAGGCTGTTAGGGTGATTGAAAAGCTCACCATTAACAATATAGAATAAAATAAGAAAGTCGGAAGAAGAAGAAAAAAAAATTTTAAACCTCAGATTTTATTTCAGGCATGGTGATTTAAAAGTGATATTGGGGAATACAAGAAGTTTTTGTCGGAGTCGTATCAATACATGCACACAAAGTGAAGTGCATTTGGGATAATTACGTCATTATTTCGACCAAGGTGAAAATCTAATGTGGTTTTCGATTTTTAATTATATTTTTGGAATTAAATTATTTCATTTGTTGTCTGTAGCAGAAACCATAATTCTCAGTTATTTATCCACTATGCTTTCATACCCAGAATCAATTTGTGTGTATGTATGCATGTAATTTTTGCACTGAAAGCAAAAGTTTAAGTCATAAGTATGTGTTTTCTTTTTATTTTTGATATGTATTATGACTGATAATAAATATAGTGTATAGTAAATATCATAAAATACCATTTTTGCTGGTATATTATATTGTTTTTAAGTTTGCAGAACATTTATTGGCTTGAGGTTAAAACTATTTTAAATTTGCACTTACAAGACAGGATTAGTATATAAGATATATTACTACAGTAACAATATTACATTCATGACCCTAGGAAAGTCACTTCAATATAAAGAATAAGAAAAATAGGCTTAACCAGTTGTGTTGCTTTTCACAGTAAGATGACCATGGTGGACCCTGATGGTACAAATAAAGGTTTTCTAGTGTTAATGACTTTTAACACACACAGACAACACGTATTGACATAGACTTCATTAAGATCAACCATTGTTGATTATCAGTCAGAAGGATTATACCAAACTAACTTGTCCAGAAAGCTTTTGAAATAATTTTCACATGATTTATTTTATAACCACATGAACTACAGGACAGAGGTCCCTTATATTTTATAGGCAGTCTATGCTTTAGGCAAACAACCCACTAAAGTCACAGGCTATTACCTTTTGTAGTAGAGAAAGCTCTTGGGTGGTCCTCCGGGGAAACCTTAGGCAAAAAGCACTGCTGTAACCCAATCTGCAGAGCAAATCATCATAGAACTAGCAAGAGAGAAAACAGAAAAATGGCGTCCACCTAGGCCAAGATGTAGAAAAGAAAGCGAGTGCACTTCTGGCAATACTCTGTGTAAGAATATAGGAACTACTGTCTCACTCAAGTTCACTCTATTCACTATATTCAAAATACCCTGTCACCTTCCATATTTGGGGAGAATAAACGCAAAAAGCCCAATTCTTAAAAGATAATCCAACTCAAGTGGCCGTCTCTAGGTACTAGGAAAGAGTAAGTTATCAGAATCCTTTCTGAAGAGTAAGTTATCCTCGGGATTTTCCTACTTTGTGTTAAGGTTCAATGGCTCACCTCAAGTAAGAATTTTCTCTGAAATTGATGGGATCCAAGACTTGGATCTACTTAAAGATTCAGAGGATACAGGAAGCTATCTGATATCCCAATTAGAGACAGCACTGTAAGCCTACCAACTGCATTTAGGACTAACATGTTAGACTGCCTGTTCAATGCTTATACTTCAGGTACTAAAAATTTCCTGCTAATTCCAGTAATTTCATATGTTCATTCATCCACTCATTCATTCATTCGTCATTCGCTCATATATGAATTCATTCAACCAGTATTTGTGATACTCTTACAATGAACCAGGTCCTTTTTTTGTTAAGCACTGTGGATAAGAAGGTGAGTAAAAAGGAGGCATGATCCCTTCTCTCGTGGAGTTTACAATTGTATGGAAGACGCTTATCGATAATACAATCTCAGTAAAAACATAATTGTTAGCTGAGATGACGAAAGTCAGCTATAAAAAGTGTAGATGCAGAAAGCGTCGTACAGATTGTTTTAATTGCTGATATATTTCGTGGAGTTGTATTTACACCACATGGAGAAGGGAATGTTAATATATATATACACATATATATAACTTATTCATTTGAAAGAGATGTATAACAATCACATAAATAATACAACTTTCCTCAAGTTGTGCTTATGCATGTTCATGGATGAATTTTAATTTAATACAAATTTGATCCTTAGAAAGAACTATTCAAATATGAATTTATGGAAAAAGAAATTATATTTTCTCATTGAAAGAATAATAGTATTATTAATAAAAAGTGTTATAGAAAAGCCACTTGAGGGTGATTTTTTTCCCAATCCTTGTAGAGAAGTTGTTTAGATGAACAATTTTCCTTTAATTTTTATCAATTGTGAGGACAAGGATAATATTTAAAGATCAAGGAAATCAGTGGGAAGAGAGAGGCACTTCCCTCTATTTCCTCAAGCATCACAATAACATAGGCGTATAAACATGCTTAAGGAGAATTCTGGACCAGGTTTAATAAGGAAGTTTCAAAGCCATTACGAGTAAGAGCACTACTTCACACATCAGGTTTTCTCATGTACAGTTGAGTTCACTCCCACCAACCTGCAGCTCTTTCATGCAAATGGCAGCAGAAGTGTCATCTATTCCCTGACATCTGGACACATACACATCAGTGGCAGGCGCACCAGGCATAAGGACATAAAACTAGACGAGAGGTCTGGATGCATCATCTGGTACCTGTTAGAAGTCAACGTAGACCCTGTGCTAAGTGGTTTCACAGATTGCACCAAGCAAGGAGCAAGCCCCAGGAGAAAAAGCCAAAGGCAATATTGCTCTGAAGGGCTGTAGAATTGTGCAGTGGTCTCTGTCAGTGACATTGATGATACTGATGACAATTAGGAGAGAGGGTTTAGAATGTGAATGGGGAGCGATTCAGCTGCTACAATATCCATCAGCAGACAGTTGCCCCGAGGCAAAGGCTTCTGCTGTCCTTTGTTTTCTCTTCCGACTGGAAGATTGAGGGGAGGTGGAGGCGAGAAAAGGGAATTCATAGACTTCATAAGAACAAAATTTTTAAGTGAAGAATTGTTGCTGAAGAATTCAAAGTGACCATTAAAAAAAAAAAAGAGTTGGCTGCCGCTGCTAACTTTAATAAATGTGAGGTATCCTATAACAACGGGGATAGTTCTCAGAGAAAAAATATTTGAAGAGAAAAGGTTTATACCTGCTTACAGAAAGTCATCTGCTTAATACTGCTAAATGTTCAGCTATTTCCTCCTTGCCCCAGCAAGCCTTCGTAATCATCCCCAGCAACGGGGTGGAATCTGGCCACTGATGAGACTAGAGTTAGGCCTTTGGGTGTCGCTTGCACCACACTGAGCAAGTTTTGTTTAAGTTCAAGACACAGCTTTCTCACTTAGTCTTACTGCAGTTTAACACAAATAATGAGCATTTTGCAGCTTACCGAATTTTTGAAATTAAATGTTGACTTTATATATGCTAATGGACCTGATGTCTTTTATTTTGATGGAAAATAATTATTTTATGGAAGGAGTCCTATGATTAGATTTCCATATAGTTACAAACAGTATTCCATGGAGATGTATCAAAAAACTGAAAAATTGAAAACTCTAGGATATATACAATCTAGAAAGTGTCCCAAGTGAAGATTTCACTCACATGTTCTCTCTGAAATGGAAAATGCAGAATGCCAATAGCAGGTTGCCTTTATGGCGTAGAAAAAAAGACATATTTTCCCTTTGTGTCCTAGAAAGAAGAAATAAAATTCAAATGTAAAAGTGATTTTTTTTATCATAGTCCATCTGTTTCTTGTTATCGTATTATAAAGATGTGCCATAAGAAATATATTTCTAATGTTTCATCGGGTAATTCTGCTTTGAGTCTCGGCACAAAAGCAAGAATTCCAAAATAGAGGGAGAATAACAATGTTAAGTGTTTAAAACTTCAAGTTAGAGTAGCTTTCTTTGAGTTTGAACAGATACATGATTTTCAAAAACAAAAATTACTTGTTATACTCTCTTCAGCACAGCACACAAATACATTTTGTTAGACTCTTCATAATAGGGAAGCTTAAGCAATTTCTTTTAAAAATGTTACCCTAGCTTCCATGCCTGCTGGTAGGATATAAGCTAGAAAATGACAACAGCTTGTCAATTTTGCAGAGACTACATTTTATTACAAACTGCTGACTTTGTGACATTTTACTTCTTTATTCTATGAGCAGATAACTTCATACATAGACCTTAAACATAACATGATAGAAATAAGATAACAGATGCAACAAAACGTTCTGTTAGACTGTACTGATTTTTCTTATTGTTACTCTGTATTTATAGCTAATTATGTTTACAAGGGAAATACCAAAAACAGCTTATCACCAAGAATTCTAAACTCATACAAACTTGCACCTGAGAAGAATTTTCAATGCGGAAACAAAATCAAACCAACCTCAATCATGGCTTATTAAATTACAGCTGGTCCAAAACTGTTTGATATTCAAGCAGCTAATTAGCAATGGAGATGACTAATTCAAGCGCTGGGCTTTGATCTCTGGGTTCACCCAATATTTATTAGGTTTATTTTAAAAAGAATGGAGATGGAAAGTATCCTGAAAGCTGGAGGAGACAGTCTGAACAGTAGTTTACTTATAATTTACAGACTTGTGGTACTTAATATATAATGCAATAATCTTCCCAGTGCCATTTGTCATTTGGACGTGACCACAGATTATAGCTTAGGGCACTGCATCTGTGCACAGATCTGGCAGGAAATGGTCTAAAATCTTGAACAGCTGAGCGTGATGTTTCGGTATAGTTGGAAAATTCCACCTCTGCTCCGGAGGTCACCGCATGCTTCTGTCCTGACAGCCCAAATTGTTAAGCATGTGACTAATATGCATACAGAACACAGGCTGCCTGATGTCTGCTACAAGCTTGATGGCTGGTTAGCGGCTAGTCTTAATTTTATGTGACAATCCTATGTAGGAAGTGCTGTGTGGGTGACTAAATGGAGCATATTGATGTCCCACTGGGTGTAGCCCCTGTTGTTTTGACAAATTCTCCTTAGCATTTATCAATCAGGCCTTCAATGGGGAGTGTGCTGAATATCTAATTCAGACATGCTAGTCAGGGCTAATAGAGCAAGATAGCATGTTATTCAATTTGTACTTGTTAGCGATGTCCCACTGTCACTGGGCAATTTACCTTCACACTTCACAAATGAAAAGAGAAATTTGCTGGGCTTCAAACACTTACATGAGTTACAAGCAAAATTTTAATTAGCATGTCATTACAGCAATAATTTATTGCTTCTTTGTAGTTTTCCTAGCATACAGATTGCGCTTTTCCTATTTTGGAAGGGATGTCCTCGAGGCTTAAGAAGCAGGTATTAATAGGGACAGCTAACGAGAGCGTCACTAAAAGATGCATATTGATGTTTTCTTTTTGTGGAGTATTAAATACTTATTTATGCATGGAAATAAAATCGATCTTTACGATCATTCTTTTCCATGATTCTCTCAATGTTTTACCCAATTCCATTTTAGTATCGTGTTTGTTTATTTGAATAAACATGGTGCTACCATGCGTCGGCTTCTTCCTAAATATCACACATGTGGGCAAACTAAAGAACGCACACTCCCATTGTGAAAAGTACTCGATGTGAGTGAGGGGGACTTCTGTAGTTCTTCCAGGATGGGTACTTGTAACTATACAAAGGTTTTGCCAGATTGTGAACAAGGCAGCATCGGCTGTTTTCTACCAACTGTTTGTGGAGAGTTGCCTAGAAGCACGGTCTTTAATCAGCTGGCAAATAAAACATGTGAAGATAGGTGAGCAGAAAAGGGGAGCTGTAGTGGTTCTCCACACGTGGTCTCAGTCTGGCAGACTCGGAGCACAAAAGTGAAAGAATGACCTGTGTTATCCAAGACACAAAGAAGCAAAAAAAAGATCGCATGATTAAACAAAAATGACAATTACAAGTGGATTAAAATATAAGTGGAATAAAGATTTTGATCACAGTGTTGGCATATTTTGAAGAGTTATCCTGGTCAAAACCTCCTTGCATGAAAGGTGTAGTCAGACCACTTAGAAGACAATTAACAGCACCTCGCAGTAAGCAGTAAGTCACGGAAAATAAACACAGCTAAGTGTTACTCTGCATGTATTACCCAATCAGAAGGAACGTGGCTTAATGAATACATTTCCCCATATATTCCCAAATATATAGAAATATCACTTTATGACAGCAGAACTCCATATTACCAATTTCAAAGAATACCTGGCTTTATGATCACCTGGCGTCAGAGCTTACTGTCCAACAGAATGGGGTCTCGGGCTGCATGTCTGCCACTCTTGAAGTGGCAAGGTGGTGTCTTACTCATCTTTACATACCATCCACTAACTATGGTGCAGAGTATCCAGCAGGGGAGCGATACATAGCTGTTGAAAGAGTAAATGAATCAGTGATCAGACAAATGAGGCAAAGGAAGGGATGCATGAATAAGCTCAGAGTTCCAACTCTTTCCTTTCTTTGGAGGGATAATTACAAGTGTATCTATATCTGCCAGGAAATCAGAACACTCTTTATGTAAATCTAGCATTTTGGGAATTGGAAAATATGTAAATATGACAAAGAGAAGTTGTGGGCACCGTGAACAGTGTCTCCATATTCAGGTTACATTCATCTTTCCTAGCTGTGTGTATTTCGGGATTAGTCAGCTTTTTTTTTTTTTTAAGGCATTTTCTGGGCCAAAAAAATATTTCTGGGCAGTCTCTAAAAGACTTTGCCATAATAATTAGACTAATCAGCTGATCATGGTATTTAATATTTTAAAAATATATCTTCTCTGCGCGTGTGTGTTTTTCTGAAATATTGTTAGCATTGCCCTTCTGATTTCAGCGTATTGAGTGTGTATGTGTGTATGTGTGCTTCCCACTACTAGAAAAATCATCTCCTGCTTAAAAAGGATACTCTTGAATAATAACAGCAACATTTTATTCTTAATACAATTCTTCCTAGAGAGAATGCTGAAACATTAGAATGAAAGCATAAGGATCCATTCTGGTTTTATGGAGGGAGACTATATATGCATATGCTTTTTTAATCTACTAAGTAAATGATAAACTAAGCAATATGAATACTAAATATATATATACATATATATATATATTTAATCAAGTGATGAGTTTGCATTTCCGGGACTTTCTGAGTTTGATGGGTAGGAATTAGATACATCCATACATAGCACATGTAAACATGACTGGTATAATGAATTATTCCACCTTCTCTCGCCGCACCTTTGAAATACCTTTGAAATCGCAAAATTAACATTTTTTAAAATTAGTTTACTTTACAGTTCTTTTTCACTCCACTTTTCCTTTTTTTTTCTTTAAAGATTTTATTTATTTATTTGACAGAGAGAGACAGCCAGTGAGAGAGGGAACACAAGCAGGGGGAGTGAGAGAGGAAGAAGCAGGCTCCCAGTGGAGCAGAGAGCCCAATGCGGGGCTCGATCCCAGGACGCTGGGATCAGGACCTGAGCCGAAGGCAGACGCTTAATGACTGAGCCACCCAGGTGCCCCTCACTCCACTTTTCCTACAGTGTCTTAAGAAAAGCAAAAGAAGTAACATTTAACAATTTGAGATGATCACGAGGGATTTCAATGGCTCTAAATTTTAATTGGATTTCAATATACATTTTTAGAGTATTACTATGATCATAATACTGTCAGGTGCTACAGTGGAGAAAGACAAATATGACCATGGGATAGACATGTAAATATATTACAAGGGCAAATAAATGTGTCTTAATGAGGAGCTGAACATGCAGTAAGAGTCGGTGGAGAGGAATCTCACGTCTAGTTGAGAATATCAGGAACAAACTCATGGAGGAAAAGGCTTTTGACACGGGCCTTGATGGAAGGGTAGGATTTCAAGAGACAGAGATGTGGGTCATGGAGAACAGCATATCAAGCAAAGGGATTGACAACAAAAGCAAACCAGCAAAAAAGCAACCAGAAAACCCAAATGCAGACAGTGCAGTGCAAAGTTAGGGTAATAGTCTAGTTTAACTAGAAGGCTTAAGGTATGCGAAGAGGGTACTAAGTCTAAGGCAGGAAAGATTCTGAGGCCAGATTGCAATGGGCCTAATTTCTGCTCCTCATGAATGCTTCTAACTTAGTATGTTGCAGAGAAACTTGAAAGAATTTTGCGCAGGAGAGTGAAATGACTAGAGATGCACCAGGGGAGAGTGGAAATCAGCAGCAGGTGCAGAGGGTGGATGGGGTAAGGACTTGCAAGTGACCAGGAGCCCTTAAGACTCTATTGAGATTATTTAGATGAGAATTCTGTTAAGAATCTAGTGTCAGGTAAAAGATAAAACTCTATTTGAGTAATGGATCCATGAAATGCAGCTTCAATTCAAATTCAACGTAACCCATAGTACAAATACAGTGGTGTCTTCAGAAATACGCATACAGCATACTTGAAATGAATGATCACTACCTCTTGGTTGGTGTCTGTTTTATGTGGTCTATTTAAACAAACTTTCAGGTGATCAAATATATGGATAGTTTGGACCTCTAAGCATTCAGAGAGAGAGACAGAGAAATAGAGACCGAGACTCAGGGAAAGAACATGCTCTGTACTGCTGGGATCAAATTTGATGAAGGTATTGAATTCTTTCTTGAAAATATTAAATTCTTCCTCGCCATAGCAAATAATGCAATTTCCTTTGGGGGAAACTGACTGCATTAACATACTCTCTTTGTTGTTACTTGCCAAAAATTCGGAAATTGTATGTTAAAATTATAAATTTTATTTTCTTTATTTAAATGTGTGGTAGTCCAGAGGAACCTTCTCTCAAATATGGAGAAGTTATTTGCATCTCCAAAATCTGTACGTGTTACCTCTGTGGGATACCATCCGCCAAGTTCTTGGCTACTACTACCTTTAAGTTCTTTTGAGTAATGACCAGATAGCATGTAAATACAAAGCAAGGTGTTAACCTTTTCATTCTAGAACTATCAAAATCAAACTCTACTAGTGATATTTTATAATTAATCAGCATTTATATCTTTCATTCTTTCATTGCAAACCAGTTCTTCAATTTTCAGTACTTCAATATATCTAGTCCATAAATTTTCTGAATTTGGTATATGTAAATATTCTTTGTTTAAAAAGATAGATCTCCGTAAGATCTGAGTCAATCTCATGAAGAATTATTGTTTCTGTTTCAAATATTTAGTATATTCTATTTTAATACTTCATTCTTTATTTTAAGGAACTTAATGTAAATATTGTAATTAGTGCATTCTGATGGAAATTCATATATACATTAATGCATTGTTTTCTGAAAGACAAAATATTAAAAACTAAAACAAAATTAAGAGTCCTATCCTTATACTACCTTTGCTTCAAACTAATTATGTGTTTAATTTGCCAAATCAATTTATAATAGACAGGTTCTTCTTAGAGCAAATTTCAACCGAATTGGCAAGTTTTTCTTCCTTAAAAATTGCTAAATGGAGATTTGCAGCCATTGTTGTTTAAATGACTCATTTATTAATGTAAATCAGTTGGACTGAGATCTTCTTCCGAAGAGTTTGAAGCCTCTTCCTTTACGCTCTTAAAAATATAGCACTTATTTATTTTCACAATAGGTTAGGGACTTATTGCTCTCTGTTTACTTATAGGGAAACTGAGGTAGCTATTCATTAACATACCATAAACATAATTTTAGTGGGAAGATTAGCAAAAGTAAATGAGAAAAATATAAGTCATATTTCCAAACAAGAAAAAGAATAACAACACAAAATTTATTTCACACATAGACTCATTAGAACAGGGTAATTCAATTCTTTTTTCCTTTTCTTTTTTCATTTTTTTTAAAGTAATTCATTTCTTTATTGTGAAATAAATATCTTATTTTTGAAACAGCTAATTTGGTTATATTGCATTCATATTCTTCTCTTACATTTAGGCATATATAATGCTTTGAACTTATGTATTTTTCAAATAAGCAAGAAGTAAGAAAATAGTTATTAAAAAACTTATGATAAAGAAACCAAATGGAGATGTAAATTAATTACCTATATCTTCCTAATGTCCATATCCAATCCATTAAGTCCTGTGAATTAAATATTTCTCCATATCCAAATTGCTCCACAATCATTTCTATCTCTCAAATCCAAGATGCTAAACCCCTTTTCTGGGTTACCATGGAAGATACTCTTTCAGACTATAAATCCATTTTCCACAATGTAGCCAGAGTAATCTTTACAAAATGCCTATCTGGTCATGTGACAATTTAATTCAGAATTCTTCAATTTCTTATTGTTTTTAGTATACTGACAAACTTCCTAATATAATCCTATTTTATTGTTCTGACCCATCCGATCTTTGCCCTCTGGGCCCCATGGTTCTTTTTCAGTTACTAGCATTCACTGCGCTCACCCCAGGACCTTTGCATGTGTAATTTTATAACATTTAGAATGCTCTTCCCTCTATCATGGTTTAGTCAATTCTTACTTATCCACCCATAATTCTTACTTATCCTTCCTGAGCTCTCAGAATGGTCAAATCCTCTCCATTACATCCAGAGCACCACACATGTAATTTCATGCTGATTTTTGTGCTTATTTGATCAATTAATCTCTGCCTTCTTTGTCACATTGTAATTTCTGCAAGGACAGAACGCTTCTCTGTTTTTGTTTACTTTTGTATGCCTGGCATATCTTAGGTGGTCAATAAATATTTTCCAAATAAGTAAATAAGAGTAAACATACTATGTGTCCAGCACCAAGCCATCCTGAGAACTAACTATAAATGAAGTATGAAGTCTTTTAAATCTCTCTTCTTTGTGCCTCTGTCCTCTGGGTCACTCCTACCCTCACCCTGTATACTTCATCTCCCAGGAGATATTTGCTCTCTCCTACTTCTTGGCCTTTCTGCTAGCGATTTCCTTTTTCTTGAAAGTTCCTTTCTGTTCAGTCTCCATATCCCTGCCTCCACCCCCATTTCTACCTAATTTAAATCTCTGCCGAGGACACACTTCTTCTGTCCCCACTTCTTTCTCGTCCACCTTCACTTCCCCCAGTGGATTCAGTGCCACATTATATTCTTCCCCTCGGCCTCTATATGTTACTACATATACCACAGGGTGTACCTGTCTTGAGTACAGCAGGAAGACATGGTATGGGGGACAAGGGTTTTTAAGCAGCCCACAATTTCTATCAACTTTTCCTCAAAATCATGTCAAATTATTTAAATAAAAGCTAGAGTTCAGCTATGGAATAATTTCAAGACAGAATCACTAAAATATGTCCTTCCCCAGGTGGCCACGCCCAGCTTCCTCTTCACCAATAGAGAAACAAGGAACTAGGAAAAAGACTCAGGAAAATAGGAAATGTTCCTGCTGTGATTATTAGGATTTTAGAGTTGAGTGTGACCATGATCTCCAAAGAGAGAACTATAGATTTACCATGTTCATCTGTAGGACTTTCCACCATGCAAATACAAATATAATTTGTTTATGAAGTGTTTCTAGGTCTGTAGATGAATATCTCTTGAGTATAGACGAAGTCTGAGCCATAAAACTTATGGCCAATTTTTAAATATTGTGAAGTGTTTGAAATGAGACATATTTAAGTCGAAACACAACATACTTGTGAATTAAAAACAAAATTAAAACAATTAAAAACAAAAACAAGTGATTTTAAAAAACTGTCAATAGCCCAAGCATCTATTCATTATTAAGATCTGTAGCTAGACAAATGACTGCTTGAAAACTCTAGAAACACAGAAAATGCTTCTGGTTTGTTAAATTTTAAAAGTCGGACAGAATGCAATTCAACTATATAAAAGGAGTAAAGAAAAAAACTACATAAAAGAAACACATTAGAAGAGTGACATTTTAAGTAACTTTTTAATTTTCCAAATTGTTTTTCATGTGGTTACATTCTTTCCATTATTTAAAAATAATAGAAATAACTTTAAAGAATAAACAAGCAAACAGAAAAGATAAAATTTTAAAGCAAAATGTCCTTATTATTGAAATGTGGTCATAAAACTAATCAGAGTTGGGTTCTCAACAAAACTGCTCATTCTATAATAATGTTTAGATAAGTTACTTATTAAATGAATGTGATACAAAATAGAATAGAACAGCATGAAAACAGAATCTTCTAGATGATGAAATTGGAAAATAGTATATATGCCCATGCATTTAATTCTGCACTTACGGTAAAATGCCATCATTTTAAGGCCCCTAACCAATGATCTTACAGTTTTCCTGTTCCCTTTACATATTGTTTTCCTTTAACTAGCAGGAATTGATTACACTCAGTTATGGATTAAGTTACATACTCCTGTAAATGATTTTCATTAAAAGTTTAATTTCCTTTTTCTTCTGTTGATGAACTAGCACTTTCAAAAAAATAAGACAAGGAGCCAAATAGAGTATCCATCATGGGCCGTATCATCTGTTCTGTTGGTTTCTAAGTCCCTGTGGGTTCTATTTTATTATCGCAATTTTACATATGATGAAACTGATCCCAGTTACTCACCTCAGGTCACCCAGGTATTAAGTGGTGGGTGGGAATTGGAGCACAGGCCTCTGGGACTCCAGCTTTCTTTCCTTTGCACCAGCTGCCTCCCTGGGAAGTTAAATATTTGGTGGTGGCCACTTTTAGAGTTCAGAGGGAGATCACAATGCTCTTAATCCTGATTTTTATTGCTAAGAAAAATCGCAATACAGGGGCGCCTGGGTGGCACAGCGGTTAAGCGTCTGCCTTCGGCTCAGGGCGTGATACCGGCGTTATGGGATGCGCCCCACATCGGGCTTCTCCGCTATGAGCCTGCTTCTTCCTCTCCCACTCCCCCTGCTTGTGTTCCCTCTCTCGCTGGCTGTCTCTCTCTCTGTCAAATAAATAAATAAAATCTTTAAAAAAAAAAGAAAAAGAAAAATCGCAATACAGCCCTAAAGAAAGAGGTCAATGGTGTTATTCATGTATTTGGTCTTCCAGTCACTAAAACAGATATTTTTACATACAAAGCACTACTTTTGGTGTTCTGGATGATGTAGCAATTAATAATATCTAGTTATTGCGCTCTGGGGTTTAATAAACACTTTGGGGAGAAAGGCCCACAGTATGCGAGAGAAGCAACCATTAGAGTTTTCTGGAAGCAGGCAATGCAAACTGGCTGAGGCCAATTTAAGCTAAAAAGAATTTTTTTTTTTTTTTGGAAGGGAATTAGAGTAACCTAGAAGCCTACAGGAAAAATCTTTCAGCCAGGCCTCATAAAGGACGGAAACAAAGCAACTTCAAAATTCTAACAACTATGCTGAAATAGATAATACTTATCGAGCACCCTCTCTGTGCCTGGCCCTGTTCTACCCATATTAGCATCTTTAATCCACATCACAAGCTAAGAAACTTGGTACTATTATTGTTGTTACTATTTTAGTAGCCAAGGAAATTGAGGCACAGAGAGGTTAAGTAATTTGCCCAAAGTCTCACTGCTATCTTCAGAGCGCCACTATGACAGTGACTATATTTTAAAAGGTTTTCATTTTTGTGACACTTTCCTCCAGATTCAGATTCAGAAGACCTAAATTGGGTGATGATCCTGACTTTAGACAAGGAGGTGATGTTTTCAGAAGAAATTTGATAGGCAACAATAACAGATGTCCACTGTATTGTAGAGATCAGAAAAGCAGGCTATGGTGAGTGAGGATGTTTTTATGAACCAACTGAGTTACAAGCTTTGAGATTTCAAGACACTGCCACATTCTGCAGGATCCTAAGACCAGGGAGAATGGGAACCCCCATTTAACCCCCAAGGCCGGGTGACCCAGCTTCCCCGTGACTAGACAGATGTCATATAAACACTTCCCCAGCAACACAAGAGGCTAGAACTGAAATCCTCTAGGATGGGAAATTCAGTCTGGGAATACTGACTGGTGCTTTAAGATATCTGGGAAGTACTTTATTCATTAGGGTCCTGGCTGGCCTCCTTAAATATCAGGGTTAAAATAGTCATAAACAGAGGACACATGGATCAGCGTGGAGACCTGCTTACTCTAATATATTAGTCTCTGCAATCTGATAGAACCTCATCTCTACTCTATCACCATGGCTCGCCCACTTCCATTTTCTACTCCTGACCTCCCTACTTGAAGAAGAGAACAGTCAACTTCAACAAGTCATTCCTTCTTTTGTTCGTTCAACATATACCTATTAAGCCCATGCCACCGGAACACGACAGACATTGCTCCTACCCTCACTGAGCAGACAGGAGAGTGAATAGGCCATGATACAGCGTGTTACATGCAACAGAGCGGCAGGGCGGGTGGGGGGCATAGTGGGTGCTATGGGAGCACACAGGAGGGGCATCTAACAGAATCTTGGGGAAATTAGAGAAGTCTTAATGCAGGAAATGATTTTTAAAAGAAGAACTTGAATGAAAGAAAGGAGCTCGGGGGAAGAAGTATACAGGCAGAGGGAATATTTGGGGTGAAGGCCCAGCAAAGGAATTGGGACCTGTAGTGAGGAAGGGCAATGAGAAAGATACTGTCTGGTGCCTCAACCTGCTTAGGACAAAGAATAAAATGGGTCCAGAAGTAATCAGAGTATCAGTTGGATTAAAATAAGGGCCAGAAAGAAGTCAAGGAGGGTAGAACTCCAGCTCAGCAGTGAGACTCTCAAAGACCTCTGGAGGGGGAGGTTTTTTCTATGAGTCTTGAAGGATGAATCGTTTCAATCAGCAGAAGCAGAGGAAAGGACACATCTGTAGGAGGAAAGGCCCAACACAGGCCAGATAGAACACTCTTTTCCCTGTTTCTTTTGTGTGATGTTCTACCAGCTTCGATTTGTGTCTCCCAACCCCACACATCCTTCATTTCGCTCTTACTCATTTTTCAAAATTCAGATTTTTTTCCCCTCTAATGCTACTGAAGCTATTGTTCTATTCAGTTTTGTATTGTCCAGCACTCAGCATAATTCCAAGAACATACCAAGTGTTTTGTGGGTTTTGACGAGTTAATTCGTTTATGAGTGAGCATATGGGAAGAGTCGGGCACAATGGTTATGAGTATAGTTCTGGAGTTAGACTATTTGGATTTAAATTCCAGTTGTGCTCCTTTCTCCCTGTGTGACTTGGGTCAATTATTTCAACCTCAGCCTCTTTATTTGTAAGAGGGACATAATAACAAAATCTCCTCTAGGTTTCTTGGCAGATAAAATGCGAGGTATTGAACAGAACTCCTGGCACGGAATGAGCCCACAAGGTGTTAGTTGTTGGTACTGCTGATATTATAATACACCATCTCTCTCACACCATGCACATGGGTGGCAACAATACAGGGAAAATACACTAAAACTGGAATTCAGGCAAAGAGCAGAATGCTTCCTGACTTAATCAAGAAGAGATGACGTTGCGGAGAGAGAGGTAGAGGCAGGCCTGTGTGACAGTCTGCTGTGTTTGTCGACAGCTTGGTTAGACCAGTCCGCTCTTAGAACCGGAAGCTAATGTGCTTCCTGGAATTTGTAACAAGGTGAGATTGCCAGAGACTCATTCATGGCTGGAGAACGTTTGCAAAATTACAAAATCTTTATCTATATCTATATCTGATCACTGGCATTCTTTTGTTCTCTTCTAAACTGTGACCTCATGCAGCTTTCTGCCCACCACCCCCACTTTGTGTGTTCACATGTTTTTTCAGGCCATCCTGAATTCCCTAGTCGGCATTCAACTTGAACCACCATCCCCAAATGTCTTACCTCTTCGCTCTTCCCTGCCCCCCTTCTTTGAAAAATCTAATTAACACTCCATTCCTTTAGGTGGGTACATTCACCCAGTAGTCAAGAACAATATAATTAACTTAACTATTTGTTCATTCATTCACTAAACATTTATTCAAATATTTATGGAGACTCTATATTTGTTCCAGGCATAGAGATACTTAGATGAAACTGAGAGCTTTACTCTAACAGATATTTGTATTTCAAAAGAGGTGGCAAATTAATCATTTATGTCAGGTAGTGTTTCAGAGAGTGTGAGAGAGAGAGATGTTGGGAAGCTTCTACAAAAAAGCTACAGATAATCATTTACTCCTCTTATACCCAGGTGTGACCTCAGTAATAATTTCCAGATTTCATGACTACTAATGATGGACAGGTTAACAGGAACAGAAAGAGAACTTGTAAATATATCAGTACAGTGGACATGTCATACAGTTATCACCCATCGTATGTTTAATTCTTGGCTTTTGTGAGGTTTTCAATATAAGTGTATAATATAGTGATTGACAGCTCAGGCTCAGGATTCAGACATTCTTAGATTCAAACTCCAGCTTTCATTCTTATTAATAATGTGACCCTGGATAAATTACTTGGTTTCCTAAGTTCAGCTCCGTTATTTATTCAGTGAAACTTCAGGGTTGTCAAAGATTGAATGATTTTATTCAAATAGTTCTCAATATACAGTGGGGTTTGTTTGTTTGTTTGTTTTTGGTGTAATAAATAAATATGTCATTGAAATCTCGAATTAACCTACTGGTGCTAGTTTCTCCTGCATCATGTGGCTGCATGTGCAAATCTGACATATGTGTATATATTTAACATCCATAAACACTCTCCAGGGAGCCCAAACCAATAAGTCCACAATCTCACAGACCTTCCTTCTCACCCTCACGTTCATGTGTATTTACGGCCCATCACTCAATAAAACATCCATATTTTATCCTGTTTCCTTTCTTTTTTTTTAAAGATTTATTTATTTATTAAAGAGAGAGAGAGAATGTGATGGGGGG
The DNA here is from genome assembly GCF_017311325.1 of Ursus maritimus. Classification (NCBI taxonomy): domain Eukaryota; kingdom Metazoa; phylum Chordata; class Mammalia; order Carnivora; family Ursidae; genus Ursus; species Ursus maritimus. Next base: position 27,615,363 of record NW_024423897.1, read on the forward strand.
CAGAGGAAGAGAGAATGAGAGCGAGAGAGAGAGAAAGAGAAACTCAAGCAGACGCCCCCCGCTGAGCATGGAGCCTACTGTGGGGCTTGCCCCCACGACACTGAGATCATGACCTGAGCTGAAATCGCCAGTCAGTCTGCTCAACTGACTGAGCCACCCAGGTACCCCTTATATTCCCTCTTTCTTAATCAAAGAAACATTAGCACATTCAAGGCTGCCGCCTTCAGGTATAATCTCAAAACCAAATATTACACAAGAAAATTGTTACAGAGCTGAAGGTTGAAATAAAAGACTTCTGCGATCCACTTTAGGAATTAATAGGATACCCAGGAGCTTTTTTCTGAAGACGAAAACTTATCATTGACCCATCATTTTCTCTTTCAGGTAGCTAAGATCACCTGTCTGTCTGGGGTGGTGGGGAGGTAGGAATGAAAAGTAAGAGTGAGATTATTTCATCAGTCTCCTACCTTTCATTCTGGTGTTTTCATCTCCCTTTGGATTCATGAGGATCTGCTTGTCTTTGTTCTTCAGTTCAGAAAGCCATATACTATTTACTATTTACTGGAGAGGGCTGGCCACAGCATCACAAATGTTAATGTAACCTTGCCAAATAATGTTTAAATGGTGAATTCAGGAAGAAAAATCACACAAACCACTGATTTGGCATTCTACACACTGAAAAAGCTAGCTGACTCGATTTTTCACTTTGCCTTGGGACACAATGGCATCACGTTGACATTTCTAAATATTGGAATTGACTTTGGCAAAATGACACACACACAAATCTTCTCATGAATTTTCTAGACAAATTTTGGAAACTCACGATGCACAAACAGCTTTATGTATGTTTAAAAACCAGAAAATCTGGTAAAGAAGTAGTTTATTTGAACTCAGACTGTGTAATTGGCTTAGAGACGTTCACATATGCCCCATTCTATGGCCATTAAGTGTGCTTGAAAATCCCATTGAAAGGCAAGGGAGCTGTGCCTGAGCAGGACCCGGGTATGAAGTGATATTTTTCTCCAAAGCACATTTGACTCTCAGGAGGCACCATTGTGTTGAACAGAATTTGTATGCAAAGCTAAATTTATGTTCCACAATAGTGTGAAGGTCACCAGTTTCCTATTATCCACATTTTTTTCCTTATAACTACCTTTATATAAGAGAGTTTATAAATAATAAATAAAATTCCTGAAGTATTATAAATTTGAGTTTTTTTGTTTATGATCTGTTTTCAAGTTTCATCTTTGAATATTTTTTTTGTGACTACTAGCTGCTGAATAACAGATATCCAAAATTATTCTTTAGTCCTTTGGTCCGTGAGCTATATTAAGTTTGGATTCTGAAATATTTTATGTATTTTATATGTATACACATAGAGAGAAAGAGTTATCGTTTTGGCTATTAGTTATTATTGTTTTGTTTTTTCTAAATTCTTTTATTTTTTTTTCTTCAGGATTTCCTTAAATAAGATATTTTCAGAAAATGTGTGAATGATTTTTACTGGAAACTAAGAATTTAAAATAAACGTTGTACAATTTCATCTTACTACGTGAAGTGAGCTACTAATAAAAGTATAATGGACAGTTAAATTGTAATAGATATTCCTTTGATATATAATAATGCATTTTTACACGTTATTATAGATGCCATTATTTCAAAGCAATATGATATGTTTGAAATTTGGAAAAATACTTTAAACAGTAAAGTGCTGATAAAAAAGTTGTTTCTAAAATGAAACTAACTTTCTATATTTCTTGTCTTCTAAAATGTTTTAAAACATACAGAGTGGCATTCTTACATTTCACGTCAAAGATACCTTTAGATATTTTAACCTGAATTTCAAAATGCCAAAGTCCTTAAAAAAATGAAGTGTCAAATATTTTTCATAGTATAATATAGAGATACAAAATGCAAAAAGGTTAAGTGATTCACATAGAAGATTGTGAAGCTGGGCAACTTTCATTGCTCATTTTTTTCCTTCAAAATTCTGTGAAAGGGTTTCAAAGTGGTTAAAGACAAATTGCTCTATCTTAACAGTGCTTTTTCAATGTAACAAGTCCTGGTCATTTTTTCTCATTTTCCTTGATGTGACTCTAGACTTTTGTAAATTTGGTTGTTATTCCTACTGCACAGAATATTGATAAGGGGCTCTGATATGTAATTGTGCAGACGAGTCCAATCATGAAGTCTATAAAATAGTCATGCAACAACTTTATGATGTAATAGAAAGAACCCTCAATTAGAAATCAGAACTTTGACCTCTTAAGCAAGGCACTTAGCCTATCTGTTAATCCCTAGTTTTTCTCATTCATAAAATGGGAACCAGGGGCACCTGGCTGGTTCAGTGGACAGAGCATGTGACTCTTGGTCTCAGGGTTGTGAGTTCAAGCCCCACACTGGACATAAAGCCTACTAAAACAAAATAAAATGATATGAAATGAATGAAATAAATGAAATGAAATGAAATGAAATGAAATGAAATGAAATGAAATGAAATGAAATGAAATAAAGTGAGAACCTATGGGAGAACACAAAGGAAATGGGCATGAAGTTGTTGAATAACACATACATTAAATTTACGTGTATGTATACAAATAGTTTTTAAAATCCCATTTATTTTGAAGATGATATCCAAATCCCTTTGTTTTTCTTCCCAATTAAAATGCTTTGGTCTCTTTCGCATGCTTCATATTTGTGATTTTGATTCAGTAATTTAAAAGATATGGGAACTTCCCTTCAATAGACACATAGGAGTTGCTATGATGAAAATGGATACGCATTGAGTAAGAGTGGTGACTTAGCACTATTGTCCTTTCCTTGACGTGGGTGGAAAATAGATACAAAATAGCGAAGAAGGTTCTTCTCTCCCTCCTTTGAAGTTTTTTCACTTCCATGACAAGTCATTTAATGGTTTTAGGAAACGTTGATTTATAATGATCCATACCCTTCATTTGGCCGCTGAACCTGGGGGTAGGGTATAGTTGGTTATAAGAATGCTATTGAAAACATGCTTAAAAGAGACAAACTTTCCATATAAGAAAAATATGGTTATGAAAATAAGCACAAGAATCCCTGATTTTGGGAAATCTATGTTTTCATTGTCCACAAAACATTATGAAAATGCCAAGTACTTGACAATGATGTGCACTGTTCCAAAGCCAAGGAAATTTGTGAGCAGCAGAATACAAAACAAAAGGAACAGATTTAATATCTTTAATAATCTCCTCAGAAACTTTAAGTTTTCAAGCAACATAGCTTCCCTGAGTCTCATTCATATAAATTGATATATTTGGTGTGTCAGACACTTCAGGAAAACCAAACTTTTGAAATGGAACATTCGCTCCTTAATATATTTCTTTTTAAATAAAAAAATGGTAAAACAAAGCTAATTATCATTTTTCTGTCTTTTATGTTTATCCTTCTGTTTTTCTTCTTTTGAATGTTCAATTCTCGAGTTTGGAGACTATTGGGCTGGTGGAGAATTTGAACATGCACCTAATTGAAAAAAAATAAAACTCAGCATTGTCACCAAACAATAAATAATGCTCGCCTCCAAAATATCACTTCAAGATGAATACATTTCGCGAGTTGAAAGGTGGCAGCACCTGCGGCACGAACCTTAAATGAAAAATAAAGACAACTGGGGTGTAGGGTGCCTTTCCCTCTTGAAAATAAAATTCTTTACCACATACAAGACAAACAGCACAAAAGTGAAAGGGCAGTGATGCAGATTGGCTAGGCTTACCGCGTAATTGAATTAAGGCTTGTGGCCACATAGGACCACAAAGCAGGTCTATGGCTCGGGCCTGCTGAATGGAGGTGGCTGGCCTGTCAATAAAGACCCTTTAAACTGGTTAAATGCATCACGAGCGTGTGCAGAGAGCTTTCTAGCTAACAGGTGGCTGAGTAACCCTCAGCTGGTGCCACACGGGGCTGTCGCGTTGACCTTCTTTAGGATAATTTCAGCCCTCTTTTAAAAAAAAATTTGTTACTGTACTTGCTGTGGTGGAAACAATTTAGGGATGAATAATTTCTTTTGGTCCCTAGAGGCGCGGTGGCTCTCTCTCCCCCTCTCCCTTTTTTTCTTGCACTCTCTCTCTCTCCCCCCTCCTCTTTCTCCCGGTCTTGCAACTGAATTAACATAAAGGAACAGTGACAACAGCAAGCTGAAAAGCATAGCTGGTGGGAGGATTAAGTATATCATTGAAAGGAATTATGTTGTAAATGACTGGGAGGGGTAGGGGCTTCTGTTCCTTGGTCCCATCTGGTCCTTAAAGAATACCTTGTTGTAATTACCCCCAGATGGTTTGTGCTCCACTGGGGTCTGGACAGCCAGGTGCCACTGTGCCCTGCTGGGTGTGATATTCATTGCTACATGCAGTGACAAAAATGGACTTTATTGAAACCTAATTTCTTCCAGGGTATTACACAAATATGAAATGAACCTAGCTCATCGAGAGAGAGCTTTGTTTATTTCCAAACCGAAACAGTCTCACCTAAGACAAGGCTGCCTGGTTATTTTACTTTTAACAACTATCCTAAAAGGAAGCAAAAACAATTCACAATGTGTGCTGGATTTAATTCAGTATTTTTAAATAATGGAACCAGTCAACATCAATGGCAGGTTTTTATTTCTTGCTGTTAGGTAGTTTTCAAAGAATAACGAAGATTTTCAAGACAATGTTCTGATCATTTTATTATTAAATTGACAGTAAATAAAGTGAATTATAGTATACCCAAGTCTAAACATATTTGATATTAACGAGCAAATATTTACAGAACTCAAAATTTAGTCACACATTATTCACTATAAAATACGCCTCACCGCTTAATTTAAGAAACAAGTTTGAACATTTTTGTCTTATATTTTAGCATTGATATTATCATAGAAAAATAAGAAAATAAAAATAAATATTGAAAAACAGCTGTTGATGAATACAAAGATGGAATTTTGCAAAATTATGCTCACTTTAAGTTTCTACCAGGAAACTTCACTTTTAATTTTTTATATATTTAATATATTTTTAAAATAGCGATAACCTGAAAATAAAGATTAAAAGTTGTAGTGGTACAATTCAGTTATATTTAGTTTATTTTATTCTAATTATATTTGCAATAAGTCTAATAATTCTTATTTGATAAATTACATAACAGAATATCTTTGAGGTCTGGCTAATTTTAAAAGCAAAATATTTATCTATTCCGTGACTTTCCTATTATAATTTGCATGGATTCACATTTTAGCAGTTACTCAAATGCATTACTTTAAATCATTAATGTTTTCAATGTAGAATTTAGTAATTTAATATGAAAATCAAACAAGAATTGGACTGGAGAGCAGAAAATGAATGCACCCAATCATTCTTTTCCCTAGCCAGTTATGAATTTTACATAGTGCAAAGAAAATTTAAACAGGGCTAATCTTAATGAAGATATTTTCCTTTAACGTATTCAAACAACATGAGTTAAACTAGGAAAATACTGGCTAAAAACAAAACAAAACAAAAATGCCTCTTGCTGCAGATTTAAGAGGGAGTGAAATAAACAAACGATCCAAGAGAGGGAAATGATTTTAAAGATTGACAACTTCCGTGTGAGGAACACTCGTTGTGCAACACTGAACTTTGACAGGTGAGAAGAATACGTTTTATGCACCTTGTAAATACAGTTTTGAGGTGAAAGTCTTTCTGTCTATAAATACAGTCCCAAGATTCTGTCCAAGCCTTATCGTATTTGGGGGGTAAAATAATTTTATCAGTATCTACAGTATATGTACAAGGAAGGCGGTGACGGGAGGTGCAAGAACGCTGGGAAAAGAACCGAAAGACCTGAGCTCTAGTTCCAGCCTGGTGCTCAGAGCTCTGTGTTTTTGGGCATCCATTTAAACTCCAGAAACTTCCTCTCTTGCAAAATAACTGTGAAAGAGCTTGGCTGCAAGATTAGATCTGGGTGTTTAAAAAGATGTGTGTTTGATGATATCGTGGACAGACCCCAGGGACTACCTAAGCATTTATGATTAGGACTCAAAAGATAACAGGTTAGATGCAATGGAGAAGGGGGAGGAGGAAGATGTTTAAGACCAAGGAGAAATAGTCGTGGGAGCTGGGGGTTTTAACTGTGAGTTAAATGTCATTCTTAAGTATTTCATCAAGTTTTTTCACTTTCTGAGGCATTTTGATATACTTCTTTATTAATATGTTATCATACATATTGTTATATAGGTTGTATATCCATCATATACAAATATAATTGTTATATGTAAATATATTATACACACAGTGGAATGCTATTCAGTTGGAAAAAGGAAGCAAATCTTGCCATTTGTCACAATACGGCAAGATTGTGACAATATGACAATAGGATGGACCCTGAGGGTATTGCGCTTACTGAGATAGGCCAGACAGACAAATATTGTATGATACCACTTACACGTGAAATCTAAAAAAGCCAAACTCATAGATACAGAGAATGGAATGGTGGTTACCAGGGACTAGGACGTGGGGGGGATCGGGAAGAAGTTGAGAAAGGGTATAAGTTTGCAACTAGAAGATGAACAAGTTCTGGAGATCTAATGCACAGCATGGTGATTATAATCAACAATACTGTTGCATACACTTCAAATTGCTAAGAGACTACATCCTAAATGTTCTCACCACAGAAAAGATAACCTTGCCATGACAGTGGTAACCATATTGCAACATATAAATGCTTCAAATCAACACATTGTATACCTTAAACTTCCACCATATTTTATGGCAATCATATTTCAATAAAACAAATTTCTACGCCAAATGATTCACATAGGATTCTGCAAAAATCATACACTTCATAAATTAGCATACCTAACTCGCCATACAAACCACGTGAGAAGGGGAAGGAGACAGATCACTAGGGAGAAAAGCCACCCCAAAGTGGTTTCCTGGATTAAAATGTGAATTTAGATTTGACTATGGCTTTTCTGGATCCTTTGCTAAAATGCAAATTTTTCTAAAATGTCAAAAGTTTTCTTCTAACCTTGAAAGGGAAGATTGTGGCTAAGGGCTCTAGACCCACAGTGCAGGCACGTATTTCCTCCCAATCCACAATTCTGTAATAACCACCCTAACACTCCAGCAATCTGCAAAAAAAGAAAAAGAAAAAAAAAACCTTTACCTAGATTAAGATTTATTTATTTCTTTGAGGGAGAGAATGTGAGCAGGGGCAGGGACAGAGGGAGGGAGAGAATCTCAAGCAGACTCCCTGCTTCTAGCAGAGCCAGACGTTGGGCTCCATCTCAGGACCCTGAGATCATCTCCTTGAGATCATGACCTGAGCTGAAACCAAGGGTCGGGCACTGAAACAACGGAGCCACCCAGGTGTGCCTTGCCATTGCCTTCTAACTAGTCATTCTGTCTCAAATATTATCTTCTTCCAGGCCTCCGTTTATTTTTTCTGGAATTAATTTTTCTAAAATACAAACTTTAATTCTCTATTCCCCTTTCACTGCATATAAGTTCAAGCTTTTAAACAGACCTTATAAAGCCCATAGGCTTCTGGCTTCTTCCTTCTTCTTTAACCTTACAACTTCCAGCATCCTTCCTCACCCCAGTCTTCAGCAACACAGAAAACAACATTAGACTAATAACTTGGTATGACATTCTGTTCCCCCCTCAAAAACCAGCTGACATGCTCACTTCAACAACACATAGACTGAAATAGGAACCATACAGCAAGGAGTAGCATGGCATCCACGCAGAGAGGGCATGCAAAATCGTGAAGTGTTCCATTATTTATACTGTTTGATTCCACTTGTTCCATGTTTTTATACTCTAGGATTCCACTTAGATGAAGTACGTGGAGTAGTCCAGCTCATCGAGACAGAGAGGAGGATGGTGGCTGGGCTGGGGAGAGCGGGGTCTGTGTAGTTCTTGTCTGCTGGCTGCGGAGGGTCACGTCGGCAGGACGGAGGGCTCTGTGGACGGTGGTGGTGATGGTAGCACCAAAACTGAATGCACCTGTTGTCACAGAACTGTACACTTAAGGTTGGTTAATAGGTAATTTTATGTTATGTGTATTTTGCCACAGTTTTTTAAAACAGCTAAGATTTCAGGCTCCCTTTCCTCTGCACCCTTTCCATCCCAGAGGGAGTTCGGCTCTTCCACTACTTAATCAGCAGACCCATAGACCTGCACCCTAAGTGCTGACGAAGGATTATAACCTTGAACCCACTGCTGCTTAATACTCCTTAGATGCTTGGTTTGACAACCAAATTTTGCAAAGGACTGCCTGAGTGAAATATAGTTCATGTGTTCCTATAAAAACAAAAACATCCATCCTTGGAATAAACCGCATGAGCGCAAATCCACACAGCTGGACCGTATGGTTTGTTCTCTTGTAAAAATGCTTTTATTAAATGTAATTTGGCATTATGTCATCATTGGCCCATGCTAAGAGCCACTGTAGCAAATAGCCCCGTGAAATCTATTTAATATACAAATACTGTTGAGTATCGCGTATTACTCTCTTCTTGACTACTATGAGGAAAACTTTAGTTTTGACATCAGGAATAGGTTAGTTTTCTTTTTCCTTGTAGGTAATATGAATAATGTGATTGAATATGTTCTCATTTTTTGTCTCCCTTCCAGACATACTAGAGGCCAACTGGTGGACTGTTCTAGCCTTTTCTAGACCTTACCTATGCATTCTGTATATCCATTTGCTGTTGACTTCAAATTATCTATTTCAACTTTTTTTTTACTCTGAATTCACTTTATTATTCATTTTTTCTTTTATTCTGTGTTGCTGTGAGCCACTTTAAATCCATTCTTAAATCAATCAGAAATACGTGAACTATTAACTAATAAACGCCTCTGAGTTCCTACTGGATATTGCCTGTATTTCTATTATTGCTTTTATCACCATTTGTTTGTATTTACATGTCTGCCATTCACAGTGGATGCATATCTTATTAATATTACTCTTTATCTCAGCACAATTAGAATGCCAAGCTAATAAATAGGGGTATAAATAAGTCCATTATATGGAACTGGTGTCCCCAAATAAGTCTTACTGGTTCTGTTTACTGAAATCAAATTATTTACTCTTTTTCCAAAACACAGCCTTCTTTTGTTTTCTGACTTTCTCTCATCTAATCTGCTCTTAATAGTGCTCCTTCCTTGGCCTCCATAGTAAATGTGCTCCTGTGATCACTTTTCTGCTCACCGCATGGTCTACCCTGTCAATTTTGCCCCCTATTGGTGACTTTATAAAATTCCAGCCCACTTTCCCTAGGTACCAGGCACATATCCAACTTCTCCTTGGACTTGTCCACACGATTAGCAGAATTCATTATTGTCCATGCCTTGACACTGTCATTGGACTGCTCCTTCTCTGAAATTCCTTCTCTTCAAGGTTGGCATTCCCAGTGTCCTATCACCCACGCCTGACCCCAGGCAGTGATTATAGTTTCATTCTCTTCTCTTACTGTTCATCTCAATAACCAATTTATCTATTGCCAGCTCCTTCTCATCTCATCCCCTAAATATGTCTCATGTCGTCTCTTCTAGGTCATTCTACCATGATTATCTCCTGTAGGATTTTAGGTGAATACCAGGATTATTTCAATAAACTCCTAAAAGGCACTTTTTCTTTTCTTTTCTTTATTTTCTTTTCTTTTCTTTTCCTTTTTTCTTTTTTTTTTTTTTTAACTGCTGATCTATACGAGGTAAACATTACCATGTATCTTATCTGCTTAAAATTCTTCATTTGTTCTGTACTGCTCCTGGATTCACTTTTCCCTAGTTAGCATGGCATGTGTGGTTTCTGTCTGCTGTCCCATTCCTCCCTGAGAAGTAAAACCTTCAACAACGAGCTATTTGTGTTTCCTTGAACACATTACCATTTCAGGTCTCCAAGAATTTGCTAGCATCGTTCTCTTTACCCTGAGGGTCCCCTCTTCTCTTCTTCAGCCTTCCAGGTAATGAAATCTTGCTTTATTGGGAATTTTAAACTCCACTAAATATCTGTTTATAGTACTGAAACTTCATTAACTGATTCTTTACAGACAGTAACATAGATTTATAATCTGAATGGATTAAAGGACTTGCATAGGTTATTACTATCGGCTATTCCAGAAAATTCAAAATAAATTATAAAACATTAGCCTTTAATTTCATATTTTAATAAACATAATCAAAGGAATCATTCTATCTCAGGTTAGTGTAGTAAGTAAGCAAATATTTTTATCCTAAATAACACAGATTAAAATGTTGACTCAGTGTGTGTGTGTGTGTGTGTGTGTTTAGTTGAGTCTAATGGCAGATTTCCAAATATATATCTTGCTTGTAAGTGTTTTCATTAGAAAGTAGAAAAAATATTTTTATTCTTATTGGCAGGTGTATTCCACATATGTGTTTATTCTAGAATTTGCAAACTGAGATCTGTCCTTTCAGTCTGAAAATTGCAACCATGCATTTTAAAGGGCAGAGGAATCTGGCACTAGAGTAATCACTTCTAGTGAGATGTAGTAGGTAGAGAAATGGTGTGGACATCACTATGGCAATAAATAAATTGATAGCACTGAAGATGCTACAGACAAATGTAGGATGAGGAGAATCAATCCAAGAGATGCTTATTAGCTGCCTGTTGCAAGAAGAGTGCACAATGAGAATTTTCCTTGCTCATTTCAGTTGGAAAATGTGAGTTTCACAAAGAGTAATAGTTCCCTTGAAATCTCCTTTTGAAATTCTAAGCTCCTAGAACCAAGAAGATAATAAGGTAGACCCAGAAGGGTTCCCATGGGTCAAAAACAATCTTCAATAACACAAAGGTTATAGTCAATTAAAATTTGTCCTTAACTCAGCTCTTCCTCTAAGTCATAAAGTAAGATAAATCTGTTGGAAGTTAATAAATGAACTTTTCTATGATGGTGGAATTATAAGTCATTTAAATTATTTTATTTATGTTTAACTGCATTTTGAAAGTTCTGTTCAACACCTATACAAAAAAGAAAAACTCCTTTGAAATATATCTTCAGAGACAGATTTAGCAAAATTCTCTACAAGAAGCAAAAATATTTTGTCACTTTGACTATAGATTGCTATAGTAGATTGACTATATAGATTGGCTATAGACTAGTGATTTTTAAAGGAAGTTTTCAACATCTTAGGGATGTAAACAGAAAAAAAGGATACACCATTTTACATTTCAAAAAAAGGAACATGTTAAACTTAGTATGGTATATTATATTGAAAGTTGGGGCAATTCTTACATTTTTACTTATAAATAATTTTCTCGAATTCCACAGAAATATTTTACATAAATCATAGAATGATATTTTCTAAGGTACAAAACCAAGCTTACTTTGGGGCCCCTGGGTGGCTCAGTCGTTAAGTGTCTGCCTTCGGCTCAGTGCGTGATCCCGACATTCTGGGATCGAGCCCCACATCGGGCTCCTCCACTGGAAGCCTGCCTCTTCCTCTCCCACTCCCCCTGCTTATGTTCTCTCTCTCGCTGGCTGTCTCTATCTCTGTCGAATAAATAAATAAAAATCTTAAAAAAAAAAAAAAGAAACCAAGCTTACTTTGCCTTAAAGTTTCAAAAATTTGGAAGCACTCAGTTATTTTTATTTATTTCAGAGCAAGAAATGGTGGTAAGAGCAAGTAGGATGGTAAGAGGAAGGGGATATTTTGGAAAGTATGAAAATCAAAATACGAAACATAAATTCATTGTGTGACCTCATCTTGCATCATAACTTCTATGTTTTCTTGGTTTCTTTAAAAGAAAAGAGAGAGGGGGCTGCCTGGATGGCTCAGTCAGTTAAATGCCTGCCTTTGGCTCAGGTCATGATCTCAGGGTCCTAGGATCGAGCCCATCTCAGGGTCCTAGGATCGAGCCCGGGTCAGGCTCTGCACTCAGCAGGGAGTCTGTTTGTCTTTCTCCCTGTGCTCCTGCCCACCCCCCCACACACACTGCCTTGCTCTCTCTCTTGTGCTCTCTCTCTAAAATAGATAAAATCTAAAAAGAGAGAAGGAGAGAGAAGAGAGGGAATAAGGTGGAGGCAGAGAAAGAGAGAGAGAGAACAGAGAGGAATACAAAGAGACAGAGACCGGACTAAAAAAAAATGTTAGTGCCCTAGTGGCCCCTGCAAATATGAAATATTTCTCCTGTATTAAGCCTTACAGGGTTTTGTTTGTTTATTTTGCTTTGCTGACCTTTCTTGGCCACGTGAAAACTCACTTTCAAATACCACCTACCACCTTCTCGGAGTCTCATTTTCCCAGAACTTCTTGGCTGTCCCTCAGCCTCTGCACCCTCAAATGCTTCCTCCAAGAGAACACCCCAGCGTCTGTTTGAGCCAGGCCTTCACCAGCAGCACAGCTGGAACCTGACACGGTGCTTTGACATCCTTTTGAGGGGGCAGAGAAATTATCATTTTTGATGCCTGTGTTTTGCAGCCTCCTTAGGATTTGAATGCCTCTGGTAGTCCTTTGACCTCAGGTTATCATAACTCAGCATCGGATTTAATTGGGTTTTTATTTTTTAACATTAAAAAGCAGAAAAATGCACAATTTAATGTGAAAACACTCTCACGCAAAATTGCAAGTGTTAATTTTTTGTCATTTTTAACTCAGTCTCTATAGAGAGAATCAAACACACAACAGACACACACAGGTGCATACACGTATACACATACATACACTGAAGGCTCTATTTCATATAGAACAATGCAGTGTAAATAAAGGTTTCCTTTGTTCCTGTCCTTAAATTCATTACCCACTCTTTCCCTCCCCAAACCTATGTCAAGATATTAATTTGATTTCTTCCAATCTATGTTCTAATGTTTTACATACATATGTAGGTGTATATCCACTAATAATTTATTGTGTTGCTTTGTCTGTTTTGAAAACTTTTACAGAAATGCCATCATATAATTCAGTAAATTGCCTAACCATGTATTTTTGTAACTCTTTTAATGTATATAAATTAGATTGTAACTGATGTCCGTGGGATGAATATATCACAATTGATTTACCCATGTTCCTATTGATTTACATGTATTTTGTCATTGTTTCTCCATAACGAAAAATGCTGCAAAGAATATTCTGGTTCACACGTTTAAGAGGATGTTCACTTGCTGGGCCATAGGGTATGCACATATTTGGTCTCAACAGGTCTTCTCAAGATACCCTCAGAAGTGGTTGTACCAGTGTGTATCCTATCGGTGAAGAATGCATGTTTCCATTGTTCTGTATCCCATCAGTACTTGGCTTTGTCAAGTTTATTTATTTATTTTTGCCGATACGATGGATATGAAATTGCAGTATAGTTTTCATTTGCGGTCCCCTGATTGCTATTAGTAAGGTTCAGTATCTTTCATTTGTTTGTTGATCATTCAGCTTTTTCTCTCTCGAATTACTATTTTTAGGACTTTGCTCATTTTTCGGTGGGGGTGCTTGCTTGCTTGCTTCCTTCCTCTTTCTCTCTCCTTCCTTCCTCCCTCCCTTCCTTCTTATGTCCCACTCTCTTCCTTCTCTTTTACTTTCTCCCTCCCTCCCCTTACTTTCTTTCTTTCTGATTGTCAGGGATTTGTCATAAGAGCCTTTATAAAACCCCTCTGTATGTGATTTGTTTTTAATTTTGCTTATAGGGCTATTTGTCATACAGAGCATCAAATTTCTATATACACAAATATAATAATGTATTTACATATGAGTCATCCCCTTGTGTATTTCTTAAAAATCCTTTCTTATCCCAACTTTCAGAAGATGTTCTTCCAAATAGTCATCCAATTTTTTTTTTAATTCTTTTCCACATTTTGAAATTTAGCCCATCTGGAATTTATTTTATTTTATGGTTTTATGTAAGGATCAAATTTACTTCTTCCCCTGTAAAAAGCCAATTGTTCCAACATTATTTATTGACTAGTCCATCTTTCCCCCACAGAATTGTGTTTCCACTTCTATGCTATACAAGTTCTCATATATGCTGAGACTGTGCTGGACTTAACTTTTTTTTGTAGATCTTTTTATCTGTCCCAGTATCAAACACATTGTTTTAATTATGAATTTGTAATAAACCTCAATATTTATATGATGGATCTCCTGTCTTTTTTTCTTCCTTTTTTAGAATTGTCTTGGTTATCTTGGCTGTTTACCCTTTAATGTGAATTTCAGGATCCATTTGTTCAGTTTCAGTAAAAATCACATTACAGTCTTGATTAAAGTTGTATTGAACATTTGTAATAATGTTGAGAACTCTGTGGATGAAAGTAGTTTGTCTCTTTCTGTTTATTCAGATCTACTTTGTTTCTTTGGATAACATGTTGCCATTTTCTCAGTACAGTTTATGGGCTCCTTTTAGTATGTTTAATCCAAGGGGCCATACAAATTCTGTTGCTATTCTGAATAGAAAGTCTTTTTTAATTGCATTTTTCTATTAGTTATTGCTGTTACACAAGAACATTTTGGGTTCTGTTGCTCTACAGTGATCTTGTTTTATTAGCTTATAGATTATTCTAGATGTTCTATGCTAGAAAATTATAGTAAAGCAAATAACAGCTTTGCTTCTTTCTATCCAAAACTTATATATGTTATTTCTTTATCTTCTCCTCATCTTTCGATAGAGCCTGTTTTAAGGACAAAGAGCAGCCATTTTGTGGCTCTTCTTTTCCTGTTTCTGACTTTAATGAAGATGCGTCCAACATTTTGCCAAAATTGTGAAGTCAGGGGAAGGTTTTTTGGTAAGATACGCTTTATCTAAAGAAGTACTTCAGTTACTAACTTGCTCATAAGTTAGTAATATTTTACAAAATTGGTGTTGAATTTTATGAATTGCTTTCTTTGTGCTTACCAAGAAGATTTTATGATTTTTCTCCAATTTCTTCTTATTAAAATTTTCAAAGCTACAGAAAAGATGAAAGAGTATGTAGCACCTGCTATCAGTGCCCACTGTTTCCCTTTATTAGACTGGAGCAACTATGCTCAGTGACAGCAAGTGTCAGCAGCTAGTGGAGCGCAGCTGCCCCTTTCTCCACAGAAATGCTTGCAGAAGCTGCTTTTGCAGAAAAGTGACGTACCTCCTCCCTCTGCCCTCCACCGCAACCCCCACCCATTTCTCATCCATAGCCAATAGCCAATGTCCACGTGTTTTAGGGTATGAAAGGTCAGTTGCCTTGCCTCAAGGTGGACGGTTCTGAACATTGATTTATGCTCTAGAACTTCCCCCGTGGGCCATCAAAGACGGTTTTACCTGAGATCTCATCTTTGCTCGGCCCTGGCCCCTCACTGTACTGCATCTTTCTGTCTTTTACAATCTTGTCCAGCTGTACAGCACCTAGTACCTGTTGCCTCAAATCCTTCTTCTAGGGAGCCTGACAGAAAACAGGTTAGCACAAGGAATACCCAAAAGTTCAAGCATTTACTTTGCTTTTGCTTTTTTCTCTCTCACTTTCTCCAATCTATACATTTACTTATAAGTATATATACATATGTATGTGTATGTGTATTGCTGAACCTTTCAAAAGTGAGTTGTAGACATGATCACATTCAACCCTTTTATTTCATCAAGCAGCTCCCATAGGTAAGGAAATTTTTGAACGACAACATTAATATGATCATAAGATTTTCGTCTGTTAAAGTTGTGAATTTTGACAACAGGTTCTCTTTTTTTAACTTTTACTTTCAAATAATGTCGATTTACATTAAAATTGTGAAAACTGTACAGAGATCTTCTGTATGATTTTCACATCATTTTGCCAAATGGTAATATTTCTGAATTACTTGAGAATAAATTAAAGACATGAAAGCCCGTTACTCCTTAACACTATAGTGTGCATTACCTAAAAACAAGCATTGCCTTCCACATAACCACGGTACAACCACCGAAATCAAGAAGTTAGCATAGACCTAATACCATCCTCTACTTCACAGATGCCATTCCATTTTGCCTACTGCCCTCATAATGTCCCTACAGGCCTGGGATCCAATCCAGAATCACAAGTTGAATTAAGTTGTCACATAGCTTTCTTTAATTTCCTTCAATTTGGGATGGCTTCTTAGTCTTCTTGCCTTATATTATTTCGACATTTTCAAAGAATACAGGTGAATACTTTAAGGTGAGTTACTTTATCTTAACATAAGATATTTAATTTAAAAAGGTTTACTATTTTGCTGAGTGATGCATTTTTGGCAAGAATATCACAGACAGGAGGCCTTATGTAATTAACTACTACATTTTGAAAAATCCAATCCTACTCTTATCTTTTAATTATAAAGTTAATCTATTCATAGTTTCTAATCATAAATATATATTTTTTATTTATTCCTGCTATATTTTGGTATGTTTCTCTTTTCCCTTTTTTCCCTTTTATCTTCATTTGTCCCAATCTTTCTGGTCTCTCCCCTGGAGTGCACATTAGACATATGTTGGACCTTCTCATTCTAAACTTCATGCATCACGTTTGCTTTTAGTAAGGATCTGAGTAATAAAATCTCGCAATCTTTATATGTCTGCAAATTTACTTGTTTTGACCTATTTAATAATTGTTTAATGGAGTATAAATTTTCTTTAGCACTGCAATTGTTCCATTACTTCTGCCACCTAGTGTTGTTTGTGGGCAGTTTCATGTCAGAGTCTCTAATTACATTTGTTGATTTTTTTTCTCTTATGATTTTGATAATTATTGATAATATGTAATTTCAATACAATTTGATAGATAAGGATTTGACTCTGCTGGTTTCATCAATAGCATCTTTAATTTCTGTACCACAGGGACTTCACATCTGAACACTGCACAGGCCTCAGTTATCAATTTCCCATAGGTAACTTTTTTAGTAACTGGCTCTAACTCATAAGCTTTCTTTCTAGTCCTGTGGGTGGAATTTTTGAGTCTCCTTTTAAAATGTGGATTCTATATGGTTCCTGGTAGCTCAATTCCAGTTTCTTACAGTTTCTTGCCATGGGCTTCTCTCCTGCACTAGTGTTAAAACCCAGCCTCCCCTGATAAAGCCTATATTTTGGCCTGAGTTCCCTCTAACCCCTCAAGCTACAACTCAGACACAGTCCTCTGACCATGAGGTTCTTCTTTATCTGGTACTTGAAGATTTTTCTTTCTCTTTTCAAGTTCAAAAATGATTTTGTGTATTTGCATGTTTTGTTTTGTTATTTTATATTTTATTTAATATTACATATCTTATGTTAATTAAATAAATTTTAAATTTTTGATTAAATTACAATAAATCAAAAGCAAATTTTAAAAAAAGCAAAGCAAATTGAAAATTCTAAGTTAAGTAAGTTTTAAATTAAGTTAATATGTAGACTGCACAGACAGAGAGAGGGGGGGAAAGAAAATATCCTGTAAGTACTGTGAGCACTGTACCCAATTAAGAAAAGATTTACATAAGTGATTAATGATGCTTAAAGCTAACATAAAACACAGTACTGAATTTTTTATATTTAGTCTTTCTATGTCATATTCTTGAAATTAGAGTTACATTTTGCTACAGCAACAATGTGAAAAATATTAGAGTTAGATTAAAAAGCCAAGCTAAGTTGCCAACAGAGAACTCTCATGTTCTTTATGTTTTTATTTTTTCCAAGACAATATTTTTAGAGTTGTTCCAATGGCAGGGGTGCTTTCAGTTGTAACCAGTGGGTCAGAGTTCTTCACATCCTTTACAAAACTCACACATCAAGTCCTTGACACGAGACCTGGGAAAATGTCTCTACTTCTCTGGAGCTTGGTATTAACTCTCCAGTAGGAAAGAATGCTGAATAAAATAGTAATGTTTTTTGTTGTTGTTGGTTCTGGTTTTGGTTGGGTTGGTTTTTTTGCTTTGCTTTGTTTTGTTGTGTTGTGTTATAAAATGGATATCATAATACCCATTTGGTAGGTTTTTGAGAGGATTGAATAAGATAATGCAGATAAAGTTGGTACCAGGCATCTAGCATGAAGTAAACCTTCAACAAGTAGCAGCCATTTTTGCTGTTACTATATTAATGTCCTCCAGGAGCCTCTGCCCCAAAGTTAGCTGCCCCATCCTCAAGGTTTCTTTACCACTAGCTACTGGTTTGGGAAGCAAGTGAGAAATTTAAACTTTAAAATGTAAGTAGCAAGATTCCTTACTCACAAATAAGAAAATGAGAGAAAGCGATCAACAAATATAAGTCAACTAGGAATGTTTTTCAATGGCAAAAAAAACAAGCATTATCAATGACCCTTTATTTATACATAACAGGCACATGGGATGTTAAATATAAATAAATTTTCTATATACCAAATCCTGCTTAAAAAACCATTTTTGATGAAAACCGTTCTAAAACATATTGTACATTTTCCTTCCCTCCTGATCAGTATATACTATCTCTAAATCCTTGTTATTTTAATGATACCAGGTTATTGGTAATCAGATGATCCACATTTTTACGTTTATGGGTTTACCCATAGAAGTATGTAAGGTTTGGAGCTATTTTCTTTCACAAGATGGCTTCTTGTTTTTTAAGACAATCTGTTAAATCTGTAGGGGGTGGGCTAGGAATAGAAATGAAATGAAGTGAAGTAGATTTTTTCATATATATTGGAAAAATACCTGGTGCAGAATGCTTAATCACAGTTGCTTAAGGCTGAATATAACTGACAAGTGCTCCATCTAAAAAACTGGACAGCTCCTGGATTTTTTCAGCTTTTCTTTCTTCAAGGTACAATAACTAGGTCCCATTCCTAAAGATTCTGCATCAGTAGCTGCATCTGTCACAGATAATCCAGGCGATTCTGCTGCAGATGGTCTGTAGAGCTAACTTGAAGCAACACTCTCCGTGCTTTCTGGGAGAGTCACTGAAATGATCCCAAGTTGCATCCTTTCCATGATGCTACATCTAGGGAGGGCCTTATGTATATAAGTGTGGCAAAACCAAGGGAGAAAGCAAGGCACCATGGGAAGAACAACAGATAGGGAATCATATTCTAATCCTGGCCCAGCCAGTAACTGGTTGGATGACCTTGGGTATATTAATTACTGAGGGACGTTTCCTTATCTGTAAAATAAAGATATTAAATGCTAGAGAATTCTTAAGACCGCTTTCATCAAAATCATGTTAATATTCTTCTCTGAACAGGCCATCAATGAATTGACCTTTCAAGATCCTGTAACCAGTAGTAATAAGTAATAATATATTCAAAATATATTATTTATTTTTCACACAATGTCCAGAATTTTTTGTAAGATGCAAATCAGATCATATTTCTTTTTAAATATGTATTTATTTGTTTTAGAGAGAGAGAAAGAAAGAGAGAGTGTGGGGGGAAGGGGAAGAGGGGGAGGGATTTAATCTCAAGCAGACTCCATGCTGAGTGCAGAGCTCCACACAGGGCTCCATCCCACAACCCCAAGACCATGACCTGAATTGAAACCAAGAGCCCAGTGCTCAACCCACAGAGCCACCCAGGCACCCCCAGATCATATTTCTGATTAACCCCACAATAAGATCCTATTACAATATCAATCTAAACTCCTTACCATGGTCTGCAAGCCACTCTGACTAATTTTCAGACTCACTTTGTTCTTCTCTCCTTTGCTCTCACTTACCATCTTGACCTTCAATGACCCTGATCTTCCCTTCATGTACCACTTTTCCACTTTAAGACAGGAAAATTTGCTGAACTCTTAGAATATAGAACTCAGATCTCCACATGGCTCTGCTTCATACCAGTTAGGTCTCATCTCAAATGTCAGCTCATCAGAGAGTCTCTTTCTGACCACACTGACTAAAGTAATGCAAACGGCCCCCTACCCCCGACCCTTAACTGCATTCACCAGTTTTGCTTTTCTCGTGGCACTTATCACAATATGAGGTTGCACAGTTACTTATTTACTTCTATCCTGTCAGACTTTCTAGCTGAACAGTAAACTGTGTGAGAATAGGAATTTTGTCCATTTAACCCAAAAGACAAGCTGAGTGGAGGGGAAAAAGGCACCAAAATACTTAGTATCTTCTTTGAAATCTGACATGTCACAGGTCTCCATTGCATCAAATTCTTTTTTTTTTTTAAGATTTTATGTATTTATTTGAAAGACAGAGAGCACAAGAAAGAGGAGGGGGGAGGGGCAGCAGGAGAGGGAAAAGCAGACTCCTGGCTGAGCAGGGAGCCTGAGTTGGGGCTCAATCCCAGAACCCTGGGAATCTAATCTGAGCCAAAAGGCAGACACAACCCTCTGAGCCACCAGGTACCCTGCATCAAATTGTTTAAAATAAATTAGTTCTTGGTTTCTTTTAAGCTTGATTTAAACAAAAATAGCAATGATTTTGAGATGACTCTAACCAGTTATTCGAAATCTGGCTTTCAACTATTTCTGTGCTCAAACTTGACCAATGACCAAAAATACAAAGGTAGTGTAGCGGCTGACTTCCAGTCACTGGAAATTGCAGTATCAATCTTTCAAATTCCTTTCAATGATCAGCATTGCCTGTGGTACATTTATTAGAATCATCTCTCTTCCTGAGGAGAAATGTAGGTCTTAAAAATATCACTTGTACTCATTTTAATCTACTTCCTCAAGTGCAAAGGAAAAGATACCTTTCTAATGATGAAGGTTGGCACTAAATCTGATGCCGGTACCTACAGCTAGAACTTCTCAACTCGTGAGCACTTGCCTCCCACTTCAAGTGTTGCTCTTCCATCTTCATACTCTTCCTTCCTTGGACTTCTTGGCTGTCACTTAACTTGAAAAGCTTTCACTTGACTCTGTTGCCCTCTCTAGATACCACATATTTCTCTCTTTCTTTCTTCGTCAAAGTGCTTTGAGGAGTGGTCAGCCATCATGGCCTGCAGTTACTTTTTAAGTCCTTGCAATCTGGATTTGACCCCCACACCTTTATGGGATTGCACTCTAGAACAGCTGCAGTGATTAATCCTCTTTCTGCCTAACCCAGTGTTTTTCTCAATCCTGATTCTCCCGGAACACTGTAGCGTTCAACATTATTGAACTACAAAACTATAGGTTACATGGTCATCATTTCTTGTGATCCTCACAATGACCTTTTAAAGTATGTATTATTAATCCCATTTTACAGTTGGGAAAAGTGAGGCTCAGCAACATTAAATAACACCTCAGAAGAGGTAGAGCCACATCTGAACTCAGTTCTTTCTACTAGAACACATTAATTTTCTCTTCACCTGTCATTGTCTCCTCCTCCTCCTCCTTCTCCTCTTCCTTGTCCCCCTCTCCCCCTCCCCCTCCACCACTTCCCCCTCCGCCACCTCCTCCTCCACCACCTCTTCCTCCACCACCACCTTCTTCTTCTCCTTCTTCTTCTTCTTCTTCTTCTTCTTCTTCTTCTTCTTCTTCTTCTTCTTCTTCATGATTACCTATGTTGTACTTTTCATCTCTGTGATTTATTTTACAACTAAAAATTTGCACCTCTTATTTCCTTTCACCTATTTTGCCCATCTGCCCCCTCACCATTCCCCTCTGGCAACCACCAGTTTTTTCTCTGTATCTGTGTCTGTTTCTGTTTTTTATCTGTTTGTTTATTTGTTCATTTGTTCTGTTTTTTAGATTACACATGTAAGTGAGATCATATGGTATTTGCCTTTTTCTGTCTAATTTACTTCACTTAGTACAATACCCTCAGGTCCATCCATGTTGTTGCAAATAGCGAGATCTCATTTTTTATGGCTGAGTAATATTCCATTGTATATATATTCCACTATCTCCTTTAGCCATTCATCTATCAATGAACACTTAGGTTGCCTCTAAATCTTGGCTAGTGTAAATAATTCTGTAATAAACATAGGGGTGCATACATCTTTTCAAATTAGTGTTTTCATTTTCTTTGGGTAAATATCCAGTAGTGGAATGACTGGATCATACGATATTTCTATTTTTAGGTCACATTAATTTTCAAAAGCAAAGAAGCATAGGGTGGGAGTAAGGGAGATTTAATACACATATTACATTCTAGTTATTTACTTTTTCATAAAGGTAGAAGTCAACTTTGACTTGCTCTAAGTATTGATGATAATCCTTGGTAACATGTATTAGATATATTAAATTATCTATGCTTAGAAAAAGATTTAAAAAATATACTAATATATTTTTACCAGTAGATAGATTTGGAAAAGATAGGTCTATGGATGGTCTTCTTTCGACTTTCTATGTTTTCTAATTTTTTTTATATTATACCATGTTGTAACTGGCACTTTGCAATAATAAGGAAATGATAAGACTCATTCTTTCATTCAAAATATGTTAATGAAATTTTATTTAAAAACTCCATCATAGACTGTGGGGTACAATGATAATAAGACATACCTGATCATGATCTTCATGGAGCTAGTGAAAGATGCAAAGTGATATGGCACAAATAAGAAAAGAACCAAATCTAGACTTGATTGATGCAGACAACTCCCAAGAAGAAGTGCTACCTAAATTTAGATTTAGGGGAAGTTAATCAGACAAAAGGAAGGAAGGAATACTCTAGGCATAGAAAAAAAATAAGGCTAGGTCATATGAACATTATAAATTTTGTTGAGAATCTGACTATCGTTTTGAAAGCAATTAATTGAATTAATTGTCTGTAGGGGATGGTTAAGGCTCATGATCAAATTTGATTTTAGAAAGTTCACTCAGGTGCAGGAGTTGATTTTAAGCTCAATTGTGCATTAAAAGACTTGTGGAAGTTTCATAAGATAGCAATGTTTGGGAGTCAGACCAATTAAACTCTGGAAACTGTGTGTATGTGTGTGTGTGTACCCACACATATATGTAAGGCTCCCTGGGTTATTCCAGTATGCAGCCATGATGGAGAAAAACTTTATTTGAAACAATTGAACACCTGAACCAGTTCACAAGCTCGAGAGATGCCATATTCAAGCACATTGGTAGCTTGAAATGAGTCATGCTGTATCTACTACATGGAAATGACAATACTACCATTTGGGGCTTTTCTTTACTTCAGTGATGTCATTGTTAAACATTTACCATTAATATGTGTAACATTTATTTTTCTTTATTGTTGTTTTAGAGCTAGAGAGATGAGCGCTGTTAAGATTGATTGGATTGGGTCATCAGAGAAAAAAATGGAAGGAAAGAGGCTAGAGAAAGAGAAGTGAGGATGCTAAAGAGACAGGAAGTGGTAGGAGTCAGAGCCCAGGAGCATGAGGGCCTTTTCTATGCCAGCTGCAGAGAAGGAGAAAAGAAAACTACGACAAACTGTTGAAAAAGTGTGAATGTTTTAGGAAAAGAAATGGACGAATCTGGCAGCTTCTCTTCGCTTTGCGAAATAGAAGGCAGGTTCTGTGAGAAGGATCTGAGAGGTTGTAGGTCAGAGTTATGAGGAGGTTTGAGAATTTCAGAAGAGTTGCTGATGGTAACAGGAAAGAGGTGGACTACTGCCAGGCGACGAGGCCGGCCCAGGGCGGGTGGCCGTTGTCGTGTGTTTATTGGTTCTAATCTTTCTGCTCATGTGATTTGCTGTAACCATCAAGGATTCTATTTCAACAACTTTCTTGTTGTTATTTTAAATATAGTTTTACATGACATAAGAGACCATTATAGTGGCGCATTTTTTCAAAACTTCCTTTTTGTTGGAATTTTAGATTGTTTCCGTGTAGGACTATTTTTAATAATGTTGCTATGAATAACTTCAGTAATTATTTCTTTAGATTGGACCAAAGAATATGAATTCTTCACAGATATTAACATATGTTTTTAAAAAAATATAGTCTTTGGTGATTATTTCTAACAAATATTTCTCTGACCTTTTACCAACATTAGAAAGTCTCATTTAAAAATAACAATTTAATATGTAAGTTACTCTATTATATGATTTCATTTCTCTTTCTTTGACTACCATGGTGGTTGAATATTGTTCCCTACATCCACTGGGCTACTGGGATAAATCTTCCTAAAATATTTTTCTTCCTTAGCTAGAAAATGAACTTAGCTCATTTTCTTCTTTTCTTAGCAAAAATTCCTTCAGGATCCTTTTAGAGAAGGATCCCTTTAGCCCCATCTTTACTTGCAGGCTCATCTCTATTTTTTATCTTACAATATGAGTAAGACTCACTGCTTTAATTATCACCGGCATAGTTGCTGTAACACAATTCTATATAATTAGCCTCACGTCTTACCTAAATTTTAACCTTACATTTTGATGCATGATGTTCGAATTCATTCTGGTGAGAAGAGAAAGCCATGTTACATGTGCAACAGACTCATCCCTGGGAGCAGGTAAGACTAAAAGTGGCACAAGACTTAAAGAAAAGANNGGAAAGAGACATAAGGTGGTATAACTGAGGGTCTGGAAAAGTATGAAAGCAGCATGAAGATGCTGTCGGGTTTTGGAAGGCAATACCATAAACAAAAGAAAAGGATGAAATAGATGTTTGATTAATTTAATTGTAGATTGTGAATAAATGCATTAACTAACAGCATAATCGTTGTGTTTACAATTCTGTGATCTAATCTCATCTAAGTTTTTAAAACATAGTAATATATATTCCTTTCATCTATGGATACCCATTCTGTTAATGAAAATCTTAGGGATTAGATAGAGTGGCTCTGATACTACATTTGTAGATTGCTTTGTCACTCTGAGATATAAAGCTGTTTTCTTTTCAGAAAGAATTTAAGGGGAATGATTGTAATATATCGCAGAATTAAGTTTTAAATGACTATCTTCTTACTGCCTCATTGCCTAGCTTAGACTTAATTTTTTATTTGTTCCACATTCACATCAACACATCACAGCTAGGATGAGCTGTAGCAACTTACTTTGTGATTTGAATCAAGCTTACTCCTAAAACAGAAATGTTGCCCTGAGTGACATCAGCAATGTCTATAAAATATAATAAATAGAAAATAATGTGTAATTTGGGAAATTGCATTGTGCCGTGAGGAAAAAGATGCAGGCAAAGTAATAATTGCAAATTCCAAGAATAGGAAATCCAGAAATACAAGTGTTGGAGAGCACAAGCAACCCACGTGAGAAGTGATCACAGATCTTAGATGAACATCCCGAGTCACTCAAATAACAAAATCCCCGTAGTAAAGAAGGACAACAGGTCACTATGGCTTTATAAAAACAAATATGGGATGATCCAACTTTCTTTGCCCTAATTCCAAATTCATAACCATAACTGGAAATGCGGATTGTGACATGCATTCCAACAAATAGAGGGATGCTTATTTTCTGGAGCTAGGATAACTGTGACTCCGCCTATAAATTAATCGGTTGGCATTTTGTTTTATAGGTTGATCTTATCTTAACTAATGCATCGGCATACACATGTTGGTAAAAGCTGGAGTTGGATAAAAAAGCAAATTCTTTTTTTTCTCTGTACCACACTCCTTTTCTAGACTTTCTTTTCTGGATGAAACTTTTGATTCTATAATTTACTCTAAAATCATATTTTTAGAAAATGTTAAGTATGAATTGGGCATATTAATTTATTAGTCAACATACATTCAAAGCATTAGCAATAAGGTATTCTAAAAAATGTTCTTACTTCGGAACAGCTAAAAATTATACCCTCAAAAATAATGTGCAAAATAATAATATTCATACTTATGAAAACTACACCTTGAAAAATAATATTGTACCTTGTAATTGAAGACATGACTTCAAAT
This sequence comes from Ursus maritimus, assembly GCF_017311325.1. Taxonomy (NCBI): domain Eukaryota; kingdom Metazoa; phylum Chordata; class Mammalia; order Carnivora; family Ursidae; genus Ursus; species Ursus maritimus. The sequence continues at coordinate 27,640,973 of NW_024423897.1, forward strand.
ATAAAAAGTAAAAACTTTCATTAATACTGCATACTATTTTAAAATACTCTAAAATCAATAATATGAAGGTTCATAAAAAATGAAAAAGTTTAATTTTAAATCTGGGAAAAGAGAAGATTGAATCTGTTTCTGAAAATAGATACATCATTCCTTGCTAAACATAGTTATAATGTTTTTTCTTGTTTTCTGTTCTCCTTTGTAGAGGAGAATTCATTTTTAAGACAGTCAGAAAAAGATATATAGTATTTTCTAAAATTATTATGTACTTAATGTGTCTTTTCCAATTTTAGTTATCTTTTAATATAAAGATATTTTATGGAAAAAATGACTTTGGAAAAAAAAAGAATCTAAATAAATAGGGATACTTTGCCCTTTTATGAATGTGACAAAACAAACACCAAAGAAATAATGACAGATACATTACTCATGTCTTTTCCTTAGCCAAGGATTGTTGAAAATCTGTTTTGGACTTTAGCTATCAAATATGTGACTGAATTGTCAATTACATTTATTCTTAGTCAATATTGAAATTTAAAGTAATGTCTTTTTAAGCAAAAATTAGTTGATTCAAATTACATCAAATTCATCTCCAATCTTTGACCTCTTCTTTTATTTCAATCCCCTCCTCTATACTGGTGGAAAGTTTTCTCAAATATGAATCTGTTCTCTGTATGAACAACAAATCATGTTTCTTTTCTTTTATTAATAAATGGGACATGTTAGAGCATGACTCACCTCAAACTTCTTACCAGTGTGATTACATCATTGTTATTATCGATGAAGATTCAACCAAAGCTCCAAACCTGTGGACCTGTGGGAATTGCTCACCATACTTGGCCTCATATACGACACTTCCTCTCAAGTGAACTATGGTCGCTTGTACTACTCTTAGGAATTCTACCATAATATTTGCTTTGTTTTGAGGGTTTTGCTTTGAATTCCAAACTGGTCCTAATTTTCATCTGGATTCCTTAATCCTGAAACTAATAATGTTTTTAAGAAGGACTCAAAGAGTCACGGATGTGTTCATTTTGCAGTTGTCATTACCTACGGTATTTTCAGGAAACATTTCTACCACCTACTTCTTTCACCTCAATATTTGGCTATTCTACCACATGAATTTATTGAGCCTATGAATTCTCTTCTCTTCTCACATATCTCAACTAACTATACCATTTTATGGACTGATTCCCAAAGAATAGTTCACTAGTTTTGAAAGAAGACACCTAATTCACTCAATCCATATCAACATAAACAAAAATAAAAAACAAATCAACAAATGACTGAATTGTTTTTCAAGTAAACAGCTCATTATGCCATAATCATCACTCGATTTGCATTTTCCTCATAATGATAGCATAATATCACAAAGTAAACTCATGTTTTACTAATAAAATGATATTTGTATCATAGTATAAATGTTTAGGGAAAAAATATTATCTTTAAGATTGCCTTCTAATATAACAAAACACATTTCCTCTAGTACCTTATTCTAAGTTTATTTTCCAGATTTAAAAAAAAAAAAAAGGAAGGAGCATGCTCCTTAAAGTCCAATAGTTAGAGATAGTTAGTGACCATATACCATAGAGACTCAAATCCTTTTTCTGTAGAGAGGGGAAAGAGTGATATGTTAAAACCACAGTTTTAATTTTCCTTTATGGAACTCTTTAAGGAAATATGTAAGGAAATCCTTTAAAGAAAAACAAGAGTATATTTGCAAACAAAATCAGTGCTCAAGTTCCCATAATGCACTTCTGTATCTTGTTTAAAAAAAAAACAAAACTGTTTCCATTTTATGCTCTTCTCTTATTTGCAATTAGTGAATAACATGCTTCTAGGAACAGCATGTTGAATTGAAGTACATCATACAGATGATGTGAAGACATCTGCTGCAGTTCTATCTTAAAAGGAAAGCTTGTGTAAGGAGGAATCTTATATCTGGCAATTACAAATGTTTTTATGAGTTAATTTATTCTTTCAATACTGCCAGTTCTAATTCTTTAGGCCCAAGATATCTAATTTTGTCTATGCACCGGATTATCATCTAAGACAATTATTACAATAAAAACAGGGAAAGTTGATTTATTTATGTTCCAAATGAAGGGCAAAATCAGAAAATGCAAAATTAGTCATATTTCCTGTTTCCTGAACCCCCCCCCCCCCAGGCTTCTATAATTCAAAGGATAGCTACCTAAATGCCAGTTTATCTATTTGAGATGTGTGATAGCTCACACTTGAGAATCAGAGTCCAGGGTCTCTTCTTTCTTCTGTTTGGTAAGGAACTTTCACCATCTGATTAATATCAGGGTAGTGTCCCAAATACATATTATACTGAACTAAGAATGCTGCACTAAAAGTGAGAAAAAATATAACAAATGAAAGCAACTCCTGACTTCTTTATCTTGCTCGAGTTTTTTCTCTCCAGTTCTGTGAGAAATTTCCTCATATGTATCTTCATGAGTAATCAGTATGCCTATGCCATTTGATGAAACACGTCAGTCATCTAAACCCACAAATCATTTCTTCTTTCTTATTTGGGCATTTTTATCACAATATCCACCAAATTCCCAGTCCTGAAAATTCACCATGTCGATAGAACCAGGTTTGACTGCAGCCTTTGTTTGCCCTCAGACTCATCAGATCTTTCTAAATCTTAATTCAGAATCCACGATTCTCTGAGAGTTAGCTGCTTCATCATATCCGCAGCCAGCCACTGCCCTCAACCAAGAATTTGTCCCTGTGCAACAGTCTCTGAGCCACTCTTCTCTCTCTGTTGCCTCAATTATAAACCCACCTTGAAATATATTGACTTTGTTCATCAATCTCAGCACTAACTCTGCAAGCTTCCCTTATAAAACTTTGCAAGGGTTGGTTCAGCCAGTTTCTTCCATTTTCCAACACAGTATGTTCATTCTCATCTTTCCAATGGTCATGTAAGTCTCCATAGTTTCTTTCTATTGTCTCTTCAATGCCCTGTTATTCATGAATTTCAATCCCAATCATCTCGTAAGTATTACCATGATATGATGATCTTGATTTCTCTTAAATGTCCTCATTAATCTATAGAGTTTGGGCTATACCATTACAGACTCACTTCCTTTGGACTCATCTACCAGGGGCAAAAATTTATTTCCTTTATGAGGGTCCTCCTTAGAGGAGAAATCTAGGCCCAGATTACAGGTGTCATTAGTATGAAGATACATTTAAATTCATGAAAATGGGTAAAATCTCCAAGAAAAAGATACATAAAAAATAAGACGACTCAATAATGAGCACAAAGTAATTCAAGCATTTAGAAGCAAAAGAAAAGGAATAAGAAAGAAAAAGAACGAAAGGGAGTAGCCTTTGAGTTGAGGAAAACCAGGAAAGTATTGTTGTGAAAGTTAAAAGGAGGCAGTATTTCAAGAAGGAGGGAGTGGTTGACGCTGGTGAAGATCGTTGAAAGTGCGAGTAATATAAATCAGAAAGCAGTCTATTAAAATAGGTCACTGGACATCGTTGCGATCTTGATAAGGGCAGTTTCAGTGAAATTATGTGGTGAAAATCACTCTGCAGTGGGTTGAGGTATGGGAGGTGAAGACATGTAAACAGCTAATGTACACAATTCTTATGAAAGTTTAACTTTGAAGGGGTGCAGAGAAATGGGATTATAGGTGAGGAAAAGGGATGCATTTTTATTTATGATGGGAGATTCTAAACTATGTTTATATGTTGATGGGAATGATCTATTGGAAGGCAAAAGAGGAGATAACTAAAGGAGCAAGAATTTCTGCAAGAAAAGGGGCTAAGATTTGGAGGAGGAAGGTAATAGTTTGCATTTTATCCTGGGCTAGGGTGACCTTCCTCAGTTGAAATAAGAGGAAGATGAAAGAAGATAGATATCACTATAGTTCAGATTTTAGATCTGGTGGAGAAAACACAAAGCATTTCCTATAAAATGATTTCTATTTTCTCAATAAAGTATGAAATGAAGTCATCAGCTGATAATGAATGGAGATGAGGTATGTTTGAAGAGAGCAGACAGTACAATCTTTTAGGGAGTAGGAAAAGCCAGCCTGTTCTAGAAACATGGTAAGACGGCTGGGCCTTATTGGCTGTCATTTTGATCGTTGAGTTTTCAAGTGAAGCCAGGCAGCTTCAACTGGGTGTTTTCTCCAGCAATATCTACCTGCTCTAATGAAGGCATAAAAAAGGCTTTGAGAAGAGATTGTAGGCTTTTTTCACAACTGAGGTTTTGCAGGACAAGCACAATTATGGGAGAGAAATCAAGGAAGTGGAGGGTATTTACAAGGTAGTGTTAGAATGATAGATTTTAGACTTCAGGCGGGATTAGGGTGAACATGGAGCCAAAAGTGGCAGAGAATAATGACAAAGGGTGAGAAAGCACTAGAAACTTCATGAGACAGAAGAATGAGAGTGGTGTGTGTGCTTAAGCAAATGGCCTAGGAATTAGATACTCTAACCTAGATATTAAAAGTTAAGTATCTGTTTATGACAAAGTATAGGATAAGAAAGTGCGAATAAATTGCTTAGGCAGAATGAAGCAAAAGGTAAATAGAGGGGATGAGACCAAGGAACTGGCTTTCTAAAGTGTTGGTATATTAATCTCTGTGGATTTTCGAATCACCAAAAATGATGGCACAGGTTTGGAAATATTTGAAGATAGTGAAGTGATTGATCAAACATTTGATGGATAATGAAATGTGTGAAAGCTTATAATAGGAGAGGAGATGGTACAGTCATAGAGTAGAAGTCTCAAGTACCCCAGCAGAAATGGTAATGGTAGTAATGGTCTGGAAGTCATAAGAAAAGCAAAGAGAACATCAACTCCAATTTTTTGGCATTGACCTACATGTGGAATGGGGGGGGGGTCTTAAGAGAACAGCAGGAAAAGTTGAGTTTTTTCAGGAAAGCAAAATATAGTTAAGGTAGAAATGTTTTCCCACATTCAGATTATTTGGTCTTCCTAAAATGAGGAAGAAAAGAAAAACGTGATTCATAATGTAATTGTAATGGAAGACTTTGCTCTTACTACAGATGAAACGGAGGCTGTCAATGAGTAAAGGAAGATTGGTGTACTAGTTTTCTGACGCTGCATAACAAATTACCAGAAATGTAATGGCTTTAAACAAAATCCATATGTTGGCTCACAGTTCTGTAGGTCACACATGACATGGGATCACGGGATCTCCCATAAGGGTTGAGTTTTCATCTAGAGGCTCTGGTAAAGAATCTGCTTACAGACTCATTTGTGGTTGGCCAAATTCAGTTCCTTGTGGTTGTAAGACTGAAGTCTATTTCTTTGCTGGCTGTAAACCAGAGATTGCTTTCAAATTCTAGAAGCCAACTTCATTCTTTGCACTTAGCCCCATTCACTTTGAAGTCAGCAATGAGATGTCACATTCTTTTCAAGTTTAGAGTCTCTGACTTCCTCTTCCACTCCCAACCAGAGAAAACTCTGCATTTAACAGGTTCATGTAATTAAGTGAGCTAAGCCTATCTGAATAATCTCTTTCTTAATGTTTCCTGTGCCATGTGACGTAAACTAATCGTGGGAGGAACGATTCATTATATTCACATTCCCAAGGAATAGGGCAGGAAATCTTGGGGAACATCTTAGAATTTTTGGTAAGAAAGAGCAATATGAAGTGTGATACTGGCCACTGAGATGATAGATTGTCCTGCAGATAGTGGTCAGGTGAATCTGGCCCCTGAAGGCTTCTCATTCCTTCTGACACAACATGAATCTCTTAACATGAAACAAACACAAGACTTTTCATGACTAACTCCCAAATATTTGTTCAGCCCCATCTCTCAAATTTCTCTTGTATTGCTCCTACATGGCGCCTATCCCAGAATACCTCCATTTTCCCAGGCATGCCATGTTCTCTCAGACCAGTTAAGCAAAAGAACAAATTTAAAGAGCTACCTCTGAATTTCTTGGAATCAAATTCTTCACATTTTTTATTCAACAGGTGAGTATGTTCTGAAAGGACTCACCTCTTTTTTTTTTTTTCTCAAATTAATGATTAAATTTTGATTGCGCTTCGTGGAATGTCTTGAAAGGGCTGTTGCTTCAAATGCTGTGGTCTTACATGACTTGGTACTTCTAGTATAGGGCTTCCTAGCAAAATGGGTATTCTGGTATATTAGAAAGGAAGTGTGATGCATAAGGTAGTTACACCAGGTTTTGGAACCAGACGAAATGGCTTTGAATTCCAGCTTTGCCACTAAATATGTGATCATGGACAAGCCACGAAACCCTGTTTTAGTTTTCTCATCTGCAAATAGTGGTAAATGACCACTGCATGGATGGCTGTGGAATTTAACATAATGTCTTAAAAGTGTCTGGAACATCATAGGCTCTCAATAATATAAATACTTACTGAAAATGTGAAGGGGAAAATAATGCTACTAACCTAGTTTCCAATTCATGACCAATACCGCAACTTCTGTTTGTGTAAAATGAAGACATTAAATGGAAAGATCTATAATGCTTCTTTAATCTTAATTATCTAAATCCTGTAAGCATTTAGCATGGTGCTGGTTACCACAGAATACACAAAAATTTAGAAGACACGATACCTGCCTATAGAACCCTCAAATGCAAACAGTATGATAAAGGTCAACCTCATAAAAGTTAATTATAAGATAGTATACATGACAGAATATGCATAATATTAATATTATACTATTAATAGTATAAGAATCTTAATATAACCATATAAGTGTAAGAACAAAGAAGTCTGAAGTTCTATACAAATATATACAAAGAGTAAGAGTTTGTAACTAAGCCAATAGAGAGATTTATTTCTGGGAGCAGGGATAAAGAAATAAATATTAACAATTTCAGGAAGGATTAAATAACAGCATTTTGGTATAAAAAACAGTAAGCAAAGGGAACCCTACCTTAGCTTGGTGGTAGGATAAGAAAAGTACACATAAAAGAAGGTGGCATCTTTACTTCTTTCAAATTTATAAGGAAATTCTTCAAAAGTGAAACTGAAGGAGAATGTCAGGAAGTTGATATTTTCCAGAGTCAAACTTAGAATTTGGCAAGCTAGTAAATTTGTTAGACCATAAATAGTAATGTGTCACTTACAGAGATACAAAGATCTGGTAAAATTGAATGCCATCTGCAGGGAAGAAGAACCTAAAACTGGAAAATGGTTTAGCTCACAAAGAGACAGAAGCTCTAACTATTCGTGATTCAATATGGACAAGCAGTTCAGGAAAACAAAAACGGTTGTATTGGAGTTTGGAAGGGGTATTGGCTTTTTTCATTCATTTTATTGAATATTTTAATAGATTAATGAACAAATATCTGGAGAAGCTAAATAATGGCTAAATGATTGGGCGCTGGAGACGACAAACCCTTGGGCAACATACTTAACAGTTTCAGGTCTCAGTTTCCATATCTGTAAAACAAAAATGGAAATCGTACATATTTTATTGGGTTGTGAGATTAAAGGAGTTGAAACAGGAAATACTGAGAAGATTGTCTGGTGCTTAAGAGCATTGGCTATCTTTCTCTTTGTACTGTTATTAGCCATGTGGTCATGCCACTGTTTGCAAGTAGAATGGAATTTTAGGGACTTTTTGAGAGTTTTCACATTTATTTCGGAGACTCTTTTACCTGAGGCTCTTAGGAATTAGTGAAACGAGTTCCAGAGAAACTGAGTCCCACATCTTGCATCACAGAGCTGTTCACTGGGGAGCCAGGGCTCCTGTGAGTACAGTTGGTGGCTAATAGTGAGTAGAACTAATGAGGAAGAGGAAGATGAGTGGGGAATCAAAGGGCAGAAACCTAACAGATGAATAGGGAAAGAAAAAATCAGCTCATCAGATCAAGGACTAAACAGAAAAAAAAACAAAAACAAAAAACCAAAACATCAATCAGCATTATTCTCAAAGTGTTGTTGCATCTGAAAATGGTGATGAAATACTCATTGGAGGGGGAAAAAAATCACAAATATACAAAAACTCAGAATTTGCTTCCTTCTTCAACTTTTATTATCGTCTTTAAGCTTCATTTAATCAAGTTCATTATGTAGGTTTGCAAGTAGATTTTAAAATATAGTTCATCTTGCAAAAGATTTATTTAGTGCAAAATTTTAGCAGTCTTTCATGTCAGGTTTCCCCTATAAACACAGATTATGAAGATAAAAAAGAAAATAAGAAAAAAAGCACCACACAGAATTTAGACTTGTTATTGTTTTAACTTAGACTGCATTCCAAGTTTTTATCAATGAGTATATTTTAAGTCCTGGTTATGTGGAAAACACAGTTTTCATTTCGCATATCCCCAGTTTTACATCCTATAGAGTAAATCCTAATAGGGTTCTATCGATGTCCAATCAGATCGGCTATTATTTTTCTTGGGAACAATAGTCCGTGTAAGGTATGAGTTATTGCCACAATCACTAATCAGATGTTTCCCTGGACCTAATTAATAACTAGCTGGGCAAGGGGCAGCCATACATAATTTGTCTTGGTATCAGTATAACTTAGCAAAAGATCACATGAAGAGTTGATTCTTCTAAATATCTGCTGAAATAACATATTGATTCTTTTTTAAAATAACTTGGTAAAGAAAAGGAAATTGTGCATGATTATTTGGTCTCTTGTGAAAATCACATAAAATAGCCTTCAAAAGGTCAAAACAAATTTTAATTTACACTATTTGATAAATAGCCTGGTAATAATTTTGAGTGATACAATTGACTTGCAGACTTAAGAAGCCAATTCTTTTGAAGAGCAGTGCAAATTATTGAAGACATTTTTATCCTCTCTCTACTTGGATATTGATTCATTTCTATATAACAAGAAAAAAAAAGAAAATTGTAATTATAGCAGTGCTGTTCGTTCTATTATAAGTAGAGGGCTACCAACATTTCTATTATTAACCCCTATTGTCACTGGTTTATGATCTCAGCAGTAAACTTGGCATGGATGATACCTCCTTGGGAGTACATTTTTTTCACCATGTTTCATAAGCTATTTGTCTATTTATGAATTATACAATTGCCAGAAATGATGTGCACTCAAATAGGCTTTTGATTTCCAATCATTCTGAAAAAAGGTTTATGTTTTAAAATAAAAGCCCTGGCTTCAAAATATCCAAAATTCCTTTTGGTATTTTTAGTTTGTCCTTTTTATTTCCTTAATTCTCCAATCATCTGTTCAAGGCTAAATTTGAATATGAATTTAATAAAACCTGGCCTCAAGCAATTGGCTCACTTCACCCATGTTAACAATTGGCACAGATCGCTAGGTGGGAGTCAGCTGCACCAGCCGTGTCAATTGCCAGGCTGATGGGAACAATGCGGTGAGCTTCGTGACGGTTCACTTAGCCCATCGGGGGCAGGGAGACGTGGAGTCTTTAACACACACTTTGAAACTTCTGACTCACACAGGAGCCAACTAACATAGAATTGTTCTTAGATAAAAAGAGTTACATTGTTAAAAAAATTGTGAACTTTGTCCCATGTATATGAAGACAGTTATATACATTATCATGTACACATTATATACAGTCTGTGTGTGTAATGTATACTTTTAAAAAAAGATAAAATAAACACCATTTATCTACCACCAGTTAAAGGTGGTAGATAAATGCAATCGAAACCTTTACATTCTCCAGAAATCTATATTTAAATCTCCCTCCTTCCTCCAACAGGTAACCGATAGCCTAATTTTTAAAAATAATTTCTATACTTTTCTTCATCTATTCATCTGTAAATAATGTTTACTCCATTTTCTTGTTTCAGACGTTTAAGTAACTGGAACAGAGCTGAGTTTATTCTTTAATAATTTTTTAAAATGTTACTCGGTTAAATGTGTGGGGGGTGGCTATCTGGCCACTACACGTTATTTACCCATCCCACTGTTTTCAGTTTTTTCTACACATATCTATTTCACTAGTATATTCCCAACGCCTGATTAGGGGCTAAACATTATTTGAAATAACCGTATGAATATGAAATTATACCACTTCAGCATTAGATATTAGATCCAGTCCTCAATGGGGCTCCCTGCTCTGTGGGGACCCTGCTTCTCCCTCTGCATCTTCTACTCCCCCTGCTTGTATTCTCTCTCTTGCTCACTCTCTCTCTCTCAAATAAATGAATAAAATCTTTAAAAAAAAATTGATCTCTTTGAGAAATCCAGTTCCTTCTCTGCCTGCAGGTAACTCTTCAAGACAACATTACAGCAGAAGCGCTTATTTGCAGCCAGTTTCTATCCAGCCTTCGGTTTGAGCTCCTAAACTTCTCCTTCCACTGCTCCTGTTTGCTCCTTCCTTTAAGTCCTTACTAGTGCTGTCCCTCTTGTCTGAACAATCCCATCTCAGCCTCTCTGTGGCCTGGACAATCACCGAATCTGTATTCAGGACCCATCTTTCATTCCAGTCCTGCTCTGGGTTTCTCTCCTGCACAAATACCTTTTGCATTTTGTCATAGGTATTATATATAAAGCTGTCCTCTAACTGTTTCTACCTTTCAAGTAATCACTTAGATATTTATTATCTTATTTGTAAAGTGCTTTCCTTGTGTACAGTCTTATTCATCAATAAAATGAGGGCTATCGATGACATGGCATTATAGCTTTTATTTTTCTTGTATGTACTGCACGGCTTTATTGGGTACTATTATTATTTCAGATCTCCCAAATATTTTCCTTCTCCTTGCCCTGTCCCCTGCTCAATAGTCCTATATTTCAGAACTTTCTTAATGCCTAGATTATGGATACTTAGAATGTCACTGATCCCTTCCTTCCTTTCTTCCTTCCCTATTTAACAAACACGCCTTGCACACCTAAAATGGACCAAACACTATGCTAGACACTGAGGAGACAGAACACAGGAAACATAGCCCTGCTCTCAAGCATCTCCCAGTAGGAGCAAAAAAGTCACAAAAAGATGATTACAATATAATATGGCAAACGGAGTGGCAGAGAGAAGCATTGGGCATTATGGGAGCTTATTGTTCAGAGCTATTTGGACAGTTACGTAGTCAGGGCCAGGGTCCCCAACAAGAAAATATGGAATCACGACAGCTCAAATAAAACAGCATTAACATCCTTTTCTGTAGCTTAGACAGGATGGCACTGACTATTGCAGAAATGAATTCTGCAAAACGTCCTAAAATAAGACAATTAACCACAAAGCATTTGTCAATATCACAGGCAAGGAACAGTTAAGACATAAGCCCCCAGATGTCAGCAAAAAAAGGCCAATAGCACAGAGACATTAACCTAATAGATAGATACGTGACCAAACCCTGACTGGCATGACTCAGCACACCCTGATTGCTTAAGAAAGTTCTGCAAAGACCCCATAAAAACCCCTAAACTTAGAAACTCGGGGGGGTATCCTCTTGGACCCCCCTCCCTCTCTGGGAGCTTGATATTATCGCTCAATAAACTTTGCTTTGCTGCCCACCACTCTTTGTCTGGTCTACTTCTTCATTCTTTGAAGCAGAGTGTCCAAGAACTGTTGGCACTAAGGGGATACAAAATTCGGTAACATTATGAAATTGAGATGCATTTAATACAGCAGAAGAAATGGAGATATCACAGAAGGGTTCCTGGATAAAAGTATGACAGGAGGAAGAGATATCAGGCAGGTGAAGGGGTAGGGACAACCTGCAAGGCCATGGGCACAGCAATAAGTGGTAAACACCGCAACATATTGGCTACTATTGTTAATGCAACAAGAGGGAAAACCTGGAAACAAAACATCTCAGCCTACTGTAGGAATTGCTAGAAAGTCACACTTGGGACAGAGAGGCGAGAGATGAAGCGATGAAGCTGGAAATAGATACAGTGGCAAGATAACAGAGGGCCAGCATGCTATGGGAAGGAGCTAAGGATTTTTTTTTTTAAAGGTGACAACAGTAAGCTTTGACGAATTTAAGGAGGAAATTGAAGAGGTCTATCATTTTAGGTAGATTTTTAAAACATCCAGGAGGGCAGATGTGATAAAGTAAGGAAGTTCTTGCTGCACTGCTTCGAGCTATGATGAAGAATAGCTTCTCTCCCCATAAGGAGGGAAGAGAATGGGATGAAGTTCTATAGCTTTCTACCCCTTTTCTTGTTTATTTTTCTCCATACTACCTCTCTCTACTGAGCACTGGCACACCTATTTATTGTATCTTCTACCAGAACGCAAGCTTTGGGAGACTAGAGATATTGTCGATTTTGATCACCACCAGACCCATCGCCTGGAACAGTGTGTGACACAAACAGCGCTCAATAAATATTCATGGGACCAACAGATGAATCAAGGGAAAGGGAGAGCCAGATGTGACAGGGATGACTCCCGGGTTTCTAACTTGAAAGCCTTCTCTGTGAACAGTGATCCCTCCAACCAAGAAACTGTAAGAATAAAACTCATTTAGGAAGGACAGTGGTAAATCAAGTTACAAAATCAATATTTCATGAGTTGCATTGTGTGAAATTTCTAATCTCACGAAGAAATTGAATTGAAATGTTACTACCGTAAGATGATATTGGATGGAGAACTAAATGCCGAAGAAGCTAGCAATTATTTTCCTGTTTTTAATTTTAACCCCCAGGAAACACTACAAAGAAACAATCATTTTGGGACCCATCTAACCATTCCTAATGGCAGTGTAGATCCTTCTCCACTGATAAGTCATTCTTTGATTTGACTCACCCATTCATCAATTTTTTTGTGTGCCTGCTATGAACATGGCTCTCGTGTAGTATTAAAAACAAACAGGGGCGCCTGGGTGGCACAGCGGTTAAGCGTCTGCCTTCGGCTCAGGGCGTGTTCCCGGTGTTGCGGGATCGAGCCCCACATCAGGCTCCTCTGCTATGAGCCTGCTTCTTCCTCTCCCACTCCCCCTGCTTGTGTTCCCTCTCTCGCTGGCTGTCTCTATCTCTGTTGAATAAATAAATAAAATCTTTTAAAAAAAATAAAATAAAAACAAACAAACAAACAAAAAAACAAGAGCACTCTGATTCATTTTCATTGGGGAACTATAGAACCCTGTATGCCAAAGTCAACATGCTTATGGCATTTTTCTGACCTTAAATATTCTGAGAATGTTTGACTGATGGGTATCAACTTGCTGACTCCATGTAAAAGGAAAAAAATTACTTGAAAGAAAAATATTAATAAAATATACAACAAATAACTTTAAAAAACCTTTCAATTATCATTTTAAATTTTTCTCTCCAGCAGGGCATCTTGCCATCTACCTTGACTGCTGTGATGCATGATGAATGCTTTAATCCACTTTCCTGTGATTCTCACAGGACAAGGCCAAAAGATTTTGCATGAGTTTTCCTGAACCCTTCTCAGGATTCGAGTAAAATCGATGTGTTTAAAAGTAGTACTCGGAAAGAGATTTGTGTTAGTTTGTTACAGTAACAGGCCTACTAATCTTTACCTAAAAATAGTCAATTTGATTCAATATAGCCTAAAAATGTTACACTATAGAGTCTTTATAATTGTTAAAATGTAAAGATGTATCAAAAATTTGCTGTAATCATTTTATTTTGGTAATAAAAAACAATGTTTGAACTGTATCATTTAAACCACACATAGGGAGAAAAATAGCAACGTTGACTTATATTTGGCACACCTTTTTTTTTTTTTAAGATTTTATTTATTTATGTGACAGAGAGACAGCCAGCGAGAGAGGGAACACAGCAGGGGAGTGGGAGAGGAAGAAGCAGGCTCCCAGCGGAGGAGCCCGATGTGGGACTCCATACTGGAACGCCAAGATCACGCCCTGACTCGAAGGCGGCGTGACTCGAAGGCAGACGCTCAATGACTGCGCCACCCAGGCGCCCCACATTTGGCACACCTTTTGACAAGCTTTGCCTCAGCTGGTATTCCTGAAGATGCTTATGAGCCTCTTGCCTTTTATTTAGTAATTTAAAGTGCACCTGGGGATTTGCATAAATATTTGCAAAATGACAAGGTTCAGAAGACTAAACATTTATGTCACATATAGAAATTTAGTTAAGAGGGCATTGTCTCCACTCCCAAATAACATAGACTTGAGGGGAAAAAATCTTAAAATACATTCCCTTAAAGTGTTGGTATATGTTATTCTTTAAGAACAATTTTGTCTAGGGGCGCCTGGGTGGCACAGCGGTTAAGCGTCTGCCTTCGGCTCAGGGTGTGATTCCAACGTTATGGGATCGAGCCCCACATCAGGCTCCTCCCCTAGGAGCCTGCTTCTTCCTCTCCCACTCCCCCTGCTTGTGTTCCCTCTCTTGCTGGCTGTCTCTATCTCTGTCAAATAAATAAATAAAATCTTTAAAAAAAAAAAAAAAGAACAATTTTGTCTAAGTTCATCTGTCAGAGCTTCAGTCCTTTAATTCAAGGCTCTAGAATTGACTTCTACTACTATGACACTCTTGCGCCTTTATCCACATCTTGAAAGCCCCAATGGTTTAGGCCAAAAGTATGTACTTTTTCATTGATTCTCAAATTTCACCTTAAATTCACTTTAAGACAGAATTAGGAAGAAGATGAACTCAAGGTTTAACATTCTGTCTTTTCTAACACCATCAAAATGGCAGCAAGAAATTTAAAAAGAAATAGACGCAGGAAAATAGACAAATGGGTGGGAGTCATTATTAGAGGTTAAGGAAACCTGCAAGTTTCCTGTAAAAGAATCAAGTGAAGGAGAATAACTTATTGAGTAAAACAAATTGGAGAAAACCAAAGTCTAGAAGATGCAAGAGACAAGTCTTACCCCACATGTGAAAGCATATCTTTCCAACAGGATCCCTGAGAGGGTCCACAGTTTTCCTCAGAAAATATGGAAATCGGGAATGGGTAGTCAGGCAGGAAGCAGTGATTCATTGAAGGACTATTTCCAGAGCAGGTGCTCTAGTCAGGTCCCTGCCTTTTCTCCCACTGCCTTTTGCCTAAACCAACTGGCTGTCCTGTGTTTACCCCAGGTGGGATCTGGACAACTGTTCTCTAAAGAAACTGAATCTGGGACTTTTGGTGAGGGTGCTGGAACCCTAGAGAGGAAACTTCCTCATTCTAGCATTAAAAGAGCTTTCTCCATATTGCACTCCCTAAAGATAAGTTTAGTAAGTGATGTTGCCCACACCCAGAGCTACCAAGCAGCCATCCCCTCCGGTGAGAGAGCTGGTGGGATCATTGTGATACCTAGGTCATAGAAAAGAGAGCTCATATTGGGGACCTTTATTAATTAGTCTATGTCATCATTCTATATGTGACAGATAATCAACAGTCACTGGGCAAAAATCCATAACCCAAGAGAAAACAAGATGAACAAAATTTGAGGAAAATCAACATCATGAAAAAAGGTCCAAAATGAATAGATAGGGCAATTAATTTGAAAGATAGCTGGTGGGGCGCCTGGGTGGCACAGCGGTTAAGCGTCTGCCTTCAGCTCAGGGCGTGAGACCGGCGTTGTGGGATCGAGCCCCACATCAGGCTCCTCCATTATGAGCCTGCTTCTTCCTCTCCCACTCCCCCTGCTTGTGTTCCCTCTCTCGCTGGCTGTCTCTATCTCTGTCGAATAAATAAATAAAATCTTTAAAAAAAAAAAAAAAAAAAAAAAAAGAAAGATAGCTGGTAATTCAGGAGAGATATTTTCAAATTCTAATTAATATCCACAGAGAGATTCAAGATATATTATAGCCATAAAAGAAGAGAATATTATTATAAAACAGAAACAATAAAAGATTTGGGGGAATAAAAACATGATTCACAATATAAGAACCTCAATATAGAGTCTAAAAGACAAAGTTGAAGGAATTTTCCAGAACTAGAGCTAAATAGATGAAGAAAATGAGAAAATATAACAGAAAAATTTATTCAACCTGTAAAATAAAATAGTAAGCTAACTGGAATTTTTAGAAAAAGAATAAATAAGATGAAAGAGCAAAAATTATAAAAGTGATACAGGTTTGCATCAAGCAAATTTCATGGTATCTCTGAATCTTTGTGTCCTGCTTTGTAAAATGGGAATACTAACATTTTCCGCATAGTTCTGTTCAGTTTTAAGTACAATGGTATGGATAACAGTATCTACTACAGTGTTGTTTAATAAATGCTAGTTGTGGACATAGCAGAGTCTTCTTTTCCTCATGTGGAGAAAATGGAGACGGTGATACCTCACAGGGCTGTTGGAGGAATTAAACATGTATCTATCTATCTATCTATCTATCATCTATCTATCATCTATCTAAAGTACACTTGATGTAAACGAAACTCAATGAATCTCAACGTGTAAGTGACTTACACTGAGTCTCAAGTATCCTTGTTATTAAATGGGAATAAACAATACCTGCTATTTAGATAACAGTGCTCTGCATATCAAGTCAGCTTCATCTGCAAGTGAATGATACCTACTGGGAAGAGAGCTCACTTAAGAAAATGAAGAAAGAGAGGGTTGCTGTTCACAGTGCAGAATTTAAAGCAGGAAGATCCCGAAGTGGATGAAGAAGAGAGGGGAGTATAGTGTATCAAGAAATGGTATGGGCTGGGCGCCCGGGTGGCTCAGTCGGATAAGCGTCTGCCTTTGGCTCAGGTCATGATCCCAGCGTCAAGGGATTGAGCCCCACATTGGGGTCCCTGCTCAGCAGTGTGTCTGCTTCTGTGCCTCCCTCTGCTTGCTGCTCCCCCTGCTTGTGCTCTCTCTCTCTCTGTCAAATAAATAAATAAAATCTTAAAAAGAAAAAAAAAGAAAAAGAAAAGAAATGGTATGGGCTAGTTCAGGGTATCCATCAACCAGTCAGAGGACGATAAAACCGATCATTTAGCAGCAAGCATCACTACTCAAGAAAAGAAATGAAAGGTATGAAGCAGCTTGTTATGGGAAGTATTCTTTCATCTGACAGCCTCCTACTAGAGTTTTGAGAACAACTTTTCTGTTACATAGGTACTCTGATCCCACAGACTTCTCTGTTGAAGGGGATTGCTGCCTGAGAGCTCTGTGTGGTTGTCTAATCCTGCCAGTAATTGAATTGGAAAGACTTATAGTATCGGCAACTCTCTAACTTGTTCTTGTCATGCATGGATGATCTTTCTCAACTATATGTACCTAAGGATGGTTACAAGATCATATGATCTTGAAGACAAAATCTGTACCTGAGTTATCTTTGCATTCCTTTTGGTCCTTAGCACAATATCTTTAAGTAGGACATGGTCATAGGTAATTGATTAAAATTATAAGTGAAAGGACAAGCATAATGAAAAATGAAATGTTAATAAAGATATATTTATTAAAGGAGAGAAGAGGGATAACAAAACTTAGGACAGCTAATATGAAACTCCAATTAAAAACTTTCTGAGTGGGTCTTATTGAAAGATGTAAAGGAAAATCAGCAGGTATAATAGACAAGAATGCTAAAATGTGATGAAAGGAATAGAAAACAAGGACCATTAGATAGACTAAAGAGATGGCTGGAGATAAGTCCAAGGCTAGAGGTGAGGGAATATCTATTCTACATTGATAAAGAAAAGGCTTCTGATTGGCCAACCAAGATTTTCTTTTTCCCTGAGATGGCTGAAATATATAAAGACCACATACTAATATGACTAGTATCCTTATACTTGATGAGTGGTTGAGGAAACATTTACATCAGGAGGATAAAGGCATATTGGCTATTTATGTAGATCTTTATTGTATGTGTGGTCAACAGACACACCAATCTTAAAAAAATTCATTTCATATTTTAGAAAAAAATAGATGATTATCATCAACAGATGGTGATTTGTAGGCTAAATGCAAGCAGAGTTTCTACAAATAGCCTTATAAGAAAAAGCATGAGGGGCGCCTGGGTGGCACAGCAGTTAAGCGTCTGCCTTCAGCTCAGGGCGTGATCCTGGTGTTATGGGATCGAGCCCCACATCAGGCTCCTCTGCTATGAGCCTGCTTCTTCCTCTCCCACTCCCCCTGCTTGTGTTCCCTCTCTCGCTGGCCGTCTCTATCTCTGTCGAATAAATTAAATAAAATCTTTAAAAAAAAAAAAGAAAAAGCATGAATTTGGAAAATATAACATGTATACTAGAAGAGACTGGGCAAAATTGGACAAAACAAAATATCAAAACACAAATGAGAGATAAAGAGAGATACTATAATACTGATGGCAGGGAAGAAATGGATGTCCCAAGAATAAATAGAATATATTTAAAGAAGAAGACAATGTAGCTATAACCAGGAATGACAGTAAGAGAAATAGAATAAAAAACAACCCCCCTGGAAATTTAGTCACCATTAGAAGACTAAGCAAGATTGATTAAGCAGGTTTTGTGCTAGGTATTTTGTTGGTGGTGGCTTTTAACTAAGTATATATGTCTTCCACATATTTTGAAAACTATTCAGAAGGGTATTTTCTCCTTGAAGAGAAAAAAATCTTTTGAAAATTGAAAGACAGTCTATGAAAGGAAATGATAAAGAAGATGGTGAAAGGATAAAACTTGGTAGCCGATGAAGGAAAATAGTGAAAGAAATATTGATAGGTTATAGGAAATAGAATTAGGACACCACTGTCTTATTTGACTAACTTCTGGTAAAACAAATACATTTTTTAAAGATTTATTTATTTATTTTAGAAAGTGAGAGAGTGTGAGCAGAGGGGGAAGGAGAGGGAGAGAGAGAATCTCAAGCAGACTCCGTGCTGAGCTGGGAGCCCCATGCGGGCCTCGATCCCACGACCCCAAGATCATGACACTAGCTGAGACTGTGCCCCAAGCTGAAATCAAGACTCAGACGCTTAACCAACTGAGCCACCCAGGCGCCCTACAAATAAAATTTTTAAGACAGCAGAAGCTAGGGTGCGGGTATGAATGAACACGTTCACAGAGGACCTGAATGTGCCAGGATGACAAAAACAAGGTCAGATTTCCTTTAGGAAAAAGGAAAGGAGAAGGAAAAAAATGAAGCCCTTGGGAAAAGGATGAAGATTGAGAAATTAGGGAACCTTCTAAATCCACAAGCATGTCAGAGAGCAAATTGGCTACATGAGAAATTGGCTACATTCCAGAAAGAGACAAATGAGATAAGAATTAAAAACAAAGAAATTTTGAGATTACGGAGTTTTTGAGTGTTGTTACTTTTTTGTTTAATAAACGTAGTTGGCTGGATAGAATTCAAACCAGAAAGGCCAAAGTTCAGCCAGAGAACTTTTATGAGTGCACAAACATGGAAGGGTATGAAAATCTTTTGTTATATTTATTGTATTATAATGGGGAGATGGATTTAAAAAGGCAATATCTAAATATGTTAATTCCTTAATTTTAAAAGCAAGAATAATATTTAAAGAACAAATTATAGCATGAAAAAACCCAATCATTTCATACATATTCGTGTATACATATGTGCTTATATGTGCATACATATGATAGATATATATTTACATTTATACAGGTAGAGTCATGTCAGCATATAAATAGAGATATTACTCTTTCATTTTTGAGCATGAGGCAACTGATATATGTGATAATTAAACAATCTATAGACCCTGGTATGGGAAAGAGAAATTCTCTAGATACGGTGTGACACAAACCTTGCTTTTCCCTTTGTGACTATTAGAGACGAGTGTAGATCCCGTAATTTGTAATTTCTGTTTGTTAGAATCCTTGCTTGTGGCAATAGCTAACAGCCATTTGCCAGTTTGGGTTTCTCCCTAGATCAATAAAAATGGTCAGGGACGCTTAGTTTTAGAGTCAAACTACTTGCTCACATGCACACTTTTCCACAAATATTTTGCCACCAACCTGTATTTACTTTTCTCCTTTCAAAGCTGGGATATAAGGTAGGCCAAGTCTTCAGGAAGACCAGGAATTTCTTTCTATCCCAGTAAAATAGCGAGTCACTAAAACAGTGACAGAGGACAACAGTGTGGGAGGCTCCAAATCAACTCCATCACCTTCTGACTTGCACCCTTAGGGCCATGCAACCGCACTGTGGAACATTCAGCTCAGTAAGCAAGCACAAAGCTGGCCCTGAATCCATGCGGGGGACAAGCCACGGGCCCTGATGCGCTTGCTGGAAGCAGAGCCTATGTTTCAGTCTCTGAAAACCTTGTGGAGCAGCTGCCGAGTTTGATCACAGATACAAGAGGTGTGCTCAAGGACACAGAAGTGCAGAACAGGATCAGAAAGAATCGAGTGAATGAGAAACAGGAAGAGAAATCAGGGCTCAAATGCATATGCAGGTGTCTTTAGTAGGGACAGAACGGGCGGCATGGAGAAAAGGTCTATTCAAAGGAGCAGAGAAGCAGACTTGCATTTGCCATTAGCCAAAAGACGGGGCTGTAAATGACATAAATACATTAAGTAATGGTGATATAAACAAGTAGGAGACATTCATCTCTATCAGTGAAGAATCTGCACATAATGTGCCCGGGCCGATACGCTGCGCCTCGGTGTGATGGGCTCTGCATCTTCACATCTTGCTGCTGTCTTGCGCAAATTTCCATGCTCACAGTCGCTTCGTGGTCCACCATGCAGACCGACACTACAGCACGAAAAAGAAGGCTGAACAAGGACCCTCTCCTTGTAGAGAAATTTACCTCGTCTTATAGCCTATTGCCCACAAATTGGTCATGTGGCCATATGTAGTGGAATCAGGGATCAGAAAGTTTAACTTTTAATTTTGTCGGCCATGTGATTACCGGAAAGAAAGAGAAGGGCTATTGCTGGGCGTAATTAACCATCTTTACCATGTCAGCTAACAACTTTGGTCAAGCAGCTTTACCTCTGTATCCCCCATGCACAAGAAAGTGCCTGGACGTAGCAGAGGTGCAAAAGATTTTAGATAAGTAATTGAATGCAGCAGTGCATTTTTCTGTCCCCCCCTGACCGGTGCCCTTATCTCTTAATCATCTGCCTTAAATTCATCACAGTGCAGTTCGAAAGAAGACTTATTAAAATATAAAATATTATAAGGGTGCCTGGGTGGCTCAGCATGTTAAGCATCTACGTTTGGCTCGGGTCATGATCCCAGGATCCAGGGATCGAGTTCCGTATCAGGCTCCCTGCTCAGTGGGGAGTCTACTTCTCCCTTTCCCCCTACCCACGCTCTCTCTCTCTCTCAAATAAATAAATAAAATCTTTAAAAATAAATAAATAAATAAATAAATAAAACATTATACACAAGCAGAATATTGGCATTGTTATGGCTAAAAGAAACTTTAACTCTGAGGTTGACCAACCCTATGTTTGAACCATCGAGAAACCTGGAGCTGGGAGAAGTATTAAAATCCAAGATCACAGAACCATAGTAGAAGTTGTAACAGACTGGGATGCATGTCTCCAGACTTACACTCTCTACTCATTTCCTAGCGCTGCCATCATAAATGACCACAGGCTTGGTGGCTTAAAATAGATATTTATTCTGGCTTAGCTCTGGAGGCAAGAAGTTCCAAACACAGATGTCAGCAGGGCTATGCTTCCTCTGAAGGATCCAGGGGAGATTTTGTTCCTAGCTTCTTCCATTGTGAGGTGATTACAGTCATTCTTTGGCATACAGCTACTGGGCTCCAATCTCTGCCCCTGCTTCTCACGGCCTTCTCTCTTTCTGATGTCTCTCCTTTTTCTGTGTCTTTTCGGAGAACACCAGTCCCTCAATTTAGAAACACTTAAATCATCTCAACTTGATTATATCTACAAAGACCCTTTTTCCAAATAAGGTCACATTCACAAGTTCCAGGGCTTAGGATATTGACATAGCCTCTAGGGCAAGACCACCATGAAACTCACTACACACTCCACGTATTTTTTCCCACCACGTTGTACTGTTCCCTAGATTTTGTTGCTATTACTATTATTTCAACATTATCTTCTTTTAATCTGTTAGGCAATCTATCGCGTTTTTCTTAGAGGTAACCAAAATATATAACATAACGGATCTTTCCATATGAATGAAAAAATCGAAGTACTAAAAGAGTCAACGTTAAGTATAGTGGTATTAATTTAAAAGCTAATAAAAGATCCTCTGTTTCTTTTTCCCTTCGTCAGCTCGCAAGATGCTTGATAGTCCCATGGAATTCATCTTTTTCTTTAAGACTTTGAAGGCTCCGCTGGGACAGGTAGCATATTAAACCTTTGTTAATCATTAACAACTTACTGTAAATAAGCTTGGAAAACAGTTTCCTAGGGTCTGACGGAATGCAAGGAGTATTAGGTATGGGGAAGAAGGAAGAAGAGGTCAAGAGATTACCAAAGGAGGGGCGCCTGGGTGGCACAGCAGTTAAGCGTCTGCCTTCGGCTCAGGGCGTGATCCCGGCGTTATGGGATCGAGCCCCACATTAGTCTCCTCCACTATGAGCCTGCTTCTTCCTCTCCCACTCCCCCTGCTTGTGTTCCCTTTCTCTCTGGCTGTCTCTATCTCTGTTAAATAAATAAATAAAATCTTAAAGAAAAAAGAAAGAGAGATTACCAAAGGAGAAGATAATACCAAAGAAAGGGTGATGAAGTGGAATCTTCCAAATTCCTAACTGCTTAGACTGGGTTCCTTCGGCCGCATTTAAGGCTTTTGTGTATGACACACCTGGGGAAAGGACGGGACCTGTTGATGGTCACCCCTATCCTTACTCTTTCTGCAGAAATGAGATATTTTGCCCTCTCATTTCCCCCCCTACATTCCCCCCACTTTATGTCCTGCTTGGGCTCTTTATATAGGAAATAATTTGAAGACTAAGACATTTGTAGGCAGTGACCATATTCAATGTTTTTTCTATATCTCAGGTGGCAGGGGTTAGGACAATGTTAAGGACCCTGCAGAGGCTTAAGAAAATACTTGGCTGACACATTGATTGACTGATGAGCTCATTTCAACCCTTTAAATCTGATAACTACAACTTTCTCAGGGTCAAAAGCGGAGTCTAGTTCTGGCTTTTCACAAACTAATTTGAATGACTTGAAGCTAATTACTTAACTTAGAAAATACAATTTTAAAAAAACAAGAATACAATAACTTCTAGACCTGTGACTTATAAGCCACTGCTTCATAGACTTTTTTTTAAGGATCAAATACGATAATTTAGGTAAAGGAATGCTTTTAAAAAGAATAATCATGATATAAATGGTAGGCTGTACTATCATGAATGCAGCACATGAAGATAGTATAAACACTGGAACAAGGTGTGACATTTGTTCTTTTAACTAGTTATTTGTAAATCTCTTGCCTTAATACACAACTCAGCAGTGTCCAGAGACTTGGAGTAGTTTTAGTGAGGAAAAATCACCCATATTATCAAGCTTTAAACGGTTATGAGTAAAAAAGATGACATACATTCCTCTCCAACATCTAATTAGAAAATGTTGATTGTAGCTGACTTGACAATCATTTGGCCATTTTACCCATTTTTTAGGTGGAGAGGAATCACGGACATAAGATAAGTATGATATAGATTTATAGATATATTGATTCCAACATATAACCCCATCTTATCCAAACAATCCATGAAGTCTTCCATTAGTGACAGGTAAGTGGCACAGCACCAGCTCTTGTGGTTATAAAAGTTATCATACATATGGTAATATTTAACAACTTCCTCCTTTACTAAGAGCAGAACAAAGAAACAATGGCTTAAGTGAATGTGCCTGCTAGAGTTCTGAGTAGAAAGTAATAGAAACTATCTCTGGTGGATTTAAGCAGTTAAGGAACTCTTGAAAAGGTAGTGAGAAGTTTTCAAACAGTGGGAATGCTGGAGAACTGGAAGTTGGAGGAATAAGAAGGATAGGAAGGAGTGGCCAGTGGTAGAGCCAAATCGTGCCACAAAATGGTACCAGGAAGACACAACTGCCACTGAGCTGGCCACAGCACGTGCAGTGTGCCTTGCCAACACAGTGGTCCCCAACCCGGACCTCCATGACTGGGAAACCCCCACCGCTGCTCCTAGGCAATAGGTGTCACTGCTGCCACCACCACATCTGTTCCAGAGAAGAGTCTCTACTGTTCCTGCTTCCTTTTTTAAAATTTATTTTATTTTTTTAAGGTTTTACTTACTTTTTTGACACACAGAGAGAGAGCAAGCACATGCAAGCATAAGAAGGGGAAGCAGCAGAGGGAGAGGGAGAAGCAGGCTCCCCACCAGGCAGGGAGCTGGACTTGGGGCTCAATCCCAGGACCCTGGGATCATGACCTGAGGCAAAGGCAGATGCTTAACTGACTGAGCCACCCAGGTGCCCCCTGCCCCCATCATCAATTCTTGACTCAAAATCTGAGGCAGGGGGCATCTTATTAGCTGGATCCGTGACACATGCCTGAGTGCTAGCTGCAAAGGAAGCTGGGAAAATCAGGATAGAGACTTTCAGCTTATGTAGTGGGAGGTGAGCAAATAACTTGGACATTAGAAAACGTTAAGAGCCTTTAGAGAAGCACAAAGGATGAGGAGACTCTAGAGGAGAAAGAGTTCTCTGAGGTGAACTTATTAGACCTGTTATTGTTAGATCTGTTATTTGAGCTGGATGGGATGAATTTCAGCAGATGGAAGGGAGGGGGAGAGGGCCTCCCAGCACTGAGAATGGAGAAGAGGCATGACAGCATGGAGAGAGGGCATGTATTTGATTTTACGCTTCTATCCTATGTAAGTATCTTCTGTTATTTATCTCTGTCACTCTTGAGAAATATGGGAAATGCATCCTTAGAAAATGAATCCTGAGATGTCCAGGGTCTTCTGGTGCCAATCTGTTTCAAACGTTATTTATCAAATTTCTTAGATATTGCTTATTCTGACACTGTAGAAGGGAGTCACTTTAGTTAATGTGTCTGGATGCCTCCTCTTGGGCCCATTCATTCAAAGATGAAGTATGGGCACCTTTCACATACAGACATCCTACTGTAAATCACTTTGCAAGATAATGTGTTTAGCCAAATAACACATTACTTGGTATTGTTATTAACTCTTTCCTGTTTAAATACTCTGTCTTCCTGAATAGACTGAGATTTCTTTAAGGGCAAGGCAACAAGTTATACAGATTTTCAAATTTGCCAATCTCACATTGTCCTTCATCCCTGTTGATCCAATTCCTAAGAAATTGAACAGCAATCAAGTTCTCTCTTAGGGTATAGAACTGAAGTTATCTACCAACTCTCATTTGCCTCCTGTCCCTATAGGGTCAGGAAAGAGGCTATAAAGCCTTGGAAAAGTTATTTCGTTTCACTGTGCTTCAGTTTTATCATCTGGAATATGGGTAAAATAATACTACTTACCACAGAGAGCAATTGTGAAAGTCAAATGACAAAGTAACAAATTAGTTCAGTGTCTGGAATATATCAAATGCTCAATAAATGTTTGTGTTTATGATTAATAGTACTACTACTTATTATTATGATTGATTTCGTAGTACATAGAAGAATGGCTGTGACATCTCAACTTTTCCCATCCATGCCTGTGATTATTGAGTAGCCTTAAAGAAGAGGATTTTCAATGAATAGAAACAGTCCAGGATTGTGAGCCAAGTTTCAGAAAATTCTAAGGGGCTTCTTCACTACCAAGGGCTCAAACTTCAGCAGACACGAGGGACCCATTCTGGCCTTGGGACATTGCTAAGGATTACAGGCATGGGCTGTGTCAGAGAAGGCCAGGGAACTGACATCTCTAGAAAGAGACCACTGTTCAGCGTTTCTCCATGTATCAGAAGCTCCATAACACAAGTCAGCAGCATTGAAATTGGGGTGAAAATTGTTGGAATTGAGGGATGCCCAGGGAGGTGGCATCTGGAATGGCCAGCAGCAGAAATGACTTAATGGGGGTGCCTGGGTAGCACAGTCGGTTAAGTGTCCAACTCTCGATTTCAGCTCAGGTCATGATCTCAGTGTTGTGAGATAGAGCCCCTGGGCATGGAGCCTGCTTAAGACTCTCTCTCCCTACTCCCCCTCTTTAAAAAACAAAAAGCAAAACAAAACTAAAAAAACCGAAAAAACACAAAAGTGACTTAATGAGGAGCACTTGAGTCCTGCTGGGCACCCTTGGTTACTACTGCCTAGGACATCTTGTGCCTCTCCTGAGCCTAGTATCATATTGGAAAACAGGCAGTGGAGCATTGTTATCTGTACCACCTCTGTGATCCTTCCCATGCTGATTGCAGGGTCCTATCTTCTCTTCGCCCTGCGCTGTAAACTCTGTGCTTGCAGAAGCATGTCTGGGAAGTCTCTCTCCCACCAGGGCTATGATATCTTCTGCCCCCAGCAAAGATTTGTTGAATAAATGTGGTACTCCCGCCAAAAGAGACAGTGTTTGTTTACTGGGATATAAAATGTTACCTAAAGACGCATGTAAGCGTGGGGCAGCTGCCAAGTTGGCCTGCAGGTAAATCAGAAGCAGGTAATGCCGCTCTTGTGCTTCTGTCTGTTCCTCTCTCCCAGCTGCTCTTTTATATCTGAGTTGAAAAGCTTTGGTTTCTATTAGCTTTCCCTGTTAAAATGTTAGCTCTTACTAGTGGCAGTTTACCAGATGTTGGGGACAATGGTAGCAGTGTGGATTTGCATACCACAAAAGGGGGGTTGAAACCTTAAAAGTCTTCAAGACATTTCCTCTTTCGATTGAAGTTGGCATTGAGGTGGGCACTAGAGAAAAGAGTACCCTGGACTCTATGTATTTCTCTAGGGCTTGGATTTTGTGCACTTTTGCATCAGTTTGGATATTTTCAACTATGAGGCATGCATTCACAAAGATAGTTGGAACAACAAGAAAATATATTAATTCACGAGAGCAGTAAATTCAGAGGTTGGGCTCATAGTTGAGCCAATAGCTTAAGTATGTCACCCAAGAGCAGGTAATTTTCATTTCTGTTCTCTGTCATGTTTGCTTTTGTTTTTATCCTGAAGCAGATAGCAAGACCAATGATGCAGGAATATCACACACTTGTGAAAAGGTCCCAAGGAAGAAGAAAAACATCTTCCGACTCTCTTTTCCTAAAGTGAAAAAAAAAAAAAACTTCCCGCAAGCTCTGCAACATCTCCCTCAATTTCATTAGAATGTGCTCACATTCTCATTCCTCAGCTAATGTTAGCAGAGTAGGATAACCCTAAAACCCATCAGACCTGCCTCTGCACCAGGGGCAGAGTCAGATTGCCCTGAGACACATGGCTTTGGAGGAAGGGAGTACATACTTAAAAAAAAAAAAAATATCAGAATTCTTGGGGTACCTGAGTGGCTTAGTCAGTTAAGTGTCTGCCTTTGGCTCTGGTCATGACCCAGGGTCCTGGGATCAAGCCCTTATGTCCAGTTCTCTACTTGGCAGGGAGCCTGCTTTTCCCTCTCCCTCTGTTGCTTCACCTGCTTGTTCTCTCTCTTTCTCTCTCTCTAATAAATAAATAAAATCTTAAAAAAAAATCAGAATTCTTTTCAGGAAGGAAGGAGAGGAGAAGGTAATCTGTAGACAACCAAAGATGTTTTCTACATTAATTTTCTTACTCAAAAATGCAACAATCATATTTTAAAATAAAAAAATAAAATACCAGGGGAAAAAAATTCTTGAACCAAGTCTTTATTTTCAATAATAAAAAGCAAAGTTTTAGGGTGCCTGGGTGTCTCAGTCGGTTAAGTGTCTGCTTCCGGTTCAGGTCAGGATCCTAGGGTCCTGGGATCGAGCCCCATGTCAGGCTCTCTGCTCAGCGGGAGTCTGTTTCTTCCTCTCCCTCTGCCCCTCCCCCTGCCCATTTTCTCTCTCTCTCTCTCAAATAAATAAAATCTTTTTTAAAAAAGAAGACAAAGCTTTTAAAGCAACACAGGGAGAGAGATGGTTGGGAAGTGGAATGAATGTTTACCTAAGCTAGGAGAGTGGCCCATGTGCCAGAAGAAAAATGAGGAATTAAATATCCACTTGTCCAGTTCATCCTGCTGAGTCAGGCTTAATGTGTAGCATTGCAATCATTTCATTTGAACCTGCTTCCTGCTCAGCAATGTCCTGGAAAAATGCTGTGAGGTTGTATTTAGCTCAGCTGCAGAGTAGTAGACCAAGTAGCACATTTCTAATAAGATTTAGGTAGTATAAAGTTTCACCGACTAGAGAGTAAAATGTTGTAGTCCTGCAATCAGGTTGTTCCTTATGTTTTAGTTTCTGGAAAGAGTTTTTCATTGAGAAATTCTAACCCTTTTAAATACAAAAAAAAAAAAAAAGCACCAGACATAAACTAAATGATTTTTTTTTTTTCTGGCAGCAAGTCATATGTTTTTCACCTAGACAAAATAAGCACCATAGGCAGGTGTCTGAAAGAAAAAAGGAAATCCAAAGGAATTATATTTTTAAACTGCCTAATCCAATTTTGTCAGGAGCAAAGTTCCCTAAAAACTAAAATGCCCTGGCTTCTGGCCCCTGTCATCAAATTACTACAGAATATTCTACCATACCTTGACTTATCCTATAAGTAAAATCCAAGCAAGATGAAATCTTTGTGGAGATGGCATCTAGGGACTGAAAACAAAATAATAACCAACCAACAAAACAGTTGCTAAGTAGCTAAAAAAGTAATTCTTAAAAGTTCTCACCACAGGGCGCCTGGGTGGCACAGTCGTTAAGCGTCTGCCTTCGGTTCAGGGCGTGATCCCGGCATTCTGGGATCAAGCCCCACATCAGGCTGCTCTGCTGGGAGCCTGCTTCTTCCTCTCCCACTCCCCCTGCTTGTGTTCCCTCTCTCGCTGGCTGTCTCTGTCAAATAAATAAATAAAATCTTTAAAAAGAAAAAAAAGTTCTCATCACAAGGGGAAAAAACTTCAACTGTGTATGGAGAAAGATGTTAACTAGAGTTATTGTCATAATCATTGCACTATATGTAGATATATGTATGTATATCCAATCATTATGTTGTACATCTGAAATTGATAAGATGTTATAAGTCAATTATGCCTCAATTAAAACAAAACAAAACGAAAAACTAATGTGCACGTATTTTCCTTCAGCAAATGATTTCTTAGAAACTGAAGAATAGCAAAAAGCCAGAGAAGTTTCAGGGGAAGGAGCCAATAGATCCTAGAGAAATATGACCTAAAAGTTTAGGTAAAATTTAGCATGGTTGACAAGAAGAGGAAGGATATCAGAAGAGTATAACTGGACTTAGCAGGAAGGGGCTGAGTTATGGAACTGATTTAGGGAGAGAAAGAGTTATGAGAAATATATGATTCAGCTTGTTTTCTCAGATATGTCTCACGCAAGTTTTTCCTTTTTTTAAAGATTTATTTATTTATTATTTGAGACAGAGAAAGAGCAGTGGGGGGAGGGGAGAGAAGCTGAGGGAGAAGGAGAGAGAGAACCTCAAGCAGACTCCCTGCTGAGCCCAGAGCCCCATGTGGGGCTTGATGCAGGGCTCCATCTCACAACTCTGAGATCATGGCCTGAGCCAAAACCAAGAGTTGGATGCTTAACTGGCTGAGCCACCCAGGCACCCCTCAAGTTTTTCTTTTTTCTCTGACTTAAATGCCTGCAGGAGAACAATTTAATTGTGCAAATATTTTGATGATTACAATACATAATGCCAAATGAGGAATGACTTAGGGAGAGTGATAAATTTACTATTAATGCCAACATAAGGCAGAATGTTTTATAAGAAAGGGATAGAATGATTCTATCTGGAATTTTTAAAGGCTTCAGGGAGGAGGTAATGAACTTTGAAATAGGAAAGCCATTGATAGTTGACTATACGCATACAGAGTACTGCAAGCAAGAGGGTGGGCTATGTCAGAAAGAGTGAGCACCTTGTTGGGGTTATGCCTTAGAGTATTAGAGCGAGAGATGGACATTCACATAAGGAGTGTGGGTGACAAATCAGGTGGGATTAAATGACAAAAAGCTATTAAAACTTCATTCTTGTCCCAAGATTAGTCATTGAAGGTTTTTAAGAGGGAAAATAATAAGATCAGACGAGATTAGTAACATAATCTTGCCATCAGTGTGGAAGACAGAAGAAAGAACCATTAGGAGACAATTGAAATACTCATTGTTGCTAGTAAAAAGTTGATAACCAAGAGCAAAGTTGGTGGACTAGAGATGCAGAAACAGACGTGAAAGATATGAAAGAGGTACTATGAGAAGAATTTGCTCACTGAACAGATCGGACATAAGGAAGAGAGAAGATGACTACACAGATGTTTGGAGTCTGAGCAGAGGGAATAGATTTTTTCTGGTTCTGGATGATGGGTTCAGTTTGGGATGAACTGAGCTGTGCAGCATATGCTTAGAAGTTTGAGTCTGAATTTTTAGAAACATTGTTGTGCAAGGCTCTTGCATCGAAGTTGTCTTTAGGGCTGAAAGAGTGCGGAACCTAAAGGGGAAGAGGAACAAGAGAAGAAAAGGGAGCTAACCTTAAAGATAAAAAAGCAAGTGGAGGCAGGTGATGGTGAAAGCCACATCTTTAAATGTGCAATTTTTAATAGGCTTTTCCACACTCACCTTTCTCAGCAAACTTTGATCTTAAAATTATGAAATGCCAATTATGTTGTAGATTCTTCCAGGAAACTGCAAGAATTAGTTGGCCTTACAGATACACATCAATTAATCTCAGTGAGTGCTTTTTACACTGCAGTAGTGCTCTATAATATGATGTTAGGTTCAAGAAAACCACAAATCATATATAGACTGACAACTTGAAAGAATGCAGTCGCAGTGGATAAGGCTGTTGATCCAAGGAGAAGAAAGATTTTGTCTAAGTGATGAATTCCAGATTCTAAAGTAGGAATTAGTCATAATTTACTTGCATAGTTATTGATGTCTTGCTTAAGGATGGAAAATACTTGTTGAAAAAGAATTCACTTACTTGGTACTTCTTGATGCAGTCATAATAAATACCATTTTCGTGGTAATTAATAGGGAGGTGAAACATGGATAACTCCACCAAAATAATGCAAACCTCTTTTTCAGTCAGTACTTTCTACCTTCTTTTCCCATTTGCCCTCTCCCTCTCTCAAATTCAGTGAAGAGAAGTGAAGGGATGGCCCACACAGGTACCTGAGTCTGGGTGTCAAGAGATGAGGACCGTCACCTGCGCTGGCCTATGAGACCCAGGACAAAGCACTCCACATTGGCATCTGCCTGTGTGGAATGAAGAGATTGACTACATTTTGCTTCTGATTTAGCCCTCCTTGTTCACAGTAAAAACACATTAATAAAAATTGTCTGCCATCTTCCTAAGGAGAAATTTCAGTACAGCCCATTATACTTCAATTCATCCAGAAATTTTCTCTAGCATCTTCAAAGACCTTAGAGAACTTCCTTGGTTCCAAACGTTCTAGGAGCCAGCAGGAGAATGAACTCACTTTCTCGTAGGACATCTCCCCAGGAGAACCCCCACCTGCTTTGTTTCCAAGATTGGGGCTCTTCTTTATGTCTCCCCTGTGTATGAGCATGACACATGACACAATGCTGTCATCCTTAGAAGGAAGCATCATGTTGTACTCCCAACCAAGACCATCAAGCACTCTTACTTACCTGCGTGCACCACAGCACACAGCCAGGCCGAATCACATTCCTGGCTGAACTAAGCCACCATATGCCCCCAGCCCTGATCATAATGGAGACAGAGACTCAGATCCTTCCCTTAGCTCTCATTTACACAGCTCATGGAAACAGTTTCCTATCTTTCTTCAGAGGGATCACTGGGGGTTTACTCCAGCAAATTGTACTCCAGCCAAATCAGATTTGTCTCATTTTCAAAGAATATCTCCAGAAGTATTTTTGTGATTTTGCCTTTTTTATTTCTGAAAGATTCATGAAGCTACGGTCAGGGTAATAATAAATTTGGGGCTAGGATTAAACATTGAATACTATCCTCTTGCCACATTATCCTGATTCTCAAAACCATGAAGATAGTAGTCATTTTAGTGACACCTTTCCTCATTTGTAATCACTCCATAAGTTAGAGATGTCTTGAAGGAAAAAGATCCAAAATACCAGATCAAGAAGAATAAATATAAAACCATCATGTAGAAATCATTAGCAAATAAGTTACAAGCCTTACAAGTATGCATTCTGGTATCACCTTTTTCTATTTCTCTTTTGTTTGGCTTTCTTTCCCCACCAATGATAATTTATTCTTACTAATTGTTTTCATTCCTGGAGATTATGTTATTTCATAGTAGTTACTTGAACAGAGGCTTAAAAATCTCTGACAAGTCTCATTCATTTCGTATTAGGCTCTTTTAGTCTTTTTATAAATTATCTACTCATCCACCTTAACATTTCTATGTTTTAATTGTATTCAAAATCGTGGAATAAAAGAAGATCATTTTTAAAAGCTACACAGGTGACTGCTTTCAGTTCTATTTCTCTCTACCTCCACTTGTTTAGCACCGGTGCAAGACCCTTGGAAGAAATGAAGTCATCAAGACATAGACAGTATTTGAAAAAGTAAAAGGAGGTCTTATCTAGAAAAAAATTGGGTAAAGTGTTACTAAATAATCAGGAATTAGATGTGTAAGAACTTTGGTATTCACATTAATGTGAATAAAGAAATATTTCCCACATTTAACTCATTTATTATTTCAAATCTCATGCCAGGTTATAATGATTTATTTTTAAGAAAATAGTGTTCATTTCTTATAATATTCAAATTTTACACAGATATTTTCTTTAGTATGGAGTATATACAACTCAAGAATTTTAGCTTTGAACTTTTATTTTGAATAAGAAGAAATACCTCAAAACCATGTACAAATAATGGTTTGTATAGATGGAGAAAACACTTAACAGTAACTTAAAAGTTTTTATAAAACATAAAGATTATCTCCTATGATCAAACGTTATCAAACCACCTCATGGAAGTCACTGGGTTTTGCTAAAGCATGAGGTGTTTAGTCGAATAAGTTGTACAGAACGAATTAGGACATCCAAAGACACGATATCCCCTGCCCAGGTAAATGACTCCTTTCCTGTGGGCTCAACTTCTTATTTCCTTGAAATCCACAGGTGACGTGTGAAGTTGCATGATGAAAACTGCAAAAACAAAAATGAGACAAATTTGCAACAGAATCTTTTCTCAAGAAGATACTTCTTATGTACAGGGTATAAATTAGGCTGGACTACAAGCTTTCCTATCAACTAAGGCCTAAGAATTAAATAAAATAGTGTAAGAGTATTCAGAGGCACAAGAAGGGATAAGTATTGGAGAGAACCATGAAACAAACAACAACAACAACCAACTTCTAGTGCAGAGAGAGAGGAAAAAAAAAACCTATAATAAAACTGTAAAGATCTTTGTTCATCATGATGGAGATCTTCTCTCTGGATCATACTTAAACAGATATTCTTTCCCTTCTTTATATCCCTCTGTGTTGTCTGTCTTCCTTCAGGTAACTGGGCTTCAACATCTAAAGTTAAAGTTTTGCTCTTTCTGAAGGAGAATCTCATCATCTCATCTAATGGTAGAGCAATTATAGTCTCTCTATAGTCTGGTCATAGTGTATGTGCGTGTGTGTGTGTGTGTGTGTGTGTGTGTGTGTGTACCTTGGGATGGGAAAGTCAGATTCCAGAAAGACTACTGAATTGATGTTTTGTTCTTGGACATAAAGCCGCAGATATCACAAAAACCATTCAGTTGTTCCTAATTCATTCATTTGTAAGAATTGTGTATTGTAGACACAGCATCTTTGGAAAATCATTTTTCTTAACTTTGTCTCTTAACTAATTATCTAAACTGGAAGAATAATAAAGATATTGTTTATATCCATATACTTATCCTCCCAAAAATCTATACAGCTTGGGTTACATTTAAAAATTATTAGTTGAGGGGCACCTGGGTGGCTCAGCAGTTAAGCATCTGCCTTCATCTCAGGTCATGATCCCGGGGTCCTGGAATCAAGTCCCGGGGTCCTGGGATCAAGTCCCGGGGTCCTGGGATCAAGCCCTGCATCGGGCTCTCTGCTTGGCGGGAAGCCTGCTTCTCCCTCTGCCACTCTCCTTGCTTGTGTTCCCTCTCTCGCAGTCTCTCTCTGTTAAATAAATTAATTAAAAATCTTTTAATAGGGGCGCCTGGGTGGCACGGCGGTTAGGCGTCTGCCTTCGGCTCAGGGCCTGATCCCGGCGTTCTGGGATCGAGCCCCACATCAGGCTCCCCTGCTGGGAGCCTGCTTCTTCCTCTCCCACTCCCCCTGCTTGTGTTCCCTCTCTCGCTGGCTGTCTCTATCTCTGTTGAATAAATAAATAAAATCTTAAAAAAAAAAAAAATCTTTTAATAAAATTATTAGTGAATCGCTATATTGTACACCTGAAACTAATGTCACACTATATGTTAACTAACTGGAATTAAAATAAAAACAATAAATAAATAAATAAATAAATAAATAAATAAATAAATATATTAAACAATCGTTTTTTCTTAACGTGAATACCATATATTCCAGAATTATGTTGTCCTACTGTAACAGACTTCACAAAGGGATTTATACAATTGATGACATTAAAATTGTGATTTATCTTGTATCAGCCAACTCCGGTGTATATAGGGAGGCCCATGAATCAGCATGCCCTAATATTAGCACTGATAAATCAAAAGAACATAAAGTGCTCCCAAACTCGGATGATTTTGGAGACTATTTGAGATCCTAGTAATGTTTCATTGAAGAAAAACGAACAAGGATTTGAATTAGATTGAATAATTCTGCCAACAGGTTTCTAGAAAAGATTAACTAAAGTAGTCTTATGTCTGAATTGAGTCTGCAGAGTTGTTTTATTTGGGAGAATGAGGTCCCCGTGCTAGAAGGTGATGAAGTGCCACATAGGTGGTGTATATGCTTCCTAGAAAACACGAGAAGTCAACTGTGCACCTGTATTAGGAAGAAATTGATGTGCACCTGTTTTAGAAGAGAGTTCTTTTGCGTACAAAGGTGAAGTGTTTTCTAAGCCTGGAAACATCTCCTCTTTTAACTTAATTTTTCTTTGGTCTGATCTTTGGTGCATTCACATATTAAGCTCTGAGAAACATTTTCAAGTATTTTCTTGTGTTCTGTGGTTGCAATATGAAAAAAGGAGACAGCAGGTACAATTTCAAGACAGTTCACTTTTAGAGCATGAATTTCTTCTTTGCTGTGTAAAGAATGAATAAACATCATTTAAGTGAATTGATATTTAAAATATACATAGTTATGCCTTCAAGATAAAATAAAATGACGTTCTAACACCCACACACATCAGATATACTTAGATTGAACTTCACAGAGGATAACATTTACACTAAATATGTAAGTGTGTTGGTTCAAAAACAAAACAAACATTTGAAGAGGTCATATTAGGCATGTGGTAAGTAGGATATAATATAGAAAGAATACAGGTATCCCATATATTATGAATAAGTATGGAAAAGTATCAAAAAACATGATATTTAAAAAATAGGATTTTGTTATGATAAAGATCAATAAAGGGGAGACTTTCTATTTTCTTAATAATAGTAGTTTGCTGTCTATAACTCTTTGAAGCTATTAACCTCAGAAATTCAACAAAAATTTCAATATTTTACACTCAGGAAACTTGATTAATATAACTAATGAGCAACTTGAAATATAAAGCAACCATAGAATTATACGTTTCATTTTAACAAGTTTTAGAATTTGAAAATTAACAGTATCTAGATATAACCAGGTACAAAAACTGGTCTGGTTTAATTGAACTATATTTAGTAATATATATAGCTATTTGAAGTATCTGATTATTTTCCTCTTTTTTTCTTTTTTTTTAGTAGAAAGAAGGATCAATTTTTAAAAAGGCACTTGAATTGCCCACCAGCTGCATTTCTCTCTGATATTTTTATCATGAATTTTAACATGTTGTCTGTGGTCTTTGTGCACTTGTCTCAGTGTGTGTGTATGTGTGTGACCCCATGCACATGTGTGTGCAAGGATGACTTTTCTAACATTATGTTTTTAAATCTGACAAGGTCATATAAGCTGAAAAAAAAAAAAAGCAAAGGGTCATCAAAAGGGGGAAAAATAACAGAACTACGGTGAAATGGCTCTCTGTCGGCCTTGGTATTGATTCAGAGTGTGTCAAAAGGGTCTTTTGTCGTGCCCCTACCACAGCATACTAATTTGCTAGATCAAGTCTGTCAGAATATCGACTGGAAGTAAAGAACTACAGTGGCAGCTTTTGTGTTTCATACAGCAGGGAGCCTGTGTGTGAAACAGGATTATCAGGGGGTCATGAAGAGAGTCAAAGGATGTCCATCACTTCCCTTCTGGTAATGTAATGGGGCGGGCGCCTGGGTGTGATTAAGATGTAGGAGACCGAGGCATAGCGGTGAACAAATCAGAAACACACACATGCAAATCAGGTTGGCTGCTGTTAACCACATATTTTTAATGAAAAATTCAATAGCAGACCAAACAAATATCTAAACAGCTGCATTCAGCTAACATATCAAATGGCCTATTCAACACCTTTTCTTGAAAGGCAAACATACAAACCATGGAAATGCTTATCGTGTCTGCATTTTTCTTTAAATATCACTTTGCAATCTACAAGTGTTTCTTCTGCAGGCTATGTGCTCCTGGCACAACTATCAGACTATTAAGTATCAATTTGGATTTTTTTTTTGTAAAATAAGATATGGTATTTACCATGTCACATCTCAGCCTTACCTTCACCAGTGGTATTACAGAGTTTTGGCTGTTGGTTCTTTTCGCTTGCTTTGTTGCATTAGCAAAATAGCTTTCTTGAAGCAAAAAAAAAAAAAAAAAAAAATGTATGATAGAAAATTCATAGCTTTGTAAGAATACTGATGCCTAGGAAGAGGCTTTGGAATTATAATAACAGTAAACATATCAATGCCTTGTATGGGACATAGATAGAAGGTGATATAAGAATTTTTCATAATAGAAGCTGAGATTTTTTTTCTGTCATCTCTGTTTTTATGTCCTTAGCACTCTGCATTGGGTATTTATTTATTCACTTATTCAAAAATGCTGATTTAAGTTCCCACTCTCTGTCAGGTGCTGGCTACATGCTGGGGCTATAGAAATGAGCAAGACAAGTTCTCTGCCTTGAACGCTAAGCAATCATAGGACGTCATAAAGTATTTGTATTTGTAATTTTGCTGATTTCTGTTTCACAATGTGGACAAAATATTACAAGAAGGGCTGGATAGTTTGGCATGCTACTGGATAGTTCTGGAAGTTTGTTGATTGGCCTTGCCTTAAATAAGCGATCAGCTGGTAGGGATTAAGAGTGAACTTGAAAGGTTCTAGGTTGCGTTGTGTGCAAAGACAGTTCTAGCTCACTAGAACTGGGGAATAAGGCCTATTGGCCACAAAGACTTGTCTTCCATCCATAACACCTGAACAAGGAGACCATAAACCAGAAAATCTGGCTCCTATCTTAACTTCACCATTGTTGGCAACATTTAACTGAGAGTCCCAGCATCATTATCCGACACAACCTCTTCTTTGCCTTAGGAATGCCTGCTGAGGAGTGCTGCTGCCCAGTTCATGGTAGTAAGGCTCATGGGTACGACTATGGAGAAGAAGTCCTTAGCTAGCCAATACTTCATACTGCAAGAGGCAGAAACATGATTTAATATGCTCTTTAAAGAGTAGCTTTTTAAAACAATTTTCCTCCTCTTAATCCACCTTAGCTTGGTTTTCCTCCAAATCACTCATTCTCAGCGTTTCCTGCTAGGGCTTTTCCTCTCTATTCCAATCTTGCAAAGTTGGGGGTCTTGGATTTCTTTCTCCCCTCTGTCTAGACTCTATTTCTATATGATCTGCTTTATTTCCCTGGCTTTAAAAATCCTTTACAACTTGTGACATCCAGCTCTATCGCTAGTCCAGGCCCCTACTTGACCCCTCATAGGGACCTTTACCTCAGGGGCCCAAAACTCATCTTTCTCTCAGTCTTCCTCATCTCAGTAACTGTATCAGCAAGTTGCTAAAGCAAATAATAATAATGGTGATTAAATTATTTAATAAAAAAATAAAAACAAATAGAAAAGGAAAAGGAAACTCATGTTTGATTTTTAAAATTTCCTCGCCCTCACTAGGCATAGGCAAACCATCAACAAGTCATGAATGTTCTACCTCTAATGTGTATATTCAATAGATCAATTTTTCTTTAACTCCAATATCACTCACTACCTTTGTTGAAATATTAACTCTCGGTTGCGTTACTGCACTAGCCTCCTGACTGGTCTCCCAACATTTATTCTTGCCCCCGTCTAGTCCATTTCTCAATTAACCTTTCAAAATAGAAATCCTGTTACAGGTTTAAAAAGCATGTGGATCTACCATCTTTTTGCTGCCACCAATCTATTAGGCCTCCTCTGCGAGCTTCTGCCCCATTTCCCTCCAACATAGAGCCTGGTTTGACCTTCCCAACATAGTTCTTAGCTGCAATCAAATATTGTCCGTGTTCTCTGATTATTTTATACACCCAAGTATCAATTATAGATCCCATTAATATTAATGATGCTGATAATAATAATAATAATAATAATAATAATATCCCTAGCTCCTACTTGTGCTAGGGATAGTTCTACTTGTTTTTCATGTATGAACTCACCTTTTTAGGTAGTTATATCATTCTTTCTACTTTATAACTGAGGAAACTGAGACCCAGAGACGTTACAAAATAATCTTGAGGCTACAAAATTTTTAGATGATTTGCAATGAATGTGTTTCATATTTTGGTAACACACTCAAAATAAATATTGAATCTTATAGAATACTATTGCAATAGAAATAAGAACAATCCAAAGATTTATATCTTTTGTTTTCTCATCATTCTTCAGGTGTCCACCAAAGAAAAACTGTGAAAATCAAGCAAATGATATTGCACCAACTTCTTTCTAACCAATTCATGAGACATTTTTATTTTCCTCACCTTGATTCTTAAAATACTTCAGAATGATTAAGTAATTCAGTTTCAAGGCCTTGCACCAGTCTCTGAATTTGCTTTTATTTTTATCTTGATTTTATATGCCGTTATTTTATCCCACTTTAAAGGGAAACCTATAGAAATAATGAAAAATGAAGTAAAAATTGATGTGATCATTTGAAACCAAGATACCTATGTCTAAAATTAAGCTAAAGAACTTTGAAAGTTCCCTGACAAGAATGGAAGTAGGGACAGATCACCTCTAAGCTCCCCTGGGATATAAAGAGGAAATGTCTCTTTGTTATAGGATCAAGAGAAGAGAATATTTCCCATGATTCCCTGAGCTGTAGATGAAGAAATGCAACTCAGTTTCGTGGAGTGAGCCTGGCCCTTTCAGCTCTGACACCTGTGATTTCTGCTTTTGTACCGTAGCCTCCCCCCACCAAATTGGAAAAATTATGATAATTAGAGGCTGTGGGGGAAAAATTTGTATGTACACATAAACTATTACCTAAGAAAAAGTTAAAATTTTTGGGAAAATAAGATAACAAATTATGCTGTATTAAATAATGCTTACTCAGTGTCTGTAAACTATTATCAATTTAGACTGAATAACATTACTCAGAATCATGCTGTTTTCATGCCATTTATAACAGTATTTCAATGAGAGTTAAAATCTGATGAGTTGTTTTCTTTAAAGAGGTTGAGGGGTTTTTTTCTTTTCCATTTAGTCACAGTGAATTAGATTTGAAGCATTTTTCTTATATGTGTACAAAACTTCATTACTTCCTATGATCATGAATTCTAACTGTGTTGGAATATTGACAAAGATCTGATACATAATTTCTCAAATGAGAACATTTTGTAACAGTTAACCTCCAAAATCCTGAGCAGGTTTCTGATTATCACTGAAAATCTTCTTTAATAATTTTTAAATATGAAATTTCTTTGGTCACACCACATTCCCGAACTGGCTTTCCAAATGTTCATCCCTGTCCCCATGAGTTAATGGAAAATATTAGTGAAGAGAAGGAAAATCCAGGCACACACTAAACTTCTATTTGTGAGAGCAAGTTAGTTCCTGAGACTCCAATCCCTTTTGAAAGCAGATCAAAGCCACACAACTCAACACATGTTTGCGATATCTAATTTATATCAGCACTAGATGAATCCAGATGCACAATGGGTCCAACATCTTGAACTATTTGCCAAATGTTTGAGACTTAATAAAATCTAAACTCCACCTGACACCTTTAGGTTAATTTTAAAGCAATCACTATTCACCAGGAAACTGAAAACATGTGTTTCTGATTTGTTCACACTTAAGTCATCAAAATATTTCTCACAAAGTGATTTGATATCCAAGAAAACTTTTGGATGCCTTTTTTTTTTTCTGAAGAAAGAAATTTGGTTTTGCCTGAGGAATTGGGCTAATTCCTCTGCGGGAATAGGTTTCTGCCGTCATGAGGAGGCAAAAAAACGTGTGAAGTAACACCAACCGGTAGCCTGGCTAGTGGCAGGCTGTGTAACCCTCCGTATCAAACTCCCAGCCCCTCTATACTGGACTCCTCTCTCAAACTGAGAAATCAAACTGCCCCATGTTCCTCTGTCATCCATAAGGGAAGATTTCCAAGTACTGGTGGAGAATGGTGAGCCTAGTTGTGGTCTCCATTCCTCCGGTAGCTCTGAGACTTTTGAGAAGACTCTTCACCTCTTTTGGCCTTGTCTACTTCATCTGAAAACTTCTGGTGAGAAATGTTATCACTTATTGCAGGAATTAGGCTGAAGGCTTTCTAAGTGACTTTTCCCTAGAAAACATTTATTAAAAAACTCAGAGTGCTCTGAAACATAATTCCAGATGTGGTAAGACTCAACAGAAGGGACAGTGGACTTGCCTGGTT
Source organism: Ursus maritimus (assembly GCF_017311325.1). Taxonomy (NCBI): domain Eukaryota; kingdom Metazoa; phylum Chordata; class Mammalia; order Carnivora; family Ursidae; genus Ursus; species Ursus maritimus. The sequence continues at coordinate 27,681,638 of NW_024423897.1, forward strand.
TTAATTAAAATAAAAATATCGGAACAGAGGAAAACTTCTTTTTAAAAACCTCAATAAATCAACCAGAAAATTAACCATGTATCTAAACTGAAGTTTCCAAAGAATTCTGATTCCTAAAATATTATTGTCTCCTTACTCTTACCTCTACCCTTGCCTTGATCCTTCTATAGTCTATTCTCCAGACAGCAGCCTTCAAAAAAAGAAATCACATGACGTTACTCCCGTGTGCATAAACATCCAGGTGGATTCTCATTAAACCCAGACAAAGTCAACATCCTTACCACAACCTAAGACAAGATCCTACCAGATCTTGCCTGTGGCTACCTGCCCAACCTCATCTCCTACCAGTGTGCCTTACACTCTAGAAACGCAGGCTTCCTCGTCCCAAACACACTCAAGGGCTTTGTTCTAGCTGTCGCTTCTGCGTGCGGCCCTCTTCCACATAACCTCATGGATTACTCCTTCCCGTCACTCAGGTCCACGCTCAACTGCCATAAGCAAAGAGCATACCAACATCCTATCTTTTCCTTTATTTGGTTTTACTTTTCTTCAAGTACTTCTTACCTCCTGACATTTTATCTATTTGCTATTTTGCATATTTTTTTTGTTCTGTAGCCCTGTACCTATAAACAATGCCTGATGATCAATAAATGTTTGTTGAATAAATTAATAAACTTTTAAACACTTTTTAAATGCATGTTAACAAATTACTTCAAGCAAATTCTACCAGTTTATATATTCTTCAGTGGCACATACAATAATTTGTACTGCACTTTCAGCCATACTGGGTTATTAATAAATTCAACTTGATAGGAGATGTTTATATATAATTTTTGATAAAAAGCAAATGTTATGATTGTCTAAATGAACATTCTTTGGATGGACATTAGTCATTCTTTTATTAGACCTGTGTTCATGCCACTACCTTATTTTTATTTTTATTTTTTTATTTTTTTTGAAGTCCCACTGAATTCTTTTATTTTATTTTTTTATAATAATATTTTTTTATTATATTATGTTAGTCACCATACAGTACATCCCTGGTTTTTGATGTAAAGTTCGAAGATTCATTAGTTGCGTAGAACACCCAGCGCACCATGCAATATGTGCCCTCCTTACTACCCATCACCAGCCTATCCCATTCCCCCATTCCCCTCCCCTCTGAAGCCCTCAGTTTGTTTCTCAGAGTCCATAGTCTCTCATGCTTCATTCCCCCTTCTGATTACCCCCCCTTTCTTTATCCCTTTCTTCTCCTACTGATCTTCCTACTTCTTATGTTCCATAGATGAGTGAAACCATATGATAATTATCTTTCTCTGCTTGACTTATTTCACTTAGCATTATCTCCTCCAGTGCTGTCCATGTTGCAGCAAATGTTGAGAAATCGTTCTTTTTGATAGCTGAGTAATATTCCATTGTATATATGGACCACATCTTCTTAATCCAGTCATCTGTTGAAGGGCATCTCGACTCCTTCCACGATTTAGCTATTTTGGACAATGCTGCTATGAACATTGGGGTGCATATGGCCCTTCTCTTCACTATGTCTGTATCTTTAGGGTAAATACCCAGTAGTGCAATGGCTAGGTCATAGGGTAGCTCAATTTTTAACTTTTTAAGGGACTTCCACACTGTTTTCCAGAGTGGCTGTACCAACTTGCATTCCCACCAACAATGTAGGAGGGATCCCCTTTCTCCACATCCTCTCCAACAATTGTTGTTTCTTGCCTTGTCAATTTTTGCCATTCTAACTGGCATAAGGTGGTATCTCAGTGTGGTTTTAATTTGAATTTCCCTGATGGCTAATGATTTTGAACATTTTTTCATGTGTCTGTTAGCCATTTGTATGTCTTCTTTGGAAAAGTGTCTATTCATATCTTCTGCCCATTTTATGATTTGTTTATTTGTTTCTTGTGTATTGAGTTTGAGAAGTTCTTTGTAGATCTTGGATACCAGTCTTTTATCTGTAGTGTCATTTGCAAATATATTCTCCCATTCCATGGGCTGCCTCTTAGTTTTTTTGACTGTTTCCTAGGCTGTGCAGAAGCTTTTTATCTTGATGAAGTCCCACAAGTTCATTTTTTCTTTTGTTTCTCTTGCCTTTGGAGATGTGTCATGAAAAAACTGGGGTGCACACATCTTTTAAAAAGTAATTTGTAATAACATGCTTACATAAAAATTATTAACTATTTGACTGTCATACATGTTGAATTGTTTTCCAGTTCATTTTTGTGGATACACTGATATGCAAATTTTTAAAAATTTTTATTTGATGAAATTGGGCAAGCTTATTATTATGACTATTATTTTGCTGGTAAATGAATGTTCACCTATGTTTTATTCTGGTTCCTTGTAGTTCCATTCAAAGGTAAATATTTTAAACAATGGATTATTTTTATTTTTCTAATTTACCTTGATACGTTTATGTACTCAAAATAACAACAGTAAGTAATCATGAAGTAATTTAAAAGAAAATTATTCCTGAGCACCTGGGTGGCTTAGTCAGTTGAGCACCCACCTCTTGATTTCGGCTCAGGTCATGATCTCAGGGTCATAAGATCAGCCCCCACGGGCTTCGGGCTCAGCAGGGAGTCTGCTTGAGATTCTCTCTCTCCCTCTCTCTCTACTCCTTCCGCTGCTAGTGCTCTCTCTCTTTCTCTCCAAATCAATCAATCAATCAATCAATCAAATCTTTAGGGGGAAAAGAAGTAAATTATTCCTAATGTAATGTGTTTATCACAAATGGTATTTTAACAGAGGATGGCCTCAAAGACCGTGTCCTTAGTGATCATTCTAAACCTGCCTCAATGGACCAGCATGCTAAGAAGTGGAGAAAGCGTGAATGTCTGTGAATAGTTGAATAACATTGACAAACTGGTAAGATAAGATATTTTTTCAAAAGTCGTGTTTAAGGAAAGTTTAAAGAGGGGGAAGAGATTCAAAGCATAGAAACCAGTTCAAAGTTTTTTAAAATAGTAGGGGGGCAGAATCATAAAGATCTCAATTTAGATCATGGCCATGGAAAGTACTGAGAGCAGCTTGGAGCCAGTTTGAAAAGTAAAATTGCTGGTTGTTTGCAACCTGTTGGATGTGGGGACAAGGAAAGAGAGAGTCAAAAATGATCATGAATTTCATCCTAAGTGACAGAGAAGATGGGTTTTCTTTACAAAAATGGAGAACCTCGATGTAGTGCAGGCCTAAGAAGAAGACTGATGCTTGTCGAAGTTTCTCATCTATCTCTACTGAAACATAACATAGACAGTTGGAAATGTGGGGTGTGAACTGTGGAAATCACACGGCGGGATATAAAGAGTTGAGAGTAATCCTCAAAGCCTTGAAAGCTAAAGCCTTGAGATTGAATGCTCTTGCCAATGGATAAAACATAAAAAAGAACAAAAAGGTCAAAAAGCACGCGGTCTCTGCCACATTCAGAGGAGACTGAATTAGGGAGGTTCATTTGAAGGTGCAAGGAAAATGATCAAGAAAACCAAGGGAAGAGAAAATTTCCAAAAAGATCCCCAGGAGTGCTGGAAATGCTGGAAAAGGTTGCAAAGAGCTGAGGAGTTGTCATTTTATTTAATGATGACTTTGAGCCTTTAGAAAGTGTTCAGGGGGGCGGTTGTAGTCGGATAATGCAGGCAACAGCTGGGTGGCAAAGGATAAAGGTCAGATGGATGGTTAGAGGAGGTAGCAGTGCAGAAGACAACCCACCACTCAAGGTGTGGCCAAAAGGGGGAGAATGAAAGAATAATAAATGGAGGGTTGGCAAGGTCAAAGGGAAAGGCCCTTTAGGGTTGGAGGGTTTGGAGAATTGTAGGACAAGAAGAGGAGAAACAGATAAATTGGCCTCAACTAGAGGATAACGGCCTCTAATGAGCACTTACTATGTCCTAGATATTACTGTGATTTGCATGGATTTTGCCTTTTTGACAACAACCTGAATAGGTCACGTTGGACAGAAGAGGAAACAGAAGCACCTTGAGGCACCAGGGTCATGAGGACAGGAATCCTGGGGGCACAGGCACTGCAGAGCCAGAGCATTTTCCCACCATGTACCCCCCTCCTCAGGGCAGGTGGGGAAACCTAGTCAAGAACAAGGAGAGCTAGACAGACAGTGGGAAAAAGGACACCGGAATATTAAAAGGGGATTGTTTCTAGGTAACTGGGAGGAAGGAAGGCATCCTTTTAATGTTGATGTCATTTTTATTTTACACAATGAACAGAATAATAAACAATATCAAGAGTAAAAGTGTCAGCCTGAAATTAAATGATAGGATTTTAGTTTTAGTTCAAACCCCACCTCATCAGCTATATAAATAAATAATTTCTTTGTATTATGAAACTAGCACAGCAAAAAATTTAAACCATAATACAAAGAGGTAGCTTATGAAGATAAAATCTTATGACAACCCCAGCGTTACTCCTAAAAAAATTCTGATAATAATTTGTATGTATTCTTTGAAAATCTATGCATGTGTAAGTGTTGTGTGTGTGTACACGTTTCTGTATCTTGAATTTTTAAAAAAAGAAAACAAGTGTTTTGAAGAGTGTTCCACATCCCCACAACTTTTCTTTTTTTTTTAAAGATTTTACTTATTTATTTGACAGAGATAGAGACAGCCTGTGAGAGAGGGAACACAAGCGGGGGAGTGGGAGAGGAAGAAGCAGGCTCCCAGCGGAGCGGGGAGCCCGATATGGGGTTCCATCCCAGGCGCAAAGGCAGACCCTTAATGACTGAGCCACCCAGGTGCCCCGCCCACTTAACTTTTCTGAGCAGCTTCGTAGTACTTTCTTACATACATGATAACAATATATTTAAATAATCCCTTATCCCTGGGCATGGACTTTTTTTTTTTAAGATTTTATTTATTTATTTGACAGAGAGAGACAGACAGCGAGAGAGGGAACACAAGCAGGGGGAGTGGGAGAGGAAGAAGCAGGCTCCCAGCGGAGGAGCCTGATGTGGGGCTTGATCCCAGAACTCCGGGATCACACCCTGAGCTGAAGGCAGATGCTTAACGACTGTGCCACCCAGGCGCCCCTGGACATGGACTTTTTGATAACTTTTTTCTTGCTATTATGAACCATGACAATTAACTCTGTCCAATAGTATGTATTTTTGTGGGAAAAAATCCTAGACTTGGAAGTACATTTTAATTGTGTGTAGATATTGCTGAAATTCTTTTAATTCCTTTTTTTTATTTTTTATTGCTAAATTTCTAACTGCAAAGATTGTACCGATCCCCATGCCCACTGCGAGATGGCCTGTTGACCCATCCCTCACCCAATGTATGTGTTGCCAAACGTTTTTAACGTTCAATGATCTGTTATGCATAAAATTGTACTTTTTGATTTGCACTTATAAAATTATGAGGATGGTTGAACATTTGTCATGCATTTATAGGAACTGCTGGATTTTATTTTTAGTTATAGTAACAAAGATATAAATGTACTGGCCAAAAAAAGAGGGGGGGGAAACCTTGATGAGTTAAAAGGGGCTTGATATAAAGTGTAGCGAAAGGAATCCTACAGAGGGATGAGCATGGCAGATTGAGGTCAGAACAGAGAGACTACTTTCAGTGAGGAAACACATTCCTCCTTCTGAAATGAGAGGCAAGGCTGGGAAGATGATGAAAAGGTGGTTGTAAGGTGGAGAAGTATACAAGTAGAGTTGAGGTTAGAAAGGGGATTTTCTCATGGTCATTAACTTCCATGGAAAAAGACGTCATACCCCTTAGAGAGGCCTTGCAGCTACTTCAGAGTCAGACACCTCCTTCTTGTCTATCTCCTGGTCATCCCCTCCAAGAGCAGGTCATATTTCTGAGTTGAATATTTGTGTATCCGAAGAATAAAAATAGCTTTTCTACGTTGATAAACTTTAAGATGCAAAAGGATATGGATGCCTATGTGCACATCTAGTTGGAATTTAATGGAATCTTTGTTTAAACATTAGCCTTTTTAATTAATTTTGTTTGTTCCCAAATATTGCAAAAGCCTATAGGAAATGCAGTAACTGGATTATTCTAGAAATGATTGTACTGTCATGTATATTTTATAATTTGATAATTACAATCCCTTAATATCCCTCCCTTCACATGTCATGTTCTTAACCCAAGAAACACGGGTACAATATAATTTACCTCTGTTTATTGTCCTGCCTACTTACCACACTCCAGCCACTCTGCCAGTTACTGGGAATTCAACGGTGAATCAGTCACAGTCCAATGGTGGACAGAAGCAAATAAATGCATAATTAATACTAAGTGTGAATGGTAAGACCAGATCTTTATAAGAATACAAAGAATGTATTGCTCTTCCAGTATCAGGAAAAGAGAAAGATTCCTGTAGAATTTGCAACTACAACTAAAATATAATAAATCATTTTTTAAGTGCTAAAAACTTAATTCTCTCCAGTATTGATCACAACGTGTGGTATGTACTACAAACCCACTCTTGTACCAGGTACAAGATTTGAAGTTCATTACAGGTTACAAGAGTTTTGAATTTTCCGTGAGATTCTTGGAAGTGCTGAAACTGAGAGAGAAGATGTGGAATACATAGAAAACCCATCGGATGTAAATATTAGTTCATCCAATCCATATTATATCTTCTTGGTAATATGTATTAATTTCGTGAATTCTAATGATTCCAAAAGGCTTGATTTCTAAAATTCTAAATTCTAGTGTTATGTTCCTGATGTACCCAGAATGCACTGCAGTTGTTGTTCTGTTACTTCATTTACCTTGTCAAGTAGAACATTCAGAAGGTACAACCCATATTCTCTTGCACTTTCCAAACCTGGCATCCTTAGCATTTCCTTTGCATTACTAACATCTCCCTAATAAAGGAATATGTATTATCACTCCACGGTCGTAATAACTTGTAGAGTGTACGTTTGATCAAAACCAATTTTTAAATACCAGGCCACAGAGTCAAGTTAGAATGGGAAAATCTTAGTGCTGAAATAAACATTTAAAAATTATTAGAAAACAGTAAATCTAGTTAATTAAGGTGCAACTGAAGGGAAAAATCTTATATTTTAGTGATACTGGGAATGGCTGAAGGATACATCATAGTGGAAAAGAAATACCAAAACAAGGGAAGGGTAGGGAATTCCAGCATTCTTTGTAAAAATCACTAAAATCACAGGTTCAAATCCTAAAAGGGATATTTCAGCTTTAAGTTGCCAGCCACAGATAATGAGAATACACCCAAGTCATTCAGACAAGTCATTTTAGAGACGTCTACAGCCTGACACATGTGAGTGGCTGCAATCAGCAATGACACTGTTAGAGACAAATGCAGTTTAAAATTAATGGGCTTGGGGCACCTGGGTGGGTCAGTCGGTTAGGCATCTGCCTTTGGCTCAGGTCATGATCCCAGGGTCCTGGGATCGAGTCCCACATTGGGCTCCCTGCGCACCGGGGAACTTCTGCCTCTGCCTGTCGCTCCCCCTGCTTGCGTGGAGTGTGCTCCTGCACTCTCCCTCACTCTCTCTGACAAATAAATAAATAAAATCTTTATAAATAAATAAATAAAGTAAAATTAATGATCTTGGCTTGACCTGACTTTATTTCACTGGAATTAGTGAGGTGTCTATTTTATTCATATAGTGTGAGTATCTATTAATCCCTTCAATTCATGAGTGCGCCATTATCCTTAGGGATTTGTGTTGTGAGTTTCCCTAAAAATATGGTCACTTTATAGTAAATGTGCTCAGTTTCTTAATGTGGCTTTCAAGGTCCTCTCAAGGTCTCATAATAGTTTATAGTGACATTCCTAATGTTCTCTTCCACAATTCCCTGCCCTAAGCCAAAGTGAACTATTCATCAATAAACCTCAACTTTCTTCTCCCCAGAAACTTCTTTCTCCTGTTCACAACTTAAATTCTTTATGCTCTCTCTCAAGTGTCCATTTCCCTAGAACATTACCTGAAACAAGAATTCAGATGCAAGGCATTGATTGAGGAAGCATTCTGCTCCGTAGAAATCACTAAGCAATGGGAAGACCATGAAGTCAGGCAAGATGTAAGTTTAGAAAAAGCTTCAGCCTCAGCCTGATCCTCTAGGTGAGCTCTGGAATGCCTATCACACCTTGGAGTGTGTCTTGATTTGAGAACTTTTTTTCTCCTCCACCAGTCATCGGCAAAGATGTTTGCCTTCAGACAAGCTTATCAGGATCCCTGGAACCCTACAGGGTGTTAAATTACTCTTGTGGCACACTTCTGATCACCTGCCTGGTGTTCTATGGATTTGGGTTACTTGTCTTCTAATTATGTAAAGGGCGGTATTTATGTCTTATCTGTTATTTCAGTTTCCCAAGTACCTATCCAAGTGACTTCCGTTAAGTGCATAAGCAGTAGCAAGTCACTATTTGAAATGGGGAGACAAACACCTTTGAACGGGGTTCACGATGGACCTTTCACCAAATTCTTCAATGTAACCAGTATTCTTATAATAACTGTCATTATTATTTCTAGATAAAGGAATCAACTAGCAACTAAAAAATAATCATTTATTAAATCAATAACTGAAATGAAAAGTTCAAAGAGTGAAACCCTTCCAAAAATTTGAGCTCCAAGTTTTTTAGAACTCAAAAGAAGAAGTGCTGACTTCCTAGTAACTGGCATGGTGAATACCTGCTATTTGAAGACTTCATAAGGTTTGCAGAGCGGGAATTGGTCACAAGGAGTTTTGCCTCTGAAGCCCTCCCCTGCAGGGCTTAGTCACCATTACTAAGGGATTTGCTGCTGTGTCTTTGCCCTGGTGCCCAAATCACCTAAGACTTGACTCTTTTTAGCTTGAATCACTATTCTTTGTTCATTTGCCAAGAGTAAGAAGTTTGTATGCTGATACTCCTGACCTATGGAAGGAAAAAGATAAAAACAGGTTTAAAGTGAGATAACATATGTCACATATGTATGTATATGTCATACAACTAACACTGATCAAAGAGCGGGTAGAGTGTCCATATTAAGGCAAACTTGGGCTCCAAGCAGAAAGTACTGATAATGGTTTGGAAGAAACTGCTTTTTGTTTTTCACATTAGAGAGCGTCTAAGCTCACAGAAAAGGTTTTCCACCTGCTTTACACCCTTTATCCAGGCAATCACTTAAATCCTAAACCCTGCTTACAAGAAGGGCTGACATAGCAAGCACAGATTGAAAACCTCACTTTCTAATGTATCCATAACCTATTCTGCTAATGGAAACGATGAAGTTCACCTATGCTTCATAGCACCAATGGGTTCATATACTATTAGAATTTATGGAGCTCCAGGACGATCTAGTCACCTAGTCTAATCTCACAATTTTCCACTGTAAGAATATGGGCCAATAGTATTATGGAGCTATCCAAAACCATATTAATAATGTATCCTGACTCTCGGTACAGCATTCTTTCTGGCATGTCATACTATTTCTTAAGTTATTTCAAGAATTCAGAAATAGTTTGATTAAATTATATCCTCAAAACATTATTGCATATAGTAAAAGTTCTCACTAAAACAGTCCCCAATGTTAGGGTCAAACAGATCATGAATAATACATGATTTTTGCTAAAACAGTGAACTAAACCTTAACATAAGATTGTATCTCAGATTTAATATAGGATTATAACTGTTTCTGATACACCGATACCATATTTCACTGAAATTGAAACTATGATGCTATTAATGGGAATGTTTAAAAGGTAATCTTAATGGGAATGTTTAAAAGGTAATCTTAGAACCAATAAAATATATTATATATATTATATTTTATATATTATATATATAAATTTATTAAACCATTCTATCTTTGAAATGGAACCATTAGCAAATAAATGATCAATAAAAATTTTTAGAAGAGATAGTTTAGAATTCTGAGCATATTTATAATATGTATATATTAATTTCATTGCTTTACTCTTCGAGACTGAAAAATAATTTAACTTTTGGGGTCATAAAACTAGGTTTAAAATTTTACTTTTTAAAAAATGTGCTTACTAGCTAGTCACTTATACTAGAAAATTTATAAGGAACACATAAGAGGAAGATTTGGGAATAATCTCACAATGTAAACAAAAAAAAACCATTTTTGCAACACCTTAGTCAAAAAAAGCAAAACTGAAATTGCAAAGTATTTTTTTAATAATGATTTTTTATTATGTTATGTTAGTCACCATACAGTACATCCTTAGTTTACGATGTAGTGTTCCATGATTCATTATTTGGGTATAACACCCAGTGCTCCATGCAATATGCGCCCTCCTTAATATCCATCACCGGCCTACCCCAGCCCCCCCGCCGAAGCCCTCAGTTTGTTTCCCAGAGTCCATAGTCTCTCGTGGTTCATTCCCCCTTCTGTTTACCCACCCTTCATTCTTCCCTTCCTTCTCCTACCAATCTGCAATTGCAAAGTATTGACAAAATAATAATAGAGAAAACGCCCACAAATGAGAACCTGTGGGCTATCATCAACATTGTCCTTAGAGAAAATTCGGTCTTAAAATTGTATGCAAAAAGGAATGAAAATAACAATTAAGTATTCAATTCAATAGCAAGAAAAGATAGAATGTATTGAAAGAATGAACTTGATAGCAATAAAACCAAAATCAAAAAAAAATAGGGAAAAAAAAGTAACCCAACAACCAGTTGTTTGCAGGAAAATATGATGTAATATGTAATTTAACAGCCACCTATTCAAGAACTACATGAGAAACCATAAGTATACTTACTCAAAAGTATTATTTGAGAGGTAGCAAATTAAAAATTAGATATGACTGTAAATTCAAGCACAAAGCACAATTAAACTAAATAAAAATTAAAAGTAAGGAAATTAATTGACATAAGGAAAATAAACATATACTGAAAATAAAAATTTTGCTCTATGCAAAATGGATAATTTTCTATGAAAATATAAATGAAAAAATAACAAAAAACTAAACAAATTACTATAGAAGAAACTAAGAAAATCACAAGTCATTCTCACACTGCCAAAGACATGTGCCTCAGACCGTTTCACTTATCAGTTCATCATTTCTTTCAACCCTGAAAAGGATATGTAGGTTACCCTAACAATTTTAGATCATACATAGAAAAGGAATAATTTCCAGTCTTCCAACGTCAATGCCAAAATCTAACAGAGTACAAAGTAGAAAAACTACAGAATATTATAAATAGTATTCACAGATACTGATAGTAAAATCCTAAATACAGGATTGAGCATGTAAAAATAGTAAAATATGATCAAAGCAAGTCCATCCCAAGTGTATAAAAACTGTTGGGCCGTAGCAATTCTGCAAGGCAAAGGAGAAGTAGCATGTGATCATCCTAATAGATGATCTTTGCTTGCTACCTCTCCATGTCTACTTGGGTTCAGCCCTCAGGGACCCCCAGAAGGAGAACAGAGAGAAGGAGAAATGAGGATAAGGTGTTTATATCCTCAATATCCTCAAGTATCATAGCTTGTCCCAAGGCAGCCCTCATTACACTATTGTCCCTTTCTGTTTCATTAAACACTCCCTGTCTTTGCAACCTCAAGTATAAGGGGAAACAACCCCAGGAACTGTACTCTGCCCTCTAGATTTCCTCTATCATGATCCATGCTTTTGAAGTTAACCTTTCCTTAAACCTTCCTGGATTATCTTGAGTTGTAAAACTCAATATTGCTATCAGTTTTCCCCAAATTGATCTAGAGGTTCAATGCAATCCCAGTCAAAATCTCAGTGGCTTTCACAGAAATTGGCAAGCTACATCTAAAATTCACATAGTGAGGCAAAGGACCCAGAATATATAAACAGCTTTAAAAATCATGAACTAACTTAAAGAACTAATGGTACTTTGTTACAAGTTTTATTATAAGGCAGTGTGATATTGTGGTAAAAATAGGCAAAATGCAGTGAAACAGAATCAAGACTCTAGAAAAAGACCCATGTAAAAAATGGCAAAAAGCAGCCAAGAGTTCAGTGGAGAAAAGAATAATCTTTTCAAAAATGGTTCTGGACTAACTAGGTATCCATATGTAAACTTTGATTCATATATTTAAAGAAATAACTCAAAATGAATCATAGACCAAAATAAAAAACCTAAAACTAAAACTTATACAATAAAACAAGAAAAACAATCTTTGTAACCTGGGGTCAGGCAAATATTTCTTAGCTAAAACACCAAAAACATGATCCAACAAAATGACACATTAGACTCCATAAAAATTAAGAAAAACAGACTGAGAGAAAATACTTGGGAAGCATATATCTGATAAAAGTTGTATTTGGAATCTATAGAGAACTTGCAAAACTCAACAATAAGAAATATGTCTTAATAAAAAATATGCAAAAGTTTTCGGCGGACATTTTACCAAAATTAAACAAATAGCAAACACATGAAAAGTTGCTCAATATCATTGTAAAACTCTGTATTTGGAATCTGTAGAGAACTCACAAAACTCAACAATAAGAAAATGTCTTAATAAAAAATATGCAAAAGACTTGGACTGACGTTTTACCAAGATTAAACAAATAGCAAGCCCATGAGAAGTTGTTCAATATCATTAGTCATTAGGGCAATAAAAATTAAAACTACGAGGAGCTACTTTTACAAATCTATCAGAATGGTAAAAGTGTTTGTAACTGACAGTACCAAGTCGGGGTGAGGATGTGAACAACTGAAACTCATATGCTGCTGGTAGCAATATAAACTGGCCCAACCACATTGGAAAACAGTCTGACAGTTTCCCAAAAAAGTTAAACACCCACCCAACCAACCAGCTGTTCCAGGGATTTGACCAACAGAAATGAAAATATATGTCCATAGAAAGACTTGTACACAAATGTCCATCACACCTTTCCTGTGATAACCAGAAACTGGAAAAAACTGGAATGTCCATCAATAAGTAAATGCATAGGGGTGCCTGGGTGGCGCAGTTGTTAAGTGTTCCGGGATCGAGCCCCACATCAGGCTCTTCCACTAGGAGCCTGCTTCTTCCTCTCCCACTCCCCCTGCTTGTGTTCCCTCTCTCGCTGGCTGTCTCTGTCTAATAAATAAATAAATAAATCTTTAAAAAAAAATAAGTAAACGCATAAACAAATTGTTGTGTATTCATGCAATGGAATACTACTTAACAATAAAAAGGAATGAACTATTAATACACACAACTCCATGAATGAGTCACAATGTAACTATCATGAAAGACACCAGACCAAAAAACTTAATGCTGCATGGTCTCCATTTGTACAAGATTCTAGAAAATAAAAACCAGTGTAAAGTGATAGAAATTAGATTAGGGATTGCCTGCGGATGGTGAGGGTGGGGGCCGGAAAGCAGGGAGGAATGAAAAGGGGGCAAGAGGAAACTTTTCAAGTGATGAATACATCCAGCATCTTGACTGTGATAATGATTTAGCTGGTGTATATATATTCCACCTTATCAAATTGCACACTTGAAATATATGCAGTTTATTAAATGTTAATTATAACTCAATAAGACTATTAAAATGATTTCAAATAGATCATATATTTTTAAAATACATTTTAAAAAATAATGATAGTATTAAATCACTAGAGGCAATTATGGGGAAATTTCTTTATATTTCTGGAGTGTGAAAGCAAACCCAGAATTTATAAAGCAAAAGAATTTATAAAATTAATCCATAATTAACATTTTCCATATACTAAAATATCAAGCCAAATAAAAATATAAATTATATTCTCAATGTATATTTCAAAGGCAACATCTAATAATACATTCTGACTTATTTCAGATAAATAAGAAAAAGGAAAAACAATCGCAAGGATAAGGCAAATCACAGAGAAATAACAAACTTGGTTGACATTCCCTTTATATACATCACAGATTCTTCACAGCAGCTCTGTGTATTGGCACTATTGCCCCCATTTACAGATGGGAAACTGAGTCTCAAAGAAATCTCTTGCTCAAGGCCACACTGAGCATAGGGAGAGCGTGGGATTTAAACTCGGATCCATCAGGTCCAAAAGGCTTGATTTTTCCTCCTGTCTCCAAAGCTTTCTGCTTCCCGAGACTTTTTACATCCTCCCTCATCTTTGATCCTTCAGTGCTTCTGGCCATGAAATAAAACTGTATTTGGGGAAGGACAGAACACACACTGGGTCAGGAGGACCTGAACCCCAAATAAGGAAGCCAAAATTAAGGGTACCCCAGCCACTCCAGGTGTGCCTGTTCTGCCCAGTGCCTTGGGGAGAAGCCCCGGGACATGTCCCACTAGTCGTCTTGTCTTGGCAAAGTGCTAAAAATAGCATCCCGCTTCACCTGGACAGTTCCAGTCCACACCTGTGGTCCCAGTGTAATTGTTAATAGCTGCTCTTTTCACCCTGAAGTGTCCCTCTTTGGGTAATGACTTACATGGCCATTCTCAGAATGGAAGGGGTAAAAAGAGCTTGAGAGGTGTGTGGAGTCCAAAATCTGGGGGTGGCGGGGAGGGAGAGAGGAGAGAAAAGTTTTCTGTTGTTAGCTTTGAGTGTCTGGGTCCTGAGCCACCCTGATGGGATTCTTAGACAGGACTGGGAGCATAGAGGGAGGGGCGGGCTGTCACCAGGGGTCCACGTGGGTCTCCTCAGAGCTGTTCGGTCTCACCACCTTTCTGAAGGAGGCGACCAGTGTGGATGTCAAGGGACAGACTGGAACATACGGCCTGAGTTTCAAATCTCAGCATCTGTGACCGTGGACTCCCTCCTGACCACCAGATCCCTCAGTTTCCCTATCTGTGAGAGCGACTAATAATTGTCCCTAGCTCACTGGGTTGTTATGAGAATTGGATGAGTTAACATTTGCAGAAGGCTTAGAACAGCGCCTGGCACAGAGCGCTTCATGAGTGTTTGTTAAATTAAATAAAATGTAGTCACTATTCTAGTGCTGCAGGAGAAACCACAGATGTGGCGTTAAGTCGTCTGGGAATCTGCAAGGACTTCCCACACCCTCCTGAAGTCCAGATGGAAAAGGAGACCAGCAGGGAGGGGGTCACTACTGGGGAGGGCTCTCCTGAAGAGTATGGATAGGGGTCTGCAGTGGGAAGGCTGCTTCTTCCACGGGGTTCCCTGCACCGTGCTCATGATCTGAAGGAAGAGAGGCGAGGAAAGGGCTTTCAAATTTGTGGGAAAAGAATAACTTTTTTAAAAAATATAAAAAAACCATACATTATTTCTTATATTTAATATATTAATATTAATATATTAAATATATGTCTTATATTAAAGGCACATTCACTAAACAAGATGTGGCTTATCGTTTATCCATTTGACAGAATTGCAAAGTTTTATCACACCTTGCGTTGGCAAGAGTGAACTGCTAGCAATGAGGAAATGTGACCATGAAAATTTGGCACTGTCCGTCTAACTCTGAAATGTACATGGTTTCCACTCAGAATTTCATTTCAGGAATTTATATACAGCATTGCTTGTAATAATAAGATAATTTTTAAAGCTATATATTCATTCATAGTATCACAAAAATTATGCCATAGCCACATGATGGAAAACTAAGTAGCTGAAAACAAATTACTTAACTGTTTTGTGCTAACATGAAAAAGTTTCAAATATATATTGTGAACAAAACAAAAACCAAGTTGCAGAAGAGTATGAATAGTGGAATCTTAGTATTTTTAAGGATGTTACACAGATATGGAAATTATTAATAATGATTACCTCTAAGGTACAGAACTGAAGTCTTGGGTTTAGGCGAGAATGATATGTGTGTGCATGCATGTGTGTCTTTCACTGTTAAATATTTTTAATCATATACATACACCATTTTTATTAAAATGAATGGATTTTTCATTAAAAATAAATACATTAGTGAAATAGGTCTGTGAAGGCATTCTATTTACATGGAACTTCATGCACTTGCTATATGGACCACAGTTGCCAGTTTTGGGCTTTGATTTGTGCTTTTATATTATGGCTACACCACTAACATTCTCCTAGCCTTACACCTAGAAGATGCACTAATTATTTGCACGTTGCGTGAGTGATTGAAAAATAAATGAATGAAGCCAAAAAGGCATTTTGTAATACTGCTAGCCTTCTCCTTAGGGTTCTAATTCCTGCACAGAGGAGAGGACCAAGCAAATGTAGGGGGTTTTTTGTGGAGTTTTTTTTTTCACTGCTTTTCCAATGACTCATTTTTAAAATGAAGTGAAACATTATCTGTAATTAGAACTATAATCTGCTCCTCTGAGGTTTTCCAACCCCATTTAAACACCAAATTAGATTCCTCCAATGACTGTATTCCCTTATCCATCCTTCTGATTTTTATTTCCAGGCCATCAAGTCACTAGGTAATTGAGTCCATGTTTTTAATCCATCATCTCCAGTCACTTCTTTTCAGTGCTTGCCTCTGAGACCTATAATCTATGGAACTTTTTCCATTACTCTACATTTGCTTTTGAACTACTCACCCACTGAAACAAACTTTACCCAAAGGGTCCAACTCTTCCATTTACATATTTAATCTTAGCCCTCACTTCTGTTTTGCCCTTAAACAATTAAAAATATAATACAGATGATGTAAGTATAGGTATATTTATATATGGACTTTGGTCTAAATGAGTGATTTTTTTTATGACTCCTTATAACATTATCTTTTATTCCTTGCAAAATAGGAAATAACAGTGGACAACTATCACCGAATATGCATTGCCCATTGGCAGTGGGAACCCCTATGCATTGTGTCCTTGTGGCTGGCTCAGGAAACCTTGATGCTCAGAGAAAAGCTTCCTTGGGTCATTCCATTGTCACGAAAGCCCTAGGATGGAATACCCTGGCTGTGAAAATGTGCCTCAGTTTCCAGGCTGATTCAGTTGGCTTAACATTTACTCTGTTGCAATATTTTTCCCCTTTCCTCTCCTCTTATGATCACTTGAATTCTTATGAAAAGGTCAGTCTTTGTGGAGTTTTGGATGGCATCTCTGTTTAAAGGCCGAGTTTCATAGATGTCCACCCTGGAAGCTGTGCCCTTGTGTGATATGCACAGACAAGATTTAGCAATTACCAGTAATAAGTTTTTCCTCTTCAGTATCTAAACATTTTGCATTTATGTAGTATTTTTAGTGTTCAAAGTCATTTTATATTCATTATACTAGTTACATAATCTCATTTATATTCATTATAACTCCTTTGGTTGTCATAATCCCATGATGAAGAAAGTCAGGTGTAATCGTTTCCTCTGTTGCTCAAAAGACATCATGAAACAGTCAAGGTCATGTGGTTCTTACATGGCACAACAGATACTAAATTTCAGAGTATCAGACTTTTCGCCTTAGATGAACTCATTCATGGCAATTAATAATTCAAATTATTCTAAAATTTCTTGACAAATTTAAGATGTACTTTCTTAGAATATTGGCCTTTAGAGAGTTTACAGAGAGCCATCATTTGCTCTAAACATGTTTTTGTAATATAAACTAGCTCATATGTGGTCATAAAAAGGCGAATGATGCCAGTTTAATGTGGGCATTGAGTTGGTTCAGGTGATTTAAGCTTTATTTACATTTCCTTTTAAGCTACATTCTCTTCTTTTAAGGTAAATAAATCTTATGGTTACTCTCATCTTTCTTTAATAGGAAATTTAGCATGTCTGCTTAACTGTGCTAGTATTTTTATTAGGATTTTACCTGGTTTGTTAAGCTATAGTTACAAGTTTAATAGTATCTAAGTGATTGACGATGGTTTAGCCAAAGGTGATGCAAGGAGAGAAGGAGAGAATGGATGGATGCGAGGTGTATTTTTGACATAGCACCAGTCGGAGTTGACGATGGATTAAATGTGTAAGGGGAAAGTTGAAGTGTAGAGTTTATCAAGGGTTATGCCCAGTTTTCAGTGGCATGTCCAAACTCCAGATTTAAGTTGTGTGGAAGTGTTGATGGTAGTATATAATTTAAGGTCTGATCAAGAGAATAGGTAGCTGAGAGGTGGTAGAGGACTAGGACATTGGGGAGGAGAAATTCAAACAAGGGGGAGATACTGAAGTCAAGGAGTAAAGATAGGGGTAAAGGCGGACCAGAAGGCTGTGACTCAGGAGCTTAAAAAAAGTCTTCAGTTGTCTCATCCGTTGGAAGACGAGCCCAAATCTCCAACACTGGTTGAAGGTCTTCAGTGGTCGGAAAGTTGGGATTGTTATTTAGGAAGCACAAAGATCTCGTTCTTCCATTTTCTTGGCATAGCATATTACCAGAGATTTAAAACTAAATGCACTAACAATGTGTGAATGCTCAGAACTGTTGGTATGATCAAAAAGATTTGTTCCAGGTACTCTCTAATTTGGGGGTCAGTTGTACACCAATGCGGAGTCAGGTGCCTGACCCCAAACGACTCTAATGCAGCAAAAGTTTTCCTTAAAGAGATTTCATATTTATTTTCCCATTGCTCCATAGGCCAGGTATGAGATGATTTTTCCTATTAGCAACTGATACTGTATAGTATATTCTTAGATCTGTGATGGAAATAGGCTTCTAATCTCTGCATTCTTGCCATATCTTTTCCATCACTTGACTATACACAGCCTTGTGTAGTTCTCCAGATGTTTAATACAGATTTACATGTAGAAAGAGTAGGCAGAGTAAAGTGTTCTATCCGTGAGTCTCCCATAGCTCTTGTTCATGCTCTTATATCACTTGTCACATTGTATCATATTCATCTCATCTTTCTACATGTAAATCTCTCTCTGGGCTGTTAACTTGTCAATGCAATGGTCTATTTCTTGTTTGCCTGTTTCCCTAGTCTAGCAGACTGCCTGTCATATAATAGCTTCTCAATCAATGTTTGAAGAAGAGAGACAGGTAGTATAGGGACCATCTCTTGCATTTCAGTGTTTCCCTCAACACAGCAAATACAGTGTTGTTCATTTATTCAAAGCTAGACCCTGAGCTAGGATGGTTTAGCAAAGACAGAGCAAACCTCTGCCCCCATAAAGTTATTGTCTTATGTCATTTTTATTATAAGTGCTTAATAAATACATTTAATTCATTTGTGTTTAGTAAATACAAATTAATTCACTTAGATATGATCACCTAAAGCTAATTTTAAAAAATCACTCTTCCTTTTTTATCACTTAATTTCATTTGATATTGTTTGCATATTGGGATCTCCAGAACCTCAATTTGTTTTAGGTCAAGTCACTAAGCTTTCACCTCACACTGTGTGTGTACTCCCATGGACTCTTGTTCAATGCCACCTTTTGATAATGACAGGGAAAATAATTAACACTTATATAACTGCCATTTACATGGTGCTTACAGAGTTCTTACCGTATTTCATAAAAACAACAAGTGTGTAAAGTAGGTGGGGCAGTGCTACTGTTTCTTCAATATCACAGAGGAGAAAGCAGAGACAGAGAGCAATCAAATGATGTGGTGTTTTTAAATGGCATTTTTTGTGTGCTACAAAATACTAGCTATCTGTAAGGCACTGCCTAAAATCACTTAAAGACCAAACTTGTACCAGTACTCCTGGTCCTGCATAATAGGTACTCTTTACCGCGGGATATTGCTTCTTTATAATATCCAAAATAGCCGGTGCTTACATTTATTAACTATTTAGTGAGTACATATAAGTACCAGGCACTGTGTTAGTCACTTAATAGATACCATCAATCACTCACATCTACCCCATATAAGAACTATCCACCCTGTAAGAAAAAAAAAAAAATCCTTTTTAACACGTGAAGATAATTGCGCACCAAAGGATTAATTTACCTGTGGTCTCACAATTGCCGTGATGTATTTCCTAACCTAGACGTCATGCCCTCGATTGCAGATGTGCCATAAACATGTGGTCTAATGTTAAAATTCTCTTCATTCATAATATTTATTGTTCTTCGTGTCTCTCACACCACAGTGGGTCTGCAGGGCATGTCCTATGCCAGAAATCACCACCATTCACAAATGATTGTGGCTGTGTGTTGAACTTGAGTCATCAGCTCTCCTGCAGAGAGTACCTTTTAGCCCGTGGTGCCCCTCCTGGCCAATAGACCTGGGTAACCGAACACACTGTCCTGAGGTTGAACTTTGGGATGGTCGGTGTCTTATTGAGGTTCCTTCTTTCCCAGAACCTTCAAATAATCCCACCCTCACTCTGCAATTCTGAAAACTAAAGCGATAGCTAGTATTGTTCAGCTACAGGAAAGTACAAAAATAAAATATGTTTTCATACCCTTTCCAAAGGACAAGTGAAATTACATTAAACCTACATTTACATAATGGATGGAGGTAAATTAAGTGGCTCTTAATAGAGCAGAAACTAGCCTTGAGTGACTTTCTAGCTCTTCCTGGATTCTTTGAACCATGGCATGATTTAGATATATATTATGCTACACACCCAGCACCTTACTATATATTAAAATCATCACTGTCCTCCAAGACCCCGCCACTTACTCTAATTATCCAGGAGTTGCTGTCTGTTCACACTCTTCACATCTCCCATGGTAATAGTAAGGGCCTCAGCCAAAACCGATGTGGGAATATTGAGTTTGGCCAGACTAATGTAGTGGAAATAATGCACCGATGCTGGCAGGAAATCTATTTTTTTTTCATAACTCCTTCTCTATTTTTGCTAAAGCGAGCCATATATGTGTCCTTGATTTGCACACACCCTTGACATTTTGCAATATATGTGTATGTGTGGATAATTTTTTTAATCCATCAAAAAGATTTCTCTTTTGAAATTCTAAGTGAACAGCTGCCTTCAGCTGAGACACATTTAACTTTCTGACAGGTACCGGGATTCTGATCCCCAGGGACTAGCACTTTTCTTTTCAGAGCCATCTCCTATCTTTGTGACTCTCTGGTAGAAACTGGCAATATCCTTGCATTCGTTATGAATAAAGTAACCCAGAAGCATCTACTCATTTGCTTCCTAATCGAGCAGAGATGGGTTGGTAATCAATGAAATCTGCTTCTCTTTCTTTAGAAGAATCTTGGTAAGGGTCTGAGAGGTATTCTAGGGCCATCCCTTATAAACTGGAGATAAAGAATTTGATAAACAATTGTAACAGAAAAAATATTTTCCATTTTTTTTGTTTGCCATATAAAGGATATTTTCCTTAAAAACTGTAGGAAACACTTTGTAAGTAAATAAATGTGCTCATTTCTAACCCCTAATAGAAAATAAAGCAGAAGAAACAAAGAAATCAATGTTATTTTGTCTGTAGGTTAAAAACTGAAGCATTCAGTTACGTGGTAGATGCTATAGCTTAGCTTCATGGGCTCAGTCCCCGTCTTTATGATGGGGGAGGAGGGAATAAATGTTTTACTTTAGTAAATATACTATACTATGATATTTGACTGCTTTGTAAAGATTTTATTTGTTTATTTAAGACAGAGAGAGCACGCCTGTGTGCCCAAGTGGGGGAGGGACAAGGGGAGAGGGAGAGAATCTCAAGTACACTCCCTGCTGAGCCTGGAGACCTACACCGCTCATCTCATACCCTGAGATCATGACCTGAGCCAAAACCAAGAGTGGGTCACTCAACCAAGTGAGCCACCGAGGCACCCTGATTGCTTTTTTTATTCAAAATGCAATTGAACAGTTGGTAGTCTTGTAATTGCCTGGATAAACTGATTCTGATAGTTTTCTTCTTAATACATGAAGAAATATTTCAATAAAATGTTAGTATATTTCGAGGCTTAAAATAACACTCCTGACCTTCTGTCCTTAGGGCATGAGTTTTGAGATTTCCTCCTTAGTCCTCCTGAGAAGTTTCGTAGGTTCCATTCATACCAACTTGTCCCTTCTCACAAGGCCCAAATGTATAAGATTACCTCAACTGGACACAATAAATTCATTAAAAACGTTAATATCAGCATGCCCCACAAAGAAATCATGTATTGAGTATTCCTACTTAACAGTAACAATTCAGTTGCATATTGAATTTTAATTTATGGGATGCCCGTTATTTCTCAGTTAATAAAAGTAAAATATTTTAAAGATTGCTAACTTTTAAGTTATTTAGAATATGAACTAAATCAATCCACACACAAAATAAGTATTACCAATATAAGTTATTTTAGAAATCCTAATTTAAAATAAATGTCATGGTATGACATACCATAACCAGACACGCATAAATCTATATTTCTTTCTATATAGGTATGTTTCTAGGTAATTTATATGTTCCTAGGTAATTTATAATTGCTTTCATTTTTTCACCTAATTTTTATTCTATCTATTCTAGTATTTTGGTAACTAGGATAAAGTTTAATAGTAATAATCCTTTGAATAACAATAACATGTTATTTCTATATTCTCTCTCTGAAGATACACAAAATTAACAGAAAAAGTTGAACCTGGAGGCTGAATTAAGCTTTTATGGAGAGTAAGCTTAATAAAAATGGAATTTTCAAAATGATGAACATCTACATCTCTGCCTCCCTCAATATCCTTATGCTAATATTCCCGTCTTTCCATTTCTCTGTCAATGCATAGTATTATACTATATAATTTACTGGGATCAGGGACGCCTGGGTGGCTCAGTCAGTTAAGCATCTGCTGTGATCAGCTCAGGTCATAATCCCAAGGTCAGGTCATGATCCCAGGGTCCTGGGATTGAGCCCCACATTGGGCTCCTTGCTCAGTAGGGAGCCTGCTTCTCCCTCTGCCTGCCACTCTCCCTGCTTGTGCTCTCTCTCTCTGACAAATAAATAAATAAAATCTTTTAAAAAATTAACTGGGATCATAGTTTTAATAGATTTCATTTGGTTTAATTATTAGTCACAGTATGATATTGGCTACACAGCCATAGATATAACTGCTTTGGAAAATACGAAGAATGCAGACGAAGAATATGGAAATGTATGAATTATCAACCACACAATCATTTTTAATAATAATCTATGAGGTTATGAAAAGGCAGAAAATTGCTAAATTTACTTTTAATCCCTTATGCATGAGGAAGTGAGAAAGAGAGAGAGAGCCTGAGAGAGAGACATGGGGTAACATTAATGGGCCCATAAATGTGTATAAATTGTTTAAAATATCTGTATCAGAAAAATGTGATGAACTTTCTTTATAAGTTATTACATCACTAAGATTTCATTATTTTGATGAAATGTACTGTTAATTCAAATGCAATATAATCATAAGTAACACTTGAGTATATGAACCGCACTTGTCAAAGTAAATGAACAAAATATTATTTTGATGTAGGGCCCTTGAACTCCTTTACGGCATTGGTTTTGTTTACATTGTAATTTTCAAAATTAAGTAATCTACATGATTCCCTAGTGTGAATTAACAAGTAGCTCTCAATCAATGTTTCACATTTTCTTCAGCATGCCCACGGAGGAAAAAAAAATGCCTGTTTTCTTTCTTGTGGTATAAAATTATTGTAGTCTATAACTCTTCACACTTCACTATGGAGAACACATTTTCATAATATGTATTATATCACCCTTCCAGAAGTTCTTCTGTATGTATTGAATAAGAAAAAACACAACTATATTCAGAATAATTTCATAATCATGAACCACATATTAACATACTCTAATATGTAAATCCTAAAGTCTTCCCATTGAAGCTGTTTCACAGTCTTTAATCGACTACTTACCTATACAGTCATGTGAACACAGTGAAGGTATGTCACTGAGCCACCTAACGTTCCCTTCTCGCTCTCACCAGAAAACAACCAAACGCTCATTTTCCAGAAGTCTTCATCCTTCATATTTGGCAAACCTAAAATGTGTTCTTTTTCTTTGCAGGTTCTTTTCTTCATACTATAAGTAAAATTTACCTAATGATTTCATGATGAAATAAAAACAAGAGAATGAAAAGTAACACCAATCCATAAAGGCAAACTCTCTACATAGAAAATAAAACAAAAAATTTCAAAGGAAGCGGTAATTTTGAGGACAAATGTATCATGGTTGGTTGTCATTACTTATTGAAAAAACCAAATGTGTACCAATGTAACATTTCATTGGCTACTATGACTTGAGAAGATTTGAGGATAAACCAAGAGAGTAATCAGTAAAATATGTAAGAGTGGGAGGGAAGAAGGACACCTGTTGCCATAGATTTAAAAAGCCGTGTCTTCAAAGACGGCCCACAAAGAACCCACACAAGCACTAATCTATCGTCCGATTCTCAAAGCCACCAGAGAGAAGCTAGAACTAACAGGAGTGGTGATCCTGAACTAATTGGATTTTAAATCAAGATGAAAATGCAGCATGCATTATCCAGAAATGGAGCAGTCTAATTTAGTAATTACGGGATTCACTGCCGTTGACTCCATCCCAGCTCTCACTGTTTCAGGCATCAGGTCCACCCCCACATCCCCTGGGATGGCACAGCCTTCTCATTTTTTGCTGTTAGGAAACTTCCATCCATGCTTTGTTTCAATTTCTCATTCTCTCTTATCTCCTTTGAATGAATCCCTTTGCCGAGTACAGTTTCCAATCAATAGACTAAAATGGTATCCGTAAATACAATTTGGAAATTATTACGCATATTCTCATTTCCGATAAATTTTACCCTGGCCCAGGAATTTTAACCCTTTTATTCTTCTTCACAATCTAAATCACAGGAAAAAATAAAAGGAAAAGAATTCATCACTCGTCACCTCATGTGTGAAGAAATAGACTGGAGGTAGGCTACCACTGAACTCCCAACAGAATAGAAAACTTGAACTGACTATAACTGACCATAAGGTATGGAAGTGGAATTGTTTGTTGCAACATTTTGAATCAACAGAGCGTAGGAGATACTGTTGTCTTCCACGTCCAAACCTGGTGGTGTTGGACAAATGTAATATCAAGGGTACTAATGGCAATAAATAAATAAATAAATAAATCATAAATAAATAAAATCAGAGAACAAAAAAAATTACTGTGTTGGCTATATGTTTGGATTTGGATTTCTATATATCTATATTCTAAAGAGAGGCTGTATTGGAAGAAGGCATTGAAGTTGTTAGAGGGTATACATAGGCTTTGGAGGAATCAGAGTTCAGATCTACTTACAAGCTCCGTGAACTTAGGCAAGGTATGAAACTTCACTCAGCCTCAATTTTCTCTTCTGCAGAACGAGACCAATAATAAGATCTACATCATAGGGCTTCAATAAGATGCAAAATGTAAAGCCCTTAGGGCGGTGTCCGGCTCGTGGTGATTACTCAGTAAATGTTGGTCTAATGGTTACAATTCAGAAGATTCATTCAAACCATCAAAGTTGTACAACTTCACTAGACTCACAATGGAACAACCAAATAATAATCCTTTTCCCTTTGGCTGCAAGAGTAAGAAGAGTAGGGGTTTAAAGAATAGTGTGCCGTTTAAGCCAATATATCACTCCTGGAGGGCAAGGCAGTTTTCCAATGCAGAATTTCTAGGTGGCCAGGATGAGCTGGAGATTCTACGTTGCCCATTTACTGAAGTATATAGTTTTGGATAGTGAAGACTAAAAATACCTACATATCTGAAGCCTTTAGGTATCTAAAGGGGGATAATTTCTGTTGGATTACATGCTCACATCCCCTGTCCAGCATCTTCTCTCCATAGAGGCAACTGCACTGGAAAAAAAAAGAAAGTGCAAAGAGAAAGTTGCCTAGTGTGCATAAGCTTAATGCTATAGAAATATAGGATTTCTTTTTTAATGAAAGCCCAAGAAGGTCTGAGGGGTACAATAGGTCTTCAGTGAAATGGTCTGCAATAAAAAGTGGTGCCCTACCACTGAGAATAACAGCTTGTTCTTTTGACCCAGGACATTATCTTCTCCTCTCTTCACACCAACTTTCATTATTCAGTGCTTCGGGGGTTGAACAGCATCCTCCGCTTCAGATTTTTCTGCTCTTTTTTTAGGGATATGGTAACACACTCAATGACAGTGTGTCAAATATTGCTGACTTGAGAGCTATCTTCTTGAGGGTGACTTTCACACCTCTTCATTTGTTGTTAGATTTGTAAATTAACTCCCAGAGGGATCTTTCTTTTTTTCAGTATTGGAGGGCTCCCCTATGCTTGGTCCCATGTACAGAGAGCCGGTATAGCCCTGTGGTTAAAATTGTGGGCACTGGAGCCATAATGCAGATTTACAGCCCAATTCTGCCACTAACTAGCTGTGTCACCATGCTCAAGTTACTTATCATCTCTGTTTATCTTATCTGTAATTAGCCTCTCAGTTTCTACAATTATAAAATGGGGTTATAGTATACACCTCATAGTGTCATAATAGCAAAAAATCAGTGAGGTACACATAAAAAGTGCATAGAACAGTGTTTGGGGAAGAGAAATTATACAAAGAATGATTCATTATTCATTGTTCATTATCATTATTGCATCATTAATTCATTATATTATTATTATCATCATCTTCATTTCCAGAATTCTCGTGAAAAGCCTATTTCTCCATCTGTATTTTAAAACCAACCCTTCACTGCCTTGGATGCTTTCTCAGAACTTGTTAATTCAAGCAAGTAAGGAGCAACACCTTCCTTTTAAGGAAAGATCTTTACTACATCGTAACAGCTCATCCTTTCATTCATCCAGTCACTCAATTAATATCCATTAGGCAGCCTACAGTAAGAGATGCTTCTAGGCACTAGGATACAACAGCAACCACAATTTATAACCTCGATTTCAGCAGTTTGAGGAAAACTTCTCAGATAATTATTGTTATAATTAGTACGGAAAAAACCCTGATCTTCCAATTTAAGAACTCAAACCATTGGCTTCATATCATGTATAATAAAAATATTGTTATTTTTCTAGATTTAAGTTCATACTACTTCCTTGATCACATATTTTAACTTTTGCATGACTTCAAAATAAATATTTACAAGACCTAGAATATTTTTACTATGTCCTAATGCTTGAGAAATAAATAAGTGGGTTGTCTTAGAAAAAGCCTTTTTGCTTACATATCCTGAGAATTACTTAGGTCAGTATATACTTCTCCTATTGGTTCCGAGAGAGTTACAGTTCAGGAAATGGAAGTATAGTATTGGCGTTTATCGTGTTTATAGCTTTCTGTTCTCCCAGGAAAAACCAAGAAATCCATTTTTTTGACCTTCAAGATATGGTGCTCTGCCATGCTGAAAAACAGTGTTTCTAAAACAAGAGCTAAATTTAGATTTAGGAGAAATGAGTTTCCAGTCATAAGGGAGTAACAGGATTTTGAATTAACCTCCTGCCGTAAACAACTAGAAAACTGGGCAAAATGTAGGAAACAACTGTTTTCTTACTTTGAACAATAGACAACACAGTACTGTGACCCCTGAGAGAAAGGGAACAAAAGAAATGAGACCTACAGCTTCTTCGGCTCTCTGCCTAGAGATTTCTAGGCTGTAGCACAATAAAGGAAGACCTGAACATCAGAGCCTGGAGGCCTCCCTGAGTGAAGAGGCAGCTAGAATTTGCAGGGCTTGGCAGGAGGGAGTTCTCCAGCAAAAGGGCTCCACGAATATGCAGAGGAGTCTTTCTGAATCTTTAGTTGATACCGACCTTTGTATGCACATAGTGAAACTTCAAGAGACGAGGCAAGAACAACGTCAGAAGAAAGAACAGTTTCGGGGCAGCTCCGTAATGAATAATTTCCAGATTTTACACTAGTCCAGAACTGTTGAAACTCCCACTAGCCAGAGTAGAGAGTCTCGTGGGTACTCATAACATTCACGAGAGGCCACCTAAGGGTCATACCTTAGAGGTGAGGCTAAATTAGCCCTGGGAAAAAAGCTATCCTGAAAGAACTTGCAAACAAGTCTCCAAAGGATAAAATTTTTTCCACAAGTAATCCTACTGCCTGTAAGAATAAAGTCCAGAATACCACAAAATCTGACACCCAACATCAAAGCCACCGCCATCCACTAGATGTAGTTTAACTGTGAAATTATTTCAGGAGGTAAAAGTGGAGTCATTCGTTCTTTTACCAAGACCAGTACTCCTCCCAAGTACATGTGAAATATATGCTTCCTAACGATGTACTGTAGGGTGACTAACATAACATAATAAAATGAAATTAAATTTAAAAAAGGAAATATATGCTTCCAACTACATCTTAAAATGAGGTCACACTGGGCTCTCTTTCCTCAGGCTGCAGCCACTGGTGATGTTCTAGACTGTGACTGCCTTGCCCATTGTGGACTGCAGAAAGAACATGGAACAGAGGCCGAAGCCAGTCCCCCGTGAACACATCATGTGAGTAAGAAGTAACTGTTATGTCTTAAACTCTTGAGAATTTCCATGGTTGTTAAGCTCAGTTTAACTTAGCCCATCTTTATTGATAAAATGGAACAAACATCATGGAAAAGAACAATCACTCTTTCCAAACTGTAGGAAATGAGCATTTAGGATTGATTTTAGCTTTTCCTAGCTCTGTTGCAGTATGTTCAGGAGACTTTGAGTTAAACGACATTTACAGTTCAATGGGCTCCTTTTCTTCAATACCTCCTCAGATCCTTTAACCTGCATTGGACTCTCCAATTAAAATGTGTGTGATAAATGATGTTTTCATATTTAGTTGACCAGTAGTTGCCTTTTTTTCCAAAAGCGTCTCCAGCACTAGTGCTCTGAGGAACACCCTTTCGGAAATGTTGAAGTAGTCCAATGCCTTGTCTTCCAAATGAGGGTAAACCGCCAAACTGAGGTTAATAAGTAATGTATGAACCGCACAACTAGAACTGCGTCTCTTCGTTCTCAGTTTTATGCTTTCTGTTATACACCGCAGTGCATTATAATAAAGGACAAAGCTTCTCTTTTTCCTCATGGGGAAAATTCTGTTTGTAGAGAAATGACAATTGTCAAAATTTAAAATAGGTAAATATCACAAGATCCTAGATTTTTGATCTTTCTTAGGTAAAATGTAGGACAGTGAGGAATGATTACATGTCACCAAATGATCTTGATGAGAGTGAATCTAAGTTGAAAGAGGTAAAGAATCAACCTAAATGAAATTCACGTAAGTCGCATGGACATTTGAGCTCATACTACATCACTGAGAAGCTGAAGGCTTGTTTTGAAAGCCATACATGAATCTGTCCTGAGCTGCCTCACGTGTGCCATAAAAGCCACCTTTTCAGCAAGGTCTTCCTTGAACTTTCTAGAGAAAATTTCACCTCTTCACCCCATCTGCCAGGTTGGGAACTCTATCTTTTCTCCCTGTTTTATTTTCCTCTAGAAGCTTATGATGTTTTGACACACTGTCTATTTTCCACATGTGTTTGCTTATTATCTATCTCCTTCCTCAGTAGAATGTAAGCGCTGTGAGGTCAGGGATATGTGTAAGTGTTCTCAAAGGTATTCCCAGTACCTACAAGTGTGGGTGGCAGAGTGCAGTGACTCATCAAGTATTTCTTGAAATTATGCATAAGTTTTTTACTTACATAGCTCAGATGAATTTGAATATAATCTTTGACTTTCAAAGGGTGCAGCTTTATGATGTTGTTCATGAAGCATTGCCTAAGGTGGTAAGTAATTTTGGTTTACTAAATCTAACCAAATACCAGGTAGCCAGAGGATATGAAATAAAAATAAGAATGACTAGTAAATAAAGTTTTCTAGAGCACGATCTTGGAAGAGATTTTAAATAGGTAAAATTGATCTCTAAGCTCTCTTTTAAGTAAAATATTCCCAGCACTCTCCCCTCCTCCTAGTTGCCCAAATCCCCTTATTTCTGAAAACCACTCCACCTACCATCTTTGGAAATACTCCATTTTCTATCACATGACAATATTCTAACTGGCTCTACATTTTGTCTAACTGGTTCTGGTCCTGGGCCTTTTTATTACTCTTTTCTCATAAATAGATGAGAAAGTCTCCTCACCCTGATCCCATAGTCTGTGTAGGTGTGTTGGGTATCATGACCTTACTCTTCCTTAGCAAACTAGTGAGGACATACTTATGAGCATGGAGTGACATCATTATCCCTAAAACTACTTCAGTGGGGAAGAACATCTATCAAAGGAAGACTTTTCTTAAACTCTGCTCAATTCAATATTTAGGAAAGGTTGGAATCAAGGAAGGTGATTTCACTAGGAGATTGGGGAAAGCACCCTTATCTAATCTTTTTTCCTTAAATCTAGTTTCTAACCAAATCAAAATTTTATTATTCAAAAACAGCTGGACAGGAAGAGGTCCCTATTTTAAGTCAATTCAGAAAGTCATTCTGTTTATCCTCCCTCGTTCTAATACATGTTCTGTAAACATCTATCTGTGTCCAGGGAAGAGTACATATGCTAAATATAAACATCGGAAATTCTGAGAGTGAAAGAAGGATGGGGACAAGGTGTAGACCCCTCGGAATGTGTAGTTCTCCAGTGTCTTCCATTACTATGTGAGTTCAGTGCTGAATATGTGGCTGCAGTGATATGTCAAAAAGTCATGGTTTCCTTTCTCTATGTCTTTTTAAGACTTTCTCTTCTCTAGAGCACCTCTTTTTTTGAATTAGAGACTTTCTTTATTTGATGTAAATTTCTATTTCCACTATCAAAGCTGATGAGTTTTAATTAATTCATTTTGCCGACTGCACTCTTTAGATATCATTTCCTTTTTGAATGCAAGCAGCAACCGAAAATATGACACATTTTGTCTTCTTTCTACGCCCAAATGTAAATAATTATGATAACCTCTCGCTATGTGGGAGGTGGCTGTCTAGTGTGATCATTAAATTACAGCTCCTGTATTGTGTTCTCTTTGGTTAATGTTCATCCTAATTCGATAGACTAAATTGTATGTGATGCAGAAAATTCCTATTTGTACTTACAAAATATAGTTTAGCAAATTGCTCTGTGACACCATTCATCTTATTTCATGAACATTTTTGTAGAAAATGAATACAGTTCTTTTTATTAGTTATATGGTGTTCTTCCATAAAAAGAGACCCAAAATCTTCTATAAATATCAGTCTTATAAAAAAATATACAACGAAGGGAAATAGTGTTATTTTACCCACTTCACAATGAAGAACTTGATAAAGGCTGATATCCTTCTTCAACATCACACATCATGTTAAGGACAGAATCAAAGACAGAAACTACCTCCTACAATTCCTTAGCTCCCATTTTGTCAGCTGGATCACACTTGGGTCCAGCTACAACTCTTCCAAATGGTCGTTTTTTTGAGCCAGAGTGGCTCTAAGACATGGAAAGTTTCTTTTATGTCATCCCCCCCCCCCCCGTTAACTCAACATCCGCTCAGTCCTTGGTTAGCACATGCCTCCCCTCCACCCCCCAGAGAACATCACAGTTGTTAGTGTTGTACACAGTGATATGTACATTCTGACAGTACTGCTGATCCTGGGAACCATGATTCATATTTTATTGCCACCTTACTGGGCTGTTTTTATAGCTGCTTTTATTGTCCCCATCTATATTCAGAAGGTGTCATTTTGAAAACGTAAACCTAAAAATAAGAAAGCAGTTGAGGAGAAAAATAAAATGTGCACTTTTTTGGAATGAGTTTAACAAACTGTATATTTCAGAATGTTTCAGAATGTTTCCACTCTTGCAAATTTATTTCCCTGAATGCCCTCCCACCCCACCCCAAGAAATAAAGATGCTGTAAACAGAAGCAGAAACCATCAGAGCTGGAAGGAATCTCAGAATTAACCCGTGAAACACTTTCACTGCATAGATGAGCAAACTGAACTCTAGAGCAGGTGAGAAAGTGACCTGCTCAAATTCGTACAACCAGTTCACTCGGAAAGAAAAACCAGCTCTTCCTCGCTCACGCCTCAGTCCAGCGCTAGTCTGCACACTGTGCCTCTCAGGACAGGTGCTAAGTCCTTCGTGATTGACAGTGAGCCCATCGACTGTTTGCACTGCATTGAGCAGGGTGCCATGGGGACAGAGAAGGGGAGTTCTGAGGAAGGAAAAGATATTTTTATCTGAAGGGAGGTTTGCTGATCTCATCATTGTTGGGCTTGACTCCTGAAAAGCTGGAAAAATCCAAGGGAGCTTGTGAAAAATAGGAGGTATTTGCTCTGTTTTCTTAGCCACTGTTGTAAATATCTCCCAGGACAAGAATCGTGGTTAATAATAATTGATCAATCAGTCTATCATGAAGTACTTATTAAATATATAATATGTCTGCAGCACTTTATTCCAGAAAAGTGAGGGGTGCCAAGGAAAACAGTGATCGAAATGAATATTTTGGTTTTAGTATTTCCACCACGTACACAGACTTCTCGTCTGCAAAGTGGGATAATAACCTCACAGTTCTTTGAAACAAAGATAAAATTGAGATTATGTAAATTAAGTAATTATCAAACAGTAGTTGCTATATTGTCAGTTTTCATTATTTTAAAAAGATTTTAAGTTAAAAAGAAGTGTATTTATAAAAGTGTAAAATATAAAAGTATCTAAGGAAAAGGGGATATACATTTGAATGCTGTTTTGTGTGTAAATTGTTTAGGCTCCTTACTTGTGTCTGGTTACCCTGGAGAACAGGCTGTCCATGACACTTTCAAGAAAGATCTCACAATATTGTCAACCACTCATTTTTATTTTAGAACTTTAGCTCAAAATTTTCATTCTGTACATACCTTCTCTCCCACGTCCTATGAAACCTACTAAAAATAGATGTCTACATTTTTTGCTTTAGTTAAATATGACCCTTCTTTGTTCATTGATCTTGATTCTTTGTTCCATGATGCTTACTATAGGCATTAGTACCACTTCGTTTTCGGCCTACTGTGCATTTCTACTTAAGTCAGCCAGTTACTCTTCCCCAAACTAATAGCTAGAACATAAGCATCGAGAAAATGTTGTGGCATTTTTAATAGAATACAGATTTTTCGATCATCGAGTTAAAGATCAGTGACAAAAAAGAGGCTCCTTCAGTTTTCTGCTAGAAAATTGCTTTTTAAATTACTTTATATTGAGTTTAAAGTCATTATTTTAAGAGTGAAACTTGTCCATTTTAATCAACATAAGCATTTCAAACCAGATGAAAAATCGAATACCTTTCATTTTAATTTTTCAAAAGTGAATGTTTTATTACCTTAGTTTTTAAATTCAATATAAAATCCTTTACATTTTAAAATTTCTCTTCAAACTTTTTTTTCATTCTCCAGTAGTTCTCATTTATCAGATCACAAATGGTATATATACATATATGTATATGGTTTATATGTATTCAATGTTTTATACTGAATTTTTAAAAATAAGTTACTTTTATATATTACATATGCATATATGTAAGTATAATATACTTATATAAGCACACACATAGAAAGAGAGAAGTGGTGCTCTCTTCAACAGCACATATACTAAAATTGGAGCGATGCAGAGAAGCTTAGCATGGCTCCTGCCCAAGAATGACATGCAAACTCATGAAGTGTTCCATGTTAAAAAAAAGAAAGAAAGAACCAGTGAGAGAAAGAAAGGAAGAAAGAAAAAGGAAGGAAGGAAGGAAGGAAGGAAGGAAGGAAGGAAGGAAGGAAGGAAAAAGAGAGGGAGGGAGGGAGGGAGGGAAAGAAGGAAGGAAGGAAGGAAGGAAGGAAGGAAGGAAGGAAGGAAGGAAGGAAGGAAGGAAGGGAGGAAGGAAGGAAAAGAAAGAAAGACAGACTCACAGGACAATCTCCAGGCTACAGAAATGGATCACAGAACACAGCACCCCATATTTTCAGTCAGTTTCCAGACCATAAGTGCTATGTTATTTCAAAAACGATTCATTAGAAAGTTATGTATATTATGTACAGGATATTTTCACTTTTTGTTTGTTCACTATTTGGGGGTTTTGAAAGGACTTTATTTGCTCATTCCACTTCATTTAATTCAGCAGCCGGTATCTGGTCTCCAGCACATAAGGTGATTCCCTACCTATCTGACGACTCAGAAGCACGACAATGAAAAAACACAACGTCTGTTTTTATCACCTCTATTCTACACACACACATTCACACGTACTTCGGTGAGCTTATTTCTTCCTTCCTTTTTGCCACTTTGTCTCGTTAGGTCTACTGCAGCTCTGCTTCGGTTAGAGATTTGATCTCTCTGGACCCTCCTCTGATCCTTCTGCATCTCACAGCCCCCGCGCCATGCTTTTTTCTGTCAGAAGAGTTCTCTGAACTGCAGCTGTGTGGGAATCGATCGGGAGTGCATCTGCAG
This sequence comes from Ursus maritimus, assembly GCF_017311325.1. Lineage (NCBI taxonomy): Eukaryota > Metazoa > Chordata > Mammalia > Carnivora > Ursidae > Ursus > Ursus maritimus. The sequence continues at coordinate 27,715,679 of NW_024423897.1, forward strand.
CTTGGCCCTCAGCAGGGAAGTCCTGCCAACCAAGTCATCAATACGTGCTCCCTCACAGCTGGCTCCTCTCACGTCCACTCGAAGATTCTCTATCAGAAACATCAGTCAGAAGGCTCACTCTGGAGTTGGGACTCTGCCTTCCTCTATTTTGTCCTTTTCGTCTGATGGCCCTGGAGCAAGCCCCGCAGAAAATAAAGCTGCGATATAAGCAAGAAGACCAGAAAAATTAAACCATGCTGTCTCACCACCAGTTGATGTGCCTATAAGAATTTGGAGCAATGACTCTGTTAATGACTTCACTGAGGGTGAGCCTTCCAGAAACACTGGTCATTGGATCACAAGGCTGCCCCTGCGTGAGGCTGGGTGGTTTCAACTTTCAGGCAACTCTTTGAACACAGTATTTTTATTTCAGTTTATATCTCCTGAGTTTCAATATGAATAAACTAAGACTCAAAGCAAATCTCAGCACACTGAGAGTTAGTAACAGTTCCACTTGAAACCAGAAATCACCCGCAATGTGTGCAGAAAGAAGGAAGAAATATTCGGACCTCTACAAGACATTTAATTTTTTAAAAAGCTGCATATCGAATGGCTTTTTTTTTTAAGAAAAAGTGCGAAGTTTGGTTTGGTTTGGGGTTTCCCCGCCATGGTTTTGCACAGATGTGACAAGGACTACGGATTTTACTAAGGGAATATGTTTGCTCGTCACCAGTTTTGGTCACATCCACCTTGGAATCAAATTTAAGGGAATAAAAACCCATCATGTCAAAAATCTTGGGGAAAAAGTCAGTATATATGTTATAAGAAAGGAATCCAATAGTGTTTGCAGCAAATAAAATCTCTGCGGAAATCATGCACAAAAGTTAAGAAAGACTCAGATAGCCTGGGTTTGTACTTCTGCGTGTGAAATGGCAGGAATTACAAACAGAAATTAAGCCCTAAGTGGTCCTCACAATTTGAATAGCTACTTATTTGAACTCATAAAAAAATGAGAAGATGAAAGGCCAAACTGTGAGCTTATCACTGGGAATCTACCAATAGCATTATAAAAATTAAATTTGAAGGGAAAAAAGAGAAATTTTTACTCCTTAAACATATTTCCCTCAACTTTGTGTTGTGGTGGTAGTTTTATTGACGTTGATGTTACTGGTTTTCTAAAGTCTATCTCTGAATCCTAGACATGAAACCCAAGAGTCTTTCAAAAGTCAGTGTTTATCCAAAGGCTTTAAAAAAGCAGATTTTATGAATCTGATTTTGTTCTAAGTCTGAATATTTTGAGTTCCTCTAGGCCTAGCAGCTAAGAAATAATTAGTTTAACAGAGTTCTGCTATGACCAATCAGTCTAGCTATATGCAATAAGGGCCATTATGAAAATAGAAAATGGCTATTTATCTCATTTAAAATTTGAATTTTTTTTTTTTTTTTTTTTTTTTTTTTTTTTTTTTGTCCCAGAGAGAGAGAGAACAAGCCAGGAAGGGGCAGAGGGAGAGGGAGAGCGAATCTCAAGCAGGCTCCATGCTCAGCGTGGAGCCACACTCAGGGCCCGATCTTACAATCCTGAGATCATGACCTGAGCTGAAATCAAGAGTCCGATGCTTAACCAACTGAGCCACTGAGCACCCCCAAAATTTGAAATATTTTGATAAGACAAATGATTGAACCCAACATAAGTCTTGTCAAAGCTCATTGGTTCTTGAAAGTTGAGCTACGTGGTTTGGTTTTAAGGATAGCAGCAAAGCATTAAATAAAAAATATAGAATCACTAAATTAAAAATGATTGCTAATGTTTAAGCATTCTATAAGTCATGACTAAGGGGAGAATATAAGTATTTTAGTGGCTATTTAGAGTCAATCTTACAAAGCCCTGTAGCAACTGAGAGAATTCTATAAAACTAAACATTTTGTCTTTGGACATAAACATATTTTGAAAATTTTAAGTATCTTATACGGAGGACAAACACATTGATTTGGATTTGTGAGAGGATTACGATCGTGGGATGACTTAAACAGCACACTGAAGGATGAAGTAATTCATAAGGAAACACTTTAGACTATAAATACTATATCCCGTTTTAAAACATGCATAACACTTTGTACGTGTGATTCCATGATAATCATATTCACTTGCAGCTCTGAGTCTTTCCTCACCTCGCATTCTCCTAATCACAGTACCATAGAATGAGAGGAGCAGAGCCTAACCCCTTCATGTTACAGACGAGAAAATAGAGCTAAAATAAAATTTAAAATACAATAGGGCAATCCAGTGGGAAAATTCTCTAAGCGGTTAAGAATAATATGCTTAACACGGAGACCTTGATTTCTGTCATTCTCCTTTGTGATCAGAGTAACTCTGCTGTGCTGGAGATAAATCTGAAAGTACACCCTGAAAGTACAAAGACAAGGAAATAAATAAGGAATTGTAAATCGAAAGGCGATGCAAAGAATATGCAAGTTATATTTTTGCTCACGTTACTTCAGGTCGCCCCAAAACTAAAGAGCAACAGGTTTGGTGTTAGTAACCTGAAATCGCAGCCCCGGTTCTGTCATGTATTTGTTGATTGACTAATTCGTGCTCTCTTGGTCTCTGTTTCCTTACTCTAAACTGGCACATTAATACCTTCCCTGCGTGGGTTCCAAGGCCATTGTGAAGAACAAACGAGACAAAGAATTTGAAAGGCTTTGTAAGTTCCAAGGCACGACAAAATGATTGTGCTCTTAGTGGTAGTACCACTTATAAGTCCGCATTGCTTTAGGTCAGACTTGTTGCCAAATGACACCAAATTGAGTTTCTGGAGGACAGCCAGTTGATAAACATTGAAACCAAGGTATGCTTTCAGTAAGTCACACCTGTAGCCGTCGTTCACCATTCCGCTGACAACTGGGCCTTGCTTCATATTACTTGGCAAAACTCATTTCTTCAAAACCCTCTCTGGAGCAGTATAAGGCTGCCAGCGCTTCGGTGAATTCCCAGCGTAAATACCAATCTTCTTTGCGTTCCCATTCGTATGTTATTTGTTAATTGCATCTTAGCCTTGCAACCTTGCTACACTGGTCTGCACTTTGCAAACAAAACAGCAACAAAAAGAGTAAAGGCAACAAGTTCTATATCAAAAGAGCTACTCTGGAGTAGCTTGCAAAAAGGTAACCAATGCCTGTCAGAACGACAGGGAGGAGAGGCTAATATAACTGGATTCCTGGCTTACAAAGGAGTTAAAAATGAAACAGCGCCAGCTTAAAATCAATATGAAATTCTATAGGCAGCCTTTACAAAGAAATCAAGGCAAGCATAATATGATCTCGGTGCTCACTCTCGGGAAGAAACGATCACTCCACCGTGCAGTTCTAGCTAAATGCAAAAGCCAAGTCCTCCTAAAAGCCCCCCTGAAATGGAATTACTGCAATCAGGCACTGTGGTCAGGAGGGCATGGATGAGATTGATGAGGTTATCAAGAGACAAATAAGGAGCGAGCCTATACAAATTGCTGAGCAGAAAAGGAAAACAGGTTCATGCAGCATATCATTAACAGTTTTCTTTCCAGGGATAGAATCAGATTTCTACTTAACCTATCAATGGGTTTCCAAATATGCAAACTCAATTAAACAAGAGATGGAAGGAGCACCACCATCCCACTCAGAATGTCTCCCATCAGCCAGATTTGGCTTTCTAAGTGATGGTCTCAAGCGGCCCTTCTTATCGGACTTCGGTGAGCTACTATGGACTCTCATGGCTCTACTGGGCAGTCCTGAGTGCAAAAAGCAGGGAAAGAAAATATAGGTTTCACCATGCATATGCATATGTATTTTTTAAAATGCCTCAACATAAATCAGAGACAAAGACTTCCAGTAATTAACACATCTCTAGATAGTATTTATAGAAATGATCAGCTTGAACCATATTTCCACAGCAAAACTTCTGAAACAATAGCAATTTTTTGAAGGGAGGGAGAGGTAGAAATCTTCCCATATTAAAGTTTAACTCCAGATAAGAACAATTTTAAATTTGTTTTCGAGGTGTCCCAGGTTTTCTTTTATTCCTTGAAAATGTATGCACTTGTCTAATTTCCAAATGCTTTAAAATATTTCCTTGAGCGTGATCTTAGGAAACCAAGGCCGGACTGCCTGTTATGTCCATCTTCATATATGTTTATCAATATAGGCATCAAGAGGACCTAGAGAAGTAGCTTTTGCTGGTACCTAAATTAAGAATGTGGCTTATTTCTTTACCAATAACTACCCAAGAGGAATGGGGGGGGGGGAATGTTGAGAATCAAGCACCTTGATCTATTGCCTTGATAAGCAAGGCAGTATCAATATTTGTGGAACCCCTTTATTTTGTTGGAAAAAAAGTGGCAAAAAGTAGCCAATCCAATTTATCGTCTCTGCTCTTACAGCAGAAAAGCAAAAGAACAACTTCCCCTGTCTTCTAAGTCCCTTATATGGTAGCCGAGACCTTCTTGGAAAGCAAGGTGAGGAGAGCTGTGGTCAAAAGGAGAGGGCACATGTAGGCTGGAACCACATAAGCCCAGAGGAGCTCACAGTGGAAATGAAAGCCTGGGGAAGATAATCGGGGGCCTCCTCAATAAGATATTGCCCATATCAGATATTGGGGATTCGTTTTTACAGGGTTTCCCACAAACTTCTCCTACTTTCTTTCATTTTCTCTGTTTTAAAACCTCATTTTCACCCATACCACGAGTTTTGGGTATGATATCTCTATTATTTTGGAAGTGACATATCATAATACATTAGTGGAGTAAAGGTGAAAATCAAATTAGCTTAAATTGAAAAGCAAACAATATTCATTTTTACACATTTTCTAGAACTGAAGAACACATTTATTTTAAGGCTTTATTCTAAAGGCTGTTTATATCATAGTTAATAATATTTGTGATATATGACTTGGGAGAGATGAGTGTGTTTTTTTTAATTGCAGCTTCATTTTTTCCTGTAAAGACGATTTTGATAAGTGATCTTCTTTGAAAGTTGGGAACATAGGGGAAGATTAATCTAGCCCAGTAGAGAAACTAAAGTGGCAAAAATTGATTAAGGCATTAAAATATCTACAGTATGCCTAGAAAATATGAGCTGTCTCTAAATGGTCCCAGTAAATCACAAACCAAACTCGAAGGAAGCAGTTAAGAAGAGCTTCCCGAGTAATAGAAAAGTTTTCAGGGTAAAGTATTTTGAAAGTGTCATTTTATTTTTACACACTGTGTGATTACAGAGAAATATTTATACAGCTATAGCCCAGTCTTTTCTCCCTAGCTTTTCAGGGAAGAAAAAATATCCCTAATGCACAGGTAATATTTAGAATACAGATAGTCATCTGGATACTTTGTATACCTACATATAGACACACGAATATGTGTTTTACGACCTGTGGTCAATTATGTGATGTGATGGAATATAAGGAATCCTTCAAAATCCATTGCCACAGTACAAGCCCCCTATCCTGCTTGAAACTCCCCAAACTCTGTGTTCCTCTTCTAGGATTTAGAAATATTTTCTAAATTCCCCTACTGAAAAATAACATCACTGAGAAAGAGCCACAATTAAAAGACCTTGTGAGGATAGGCAAAGCCATTAGCATTTCTTTTTTATTTGCTCATCAACTACATTAGTTTGTTTCGATCTGAGAAACCAGTGAAATTTGGTTTTGGAGGTGGAAAAGATTTGAAACTTTTTTTTTTCATGAGGCAAATAGGTCATGTGTGACCTCACAGAGAGAAAGCAGAAAAGTTGTGAGCATTTGGGGGATTTCAAAGTAGGTCGGAGCAGCCTAAAAATAGAATTGAAATCGAGTTTGCTCACTCAAACTGGGCTCAGAGTGGCTCTCTGAAATCTCTTGGTTTAACTCTTTCTGAATTTGAATCTTCTCACATATTCCTCCCAAAACAATTCTAAGTATTTTAGCTTTCTTCAATCTCCACATACCTCTCCTCTCTTTCACTCTGAACAGATTAACCGGTTACTTAGTTTCCTTTGAAGAGCAAAACCATTGCAGTGACTTCCTCCTCTGTACTCGGGGCTCAGCCCCAGTTACAGAGCAACCCTTCTTCCTTTACCAGGAGCTGACTGACCCTCTAGTGCCTTTTGGACAGACACTGCCAAGCTGACTGCCTAGTGCCTTTGAGAGAGACACAGCCAGTTATCTCCTTGCTCTCCCTCATGGTGAGCTTCTCCCTCTTTGTCCACTGCCCTCAATACCATACTTTGGAGAAACATTTTTCTATTACTCAATCCTGAAGTTCTCCTCTTTTCCACTATTCTCTTTTTATCCCTTCTTTCCCTGCTAGACTTTTATAATAGCTATATTTACTGCCTCCACCTTCTACCCAAGTTTTCATTCTGGCTTTGAAATCTTCTTTTCTCACTTATTAGCCCAAGAATAGTAAATAATATCTTTGATCCACGAGCCAACTGATTGAACATTTGATGATTTAAGTTTTGTCTGTATGAACTTCTGCATAAGGTGAATATGGTAAAATCCCCCGTTGATATTCCTGAGTTTAAACACTGAAGTGGCATAGTGAGCTCAGAGGTTTCATCAGGCTGAGATGGAATGAAGTTTTCCTCTAATATTATAAGTAACCTTCTATTATAGTGCAAAGAATTTAAAGCAGTCTGCTCCAACTGTCTTCTGAGAGAAGCTTCCTCAGTGACCACATTTCAACATATCTGGACAGGTCCAAACATGCCCCTAATGCTTTGTTTCTAAGGTTGACTAGAAGACTGGTCATCCCATCACTTGACATCAGCTGCCAAGAAGCCAGAAATACTGTAGTAAAGTAGGCGGACTATACTTTCAGTCAGACTCAGCAGAAAATGCATTAAATTTTTTAAAGTAATGTATTTTTTAATGGGTCATAGAAAACCTCAGTAGGAAGTCTTGGGAATCAAAATTATCATCACAACAGGGAAGACTTGGAACCATAGTGACCTAAAGAACAATTTCTGTAAGAGGGCATATAGAGGCACAAATTTTTCTGGATACTAAGTGAATTATTTTCCTGGGTCCATAGATATATGACAATCTCTGTATGGTTTACAGATGAAAGAATTATGCCTGGCTGGAATCAGAGATTCACATGCTCTGTGTGTGTGTGTGCGTGTGCGTGCGTGCGTGTGCGTGTGTGCGTGTGTGTACATATATACATACCTTTGAAGACTGCCAAGAAAAAAAATCCTTTGCCTTCTGACCTACTCAAATTCTCTTCTGAAGAGTGTTCTTGCAATCCATTTACTCTCCTCTTGAGGAAAATTTTGTTAAAATAGAAATAATCTATAAATTGATTAGTTAACAAAGAGGAAATTCTTTGTATCTCAAACTACATACGTGAGGGCTCCCTGAATTCGGCATCAAAGCTACTTACCAACCTTCTTCTCACTGACGGGCTCGTCTGGCTCTCAGTCTAACCTCCCACAAGAGCACCAGGCAGGCTTCAGGCGCAGTTAACGTACCGCTCATTCAAATGCCTTTTTACGTTCGTGAGAAAATGCGTAAGAACAATTTAAGATATTTATCTCTTCATCACCAATCATTGTTTCTCTTTCTAAATTGTGAATGAGCCAAAATATTGATAAAATTTACATTCTATTAATTTTCCTGGAAAACTTTCATCATAATACCAGCATTATAATTAAAATAGTCAGAAATTAATTATCACTACTAGGTCAAAATCTCTCACGCCATTTAATCAGAATGTTCTTTAGCATCCCTCTATTTGAAACTTCCTGCAAACAGCTTAATAACATATTTTTGAATGAGTAGGTACAAATATTCCTATCACAACAAATATAAACACAAATAGTCTGCTCTGTGCTGGTAATAGTGCAGGGGGGCATATTTCACGGTCTAACTCCTATAATGCAGAGTTATCCTGAAGAAATTAGTTCACCTGTTGGTTATTTGTGGTTACAAAGAAACTTTCAATATCAATGATGCCAAAATTACACTAACTTTACCTTCTTCCTCTTTATCTTTTATCATCACCATCATCATTATCCTCTTACTTTTGTTTGCTTTTCATGACAGTTTGTTTGTAAAGAATACACTGTTGTTCAGGCTATGTCTACACTTTTGGTTCCACCTATTTTACCAAACTAATCTGTTTCTAATTCAGTTAAAACAGGCAAAGCATATGTGTTTTGAGAAGAGCACACATCATTTTAGATGTTACAAATTTAAAAATCTGTTGATTGATAAATTACTTCTTGTAAGTATACTTCTTAATTATTTTAATGCTGAAGGATGAAGTCTAAACTTCTATTAGAATATTCTATAAAAATAGAATAATATTTTATAAAAACCACCAGTTTCAAACACCCTCAAATGGCCCTCATTTATGATAAAAGAACATAGAGTGATTTCCATTGAATATGAATTCATTCCAGTAAGGATATAAGGGGAAGCAGCAAAATTTCCTTATTTGTCATACTTTGAATCAACTACCTTTATAAAAATAATCTAATTATTATACTTAATGTTTTATCCATTGTTTTCTGATGCGGGTTCTCACTTAAATATATTGACTTTCTAAGAAGTATTTTCTATATTTCATCTCAAAGACCTTTCAGATAAAGGGATATAACTAAATCACATATAAATTACCTCTATAGTATCTGAAATATGTTCCAAGCCAATTCTAAGAAGTTTAGATGTCTTTGAAAATGACTAAATACCTGATTTAGTAGCAGACATTTCTTTAACAAATGTAAAGAAAAATGTTTGTTTTCACATATAAAACTGTCAGCTGAATACACACTTGCTGTCCATTAGTAAATACCAAAAATTACCATGAGGAGTTCTGATTTGCTTGATTTATATACAGTTTCATTATTCCCTTGAGCATTTATATTCTTTAAAAAAAAAAAAAGATTTTATTTATTTATTTATTTATTTATTTATTTATTTGAGAAAGAGAAAGAAAGAGAACAATGGGGGGGAGGGGTAGGTGGAGAGGAAGAAGCAGACTCCCCGATGAGCAGGGAGCCTGACTTGGGGCTCAATCCCAGGACCCCCGAGATCATGACCTGAGCCAAAGGCAGATGCTTAACTGACTGAGCCACCCAGGTGCTCCTTGAGCACTCGTATTCAAATAACATAAATATTAGCTGATTTGGTGTTGTCATTAGTATATTTTAATATTGCCACAGGCTGTCAGGATGAAACAACTAAGCTTTTGTTAAGGATGATAAAATTGAAGGACTGTCCATTCTGAAAACAACGCATCTAAGAAATCCTTGAAGCAAGTTGAACGAGACTGCCAATGGCTTATGGGGATATTTTCCTTTCTCTTTCCAGGATATTTTGTTTGTTTCATTACCATGGGGTGGGGGATGGTCTTGATGCAACCCCATCACAGACAGACAAATCAATGCTCTTACACTGTCAATTCCTGGGAAAAAAAGTGATTCTTCTTTTCACTCTTTAAAAGACCCGCTGGTAACCTAAGAGAAAATGTTTAACTGGAGGCTTTATGCTTCCTACTAAGTACCCTGATTGGAAGCCAACAGAGGCTGTTACCTCACAAGAAGAGTTCCTGTTACGTTTGGTTGTTTCTCTACCTTCGTCTGCGGGATGGCTCCGGAAGTGCGTTGTCACGTGCCACCATATGTAGAGTGTATCCTATGTCCTCCAAACAACTGTTAGCACTGACTGAGGAGACGAAGACACTTGATTGGGGTGCTGAGGCTTGTCATCTGTTTGTTTTTGTTTGGACTGGCCAGCATTTTATCATATAAGCACAATGCTCCATTAGGCACATTTGCTCCCATTCACCCAACCCCACCTCCCCACACCCCACATCCGGTTCCCCCTCCTCACCGTCTTGTGCCATGAGACCTTTGAGTATATTTGTGTAAGGAATTATTTGGGTTTGGCCTCTCTCACGGCCAAATGCTCTCACTTCTGGGAATCTCCACAAACAGCTTATTTTATTAAAAACACATTCGGACAAAATATATGAAAAAATTAAGGAAGTTACTGATGGGTGCTTTTACGATGTTCAGTTGGTAAGTTTGACTTATCAGTTGTCAAGATGAAAGACGTCTCTGCAACTCCAATTTCCCCCCCAACTATACCCCCAAAGTGAATCCAAGAGGTGGTCTGATTTAGAATACGTAGTTCATTTTGAGCTTAATAGTGAGAAAGACTTTTATCGAGTGTTTTTGTTTTGTTTTGTTTTGTTTTTTCAGTTGTTGTTTTGGTTTTTGGTTGGTTGTAGGGTTTTCTGTTTTGATTTGGGCTTTGTTTTGGCTTTTGGGTTTTGGTTTTTGTTTTCGCTTCTGCCACTGAGCTGCCTGCATGGTAAACAATCTTAGTACAGAGGTTGAAAAAAAAAATACAATAAAGCTTTGAGAGTGAAAATTGCCCAAATGCCTCACAAGAGGTTCAGGCTGGTAATGACAAGAAGACACAAACCAATTGTTTATTTTTTCCTGCCTCCAGCAATATTTCTAGCTTACCACATATCTTTTTCATATGGATGTGATTTTTCCCCGATGAAAAATATGTGCTAAGAAGAAGAATGTCTGCAATTAACTAAAATAAAAGAGCAAACTACAGCATGTGCTCTACGGTGCAATAAAAGCAAAAGGGCTCTTTGTGAAGAGACATGGCTCCAGGAAAATTCCCTTCTCTCACTGTGATGCATTTGTTTTTATTCTGCATCGTGAACCTCCTGAAAATAGAAACTTTATGTTTAATTGATTTATTTGTAATGAATCTGGCTTGGGGTAAAGACTCTTTGAAGCTGATTGATTACTGCAACAAGCTTAAGATTTCATACCACAACAAACCTTTTTGTACTAATAAACAGTGGGACAATAAAGCTCTGGGGCATGGTGTTTCCCTTCACATTAAAGTGAGGATTTGCAACTTAAGTATGTGAGGGACATAGTTTATGTGCTCCCAAGAAGCAGACATAATGAACTATTTCTTTTAATGGCAGATTATCCCTGTTTCTATTTCCTGGAGTGAAGACCTCGCAAATTGATGTATCTGTCCTCTGAGGTTTTCAGAGAGGCATTATGGCATTTTAAAATATTAATATGAGAGTACATTTAGCTGAAAGTAGCTAGTCTAGGAGTCTCATGTGGCTGCAATGCGGGTCACCAGAGACCTCCTGTCTCTCAAGGCAAATGATTTACTCTAAGTGTATCATTAAGATACACTTTTTGGGAATTTATGATGGTGCTTTTTCACCAAGTTATACCTTTTCCATAAAAATTTAAGTATTTTATGCTATTTTCCCTCACTCTTATTCCTTAAAAACCTGGTCAGTGTCACGGGCAAATTGTAAGTGCCACCTCCTTCCCTGCCACTGTGGGTTTGGGCTGAACGCTGATTAACTAGGACTGGATGTCACATCTTGTTACAACTTCGCGGAGCAGAAGACTATCCTAGGAGATTTGAAAAGAACAGCGATTATTCCTCCAGCGGGGAAGGAGGGGAGGGGGTGGAAGGAAATCCAGATTCAATGCATGAATTGGATAATAGAAACTGAAAAATAATAATCCAATGTATGGATGCCAAAGAAACTATTCAGGAAACGGCCTATAACTATTAATTTTTAAAATGATTACCGTAGACTTTTAAAGTTTCCTTGTAAATAACCGGTGACTTGGTTTAGTCCCCTGGCTTTTCAGATTTTAAGAAATCAGGAGAGAGCTAAGCATATCTGATGGACAAAGAGAAAGCAACTCAACCTCAGGTTCTCCTACATTGTTCACCATTCCCAGTGATCATTAGATATAAAGGTCTGGCAACCGGACTTGCTAATAAAAAGCAACCTTTCTCCACCGCAGTGAGATGGGTTGGGTCTGCAGCCTATAACTTGGTCGCTCGTGAAGTAATTTTTTTAAATAATCCAAAAGATTCAAGTAAATAGGATGCCCTTTATTGTTTGTGCCTGTTAGAGGCTGTTCACAAATACCCCTCGATTCCTGCCCTCGATTTATCTCCGAAGTTCCTTTGGCATAGAAACACCCCAGTTTTGTCCCATTGTTTCCCTACACACTGTGATATGCTAATGGCAGCCGAGAACAGAAGTGTCCGTAGTGCCTCTGTCCTTGTGTGATCATGGAAGTTCATTTCAAACCTTCTGTATCTAAAGATATGATTGGATTTAAATACCCGACCCAAAAGGAGAAATCTTTTAAAATAGTAATGACGACTCCAGCTTACAAAGTCATAATTATTTTTTTCTGACAGGGACGAACAACTTAATTTAGGTTAGAAATCCATTGTCAGTCGGAACAATGCTAATATAACATCACAGGAGTAAATACTAAACTCCTTCAATGTGACTCGGCAGGATTCCCTGGGAGGAAATGATCGTTTTGCTGATGATAACCGTCAACAGCAGAGGAACTAGTAAAAGCAGCAAAGGATTACTCTACAAGCAACATTTCTTAAAGTAGTCTGCCTGATTCTATTAGCAGTATCTCTAAATGCGATTTTCAAAAAAGTATTGCAAACTTCCTGGAGTAGGGAGATTGTGACTACTGTATATGCATTCTGAAAATGTAGCTTAGCTTACCTGTAAACTGATGCAAGATCACAAGTGTAATAAATAAAGAAGAAAATAATCTTAGTAAATGACAAAGCCCTATCTGTTCTATCTGCAAACTTAGTGACCCAGTCAACTCGTTCTGTCGGATGTACTGCATACAAGTATCACCAGGAAAAAATTTTTAAATGATTGAGGGATATAATTATATTAAGTGGCAATAACCATTATTTATACAGAATTTGTTTTTTTCTTATAACATAAGTGTAAGATAAAGTAGTATTTTTTAAAATGGGTTGCTAAATATAAGCTTACTCTGGATAGAATAGTCAAAGGATTCACATTTAAAATTTTAATTAAGGCTAATATGATCTTAGGAAAACAAAGATTAATATTTTAAAGTCTAAATGAGCAGTACCCAATCACCAGCATTGTTGGCAAAGAGCTGTCATCTTCTACTTTGCTAACCAAATTTTATTACTTTCTGTCTAGACCAGATTCACCTAATACTTTATTGATAAAAACATTTCGTATTTATATCTGAATTCTCATCTAGAGACCTTATAAGGCTTTGCAGACATTACCTCATTCAAACGTTCACAATGTGTCTATGAGGTAGAGAGGTGACAAGCGTTACAAATGTTAATGATGATAATAATACCAATATTTATATGGTGTCCTTTTTAATGAGTTCAGAGAATTTCTATTATATATGTTATCCTGCTTTATTCTTCATGAAACCTAAATGATGTTGATTGAAACCAAGAATTATTGACTCTGAAGTGGATATGGTTTTCTTGATATGTTACTTCCTAAATATAGGAAGTAGGTAGGAAGTTAGGAGACACACTGAGCCTATGGAATTGACATCATCAGAATTTGGTTGGGTTTATTTTGGTAATATTTATAAATATCTTTCTGAATATATTTTTAATCTTTCTACTTTGAATTATGTTTTAATGACACCTCCTTGTCTGACTTGGGCAGCTTTCTTGTGTGCCTGTTATCTCCTAACCCAGCACTTTACATTACGGAAGTCAGAAGACTCAGGAGTGAGTGCCCGTTAGACCTCATCTTAGTGATTGTCTTCGTGAAATCACTGAACTTTCCTTAGCCTCCAATTCCTCACATAAAAAATGGGTATATGATATTTGCCTTAGTTCCTAGCAAAGTTGTTTGGAGACCAAACAAGATAACATTTGGGGAAAAAGTTGTGAAGTATAATACACCTTTCAAGTGAAGGTTGTGTGTGTGTATATTTATAATCCAGAACACAACAACAAAAAAGCCTTACTTCTACAGATAATGAACCTGTAATGGATATCACTTCCATTATTCACAGGATATAGTTGATATGACAAATGGAATTAACTGATTGAAAATAGATAATAAATAAGACTATTATAATACAATAGTAACCTATTAAAGGATCTCAATAGAGTTTTCCAAGAAACAAGTGGTACAGTGCACACACACAAAAATCTGTATTTTGTATTTGTAGTTGCTATTTCAGTACTAACTATATTAACTTACTTGATTTATATTTTCCCCCAATAGAAAATATTTCCATTGGTTTTGTATTTCAAACCAACATTAACTTAGTCAAAGTTCACTAATGAAAAGAGCAAAGATCAAGGAGTTTTTAGAGGATTTGGTTGAGTATTGCTCACTATTCCTCATCATGATAGAAAATTTTTTAAAAGTCATCAGCAAAAAAGAAAATGGTTTTTAAAAATTTGTGTTTTTCTTATTACTTAGGCAACTCACTGAGAACCTAAAATAAATCAAATGTAACTAGAAAAAAGAATCCAAGTAAAAGTAACTTTCATAATTTATTGTGATTAAAATTTGTAAAAATGTAACTAAGTGGCCTGTTTGAAGTTGGATAAAATGTTCTTTCCCTTATATTCTTTCATGTTTTTCTAAAGGATATATGAACCAGCTTGAAGTCTCTGATTGTGATACTGTGTTTCAAATCAGAAGTAGAGACTGTGGAGGAAATCCCATAGCATAGTTTAATCTCCTGTTTCCCTATCTGTGCTGTAAATGCAATAAGCCTTAAACTTTTGTTTTTTAATAAACTACATCTGATCTCTGGGGAATGAGCCATCTAATCTCTTCCCCCACGATTTCCTTTTAGAAAAGAAATAATCTCTTAAAGGGGAGTTTCTCTTGTGTCTTATGTCATTCAGTTATTTATGCCATTACTCTTCATAAAATTAATAAAATGTACAAATATAAACACTATATGCTTACAAAGAACTAGTAAAATAGTTTAAAATGATAGAAATTCAGAACGAATGTAAATTTAATGTTTCCTAATTCACTTTCAAAGATTTAGGTACCAATTCTTACTTACTATATAGCACTTTTTATGTTTCAATGAATAGTTCTTCATCATTATAAAAATAATTAAATTGTCTAATTTCCTCCATTCCTCCATTTCTTCCATATCCTAAGAGATAGTCTATTATAATGAGCATATTCTATGAGTATTTTAGAAGCAGTGAAGTGGGAGAATCTCAAAACTGACTCAAAATGATAAAGTGGTACAATCAGAAAAAGGAAAATTTCTGATTTTGACTTTTATTTTGGCATAATTTTTTTTCAATAATGTTATTTGTGAAAAAGTAAGCCATTAATAGAACTCCAGGGTTCTTTATGATTGTGTACGCATTAAACCAAACTTTGCCTACACAACCCCTTCTGGGGGGGGGGGCGGTTAGAAATTGCTTTGTTTACATTTGAAACCTGTTCTCTTGACCAAGAATCTCTCGTGATCCACATCCCTTTTACAGAGCTACCTAAAAGTAAAACAATAAAAGCAATTATAATCATTATTGGTAAGTGGGTTCCCATGAATTATACGTGAACTTCTTGGAATTAAATTGCTAAACAAAAATGATTTAAGAGAATTTCCAATCAAATGAGACAAATGGTGAGTTCAACCGAAAAATTTCTTACCAGACTGCCACACCTAAAAGCTACTCTGAGTGCAAATCTGAGAAGGCACATTTCAGTCATTTTTCTCACACTGGACAAAAAGCTCAGGTAAAAAAGGGTTAGCAGTTTCTGTTTATTTCTAAGCCAGTTAAATTAATGTTACCCAAAAGAGAATCTGGCCATGACAATCTGTCATCTTAGTTCTAAAAAGAATGCCAAAGACAAATGTGCAAGGGGATAAAAATACCTCTTCATTCATAAGAAAGCGATGGGGGTGGGACGAAGCATCCACAGATCAAAGTGGAGTTAACATCTAGAGCTTATTAATAAATCTTATAATTTTGTATAGAGAAATATTTCTTCACAAGGACTCCAGACACTAATTCAAGAATCATTACATGATAGATAAAGACCCTTGGAAGTATCAAGTGGCCAGAGAATAAATATAGAAGAAAGGGTGACAATACCTAACTACTGTATTCATCAGTTACTCTAAAATGCCATAGGAAAAAGAAATCTTACATTACTAATCCTCAAATATCTACCCTTAGGCAAGTTGACTTGAAAACACCATAACTAGGTCACTTTTTACTATTTATTTTAACAAATGGATAGGATTGCATTAGCATAGGAAAAAGTATAAATATTGATTTGGGAACCTAAAGCATACAATAAAACAGCAACCTTTCTAACCCTTTTAAAGAAATCCAGTCATAAATAAAGTTCATCTCCACTATTTTTTTTTTCAGGAAAACAATTGATACATAATTCATCCATAAAATATCTTCATTATTCTCTTTACTGATTGCTACGCACATGTCCTGGTCATACTAGCATTACAGCATATAGATCGCATTTGTCTACCCTCCTAAAAGGGTGTGCTGTACCATATACTGCAACCCTGTTTTATTTATGGCACAATCTATAAGGGCAACTTTTAATAGTTCCACATGAGCTGAGTGCTAAAAGACAGAGATGACAAATGTTAGTATTATTCTAACCATGATAAAAATAAAATCAATAATCGTGCTTTTGAGATCAGGAAAAATAACATTGAACTATTCCAGGTCATGTCTTGTTCATTTATCTCCTGTATTTCTATAAAAAAAAATAATAATAATCAAGCTGAGAATATTAATGTTCTACAATGGTAAATAATTACCAAGTATTTTAATTAGGTAATCTTCATTTAAGTGAACAAAATGCATTACAGTATTTGCAGTGGCAATACTGCAAACATATAGGTATATTAAAGTGCCCTCAGCATTTTCTTTGAGGGCCTACTCTGCACCAAACATTAACCACATTTCAGAGGCTTAAGATAAATAAGATATGATCACTGCTCTCTAGAAATTTACTGGAGATAATACTTAATCTTGTTGCTGGAGATGATACTTAAACATTTACACTAATACTCTGTGTTAGGTAACTTTGTCCTTCTTGACTCATCTCTTTCTTTTAGAAGCTACATCCAATTAATCGCCAAATCCCATTATCTCTATCTTCATAATGTAGTCAGACAATTCTCGCTTCTTACTTTTACTTCTACCATCTTGGTCCAAGTTCCTATCAAGTTTTACTTGGATTATGAATAGTCTCTGTCTTTTGTGAGGATCCTTCTAACGCCAGGTTATAGGACCCCAGATGCAGGTCACTTAAAATGCAGCCTGGACCTGATGCAGAACCCTTCACTTTGCTGATTCCCACTCAAACTTGGCAGCCTTTGCTTTCACCTGAGAAACACAGTGGAGCAATATTCCCAAGAATAAAATATGCTGTCTCGAGAACCTGCAGGGTCCTTCCAGGTGTTACACTTCCTTCTTAGAGGTCAGAGGTGAAAGATGAACATCCTACAATTTAGACGGAATATTCTAGTATGTTCCAGGCCATAGGACTCCTAAAAACTTTATTGATATTTTGAAGGTATATCAGCACCCTGGTAGCACAGAGATCTTCCCAAGGCTTCCAATATACTCGCTACTTCTTATTCATCTTGTCCAATTAACATAATGTTATCAATATAGTGGAACAATATGATCTTTCATAGAATGTCCAGAGTCAAGATCCCTTGGACTTTATTACAACAGAGGGCAAGAGAGATAACATACTCAAAGGGTAAGACCTGATGTATATGCAGTTGTCTGTCCCAAATGGTTGCAAACTATTTCTCATTTCTGATCAAACTATTTCCTTCCTGATAAGGATGGAAAATAACCAGATATCATGTGCTTGAGGCTGTATTAATATATTTAAATAAACTTGCAACATCAACCACAGCATTTCCAGCTAGAATTGGTTCAGTTTGTGGTAGGCCACTTGTTTTGTAAGAGCCAGCCTAGCACATTAAAGGAATAAATGATAAAAAACAAAAGCAATAAACACCACACTTCTGCATCTTTATGTACTAATCTCTACCATGCTCTCTGGAATGTAATAGTAATTTTCATTCACTATATTAGTTTGAGGAGAAATAGTTTTAGAGGCTTTCACCTGGCCTTTTCCACAATGATAGCTTTTACTCCACAGGCCAGAGAACTAATAGTAGGGCCCTGCCAAATTAGGACAATGGAAATGACCTGCATGTGTCCATGAGCCAGTAGACCCACTGTGAGAAAGGCCATGGCCAAGACTTCACTTAATACCTTACCCCAAATGCCTCTATTCTAATAGGATGATGCTTTGGGTCCTTAGGTATCACCATCAACTCAGACCTAGGACCCAAAGTCCTAGAAATATTATGTATTCTTCTTTTCTCAGTGAATAGTTACCCAAATAAATTGGAAAATGACTGGGGAAATTGATACCATACATAGATGTCATGATATTACAGGGTACTTTCTCTTGGGAGTCATCCTTTTCTTCAGTTGAAGTATTCTTGTTCTAAAAATCATTTCCATTTCAGAAACTGGAAAAAGGATTGTGACTTTTTACTATAGTGATTGCCCTTAGCCTCCTAATCAACAACTCAATTTCTTTTGATTGTGTAGACTGAGTAATATCCTGTTGGTTATCCATTTATCTTGTTTCTAGTGATGTTGTGTGTAGCTGAGCCCCCCCTGCTGACTCTAGTCACTACTTAAAATAATTGTGCTTACCTTGATTCTGATGGTTAAGTGTTCCCGCATGGTCCTAATTTGGGGCTCCTATCATCTCCCTCGCTGTCAAAGAATCCAGTTCTGTAATGGCATTTGCTACTTACCATCAGCTGTGGTTGTTGGAGAAAAGGCATCACTGAGTTTCTCAAGGACACTAGTGATCTTCTCAACAGTGCATTCCTTGAATTCAGCAATTCTGCTTCTAGGAACTTAACAAAAGATAATTTTACACAAAAACTCTATGTATAAGAATACTTGTGGTAATATTGCTCATAAAGGGAACATTTTAAAACAGCCTAGATGGGCTGAGAAAAGAATCTTTTAGCTCAAGAATATATTGGTATAAATCCCAAAAATTTAAAAGCAAAAAGCAAAAACAAACAAACAAACAAGAACAGGATACCCAAGGACTATGGGACAACTACCAAAGGTGTAATGTACCCATAGTGAGATTATCAGAAGGAGAAGAAAGAGAAAAAAGTAACAAGAAACATTTGAAGTAATAATGACTGAGAATTTCACCAATATTAATGTCAGGCACCAAACCATAGATACAGAAAGCTCAGAAAATACCAATCAGGATAAATGCCAAAAAAACTACACCATGGCATATCATGGCATATCATTTTCTTTCTTTTTTTTTTTTTTTTTTTTTTTTTTTTTTTTTTTGTCCAAAAGGTGATTTTATTAAAGCTCAAGGACAGGACCCATGGGCAGAAAGACCTGCTGGCATATCATTTTCAAGTTACAGAAAATAAAACATACAGAAAATATTCTGAAAGAAGCCAGAGTAAATAAATAAATAAATAAATAAATAAATAAATAAATAAATAAATAAAATCTAACTTCTCAAAGACCATGCAAGCCAGATGGGAGTGGAATAAAATATTTAAAGTGTTAAGGAAAAGAAAACACCAACCTCAGATTCTGTACCCTAAAAATTGTCCTTCAAAATTGAAGAAGAAATAAAGATTTGCTCAGACAAACAAAAATTGAAGGAATTTGTTTAGTAGACCTGCTTAAAAGAAACGTTAAAAGAAGTTCTTTAGAGAGAAGAAAAATAATATAGGTCAGAAACTTGGAGACAACTCTTTCTGCACATGGGTCCTGTTCCCTGTATTTTAACAAAAATACGTTTTTGTACCAAAAAAGAAAAACAAGAGGGAGAAAAAAAGAAGCTTAGATCTACACAAAGAAAGGATGGGCATAGAGGAAGTAAATAAAGTTAAAACAAAAATTTCTATTTTCCTTATTCTTAATTGTTCAAATAGATAACAGTTGGTTTAAAACAATAGCAAAAATATATTCAATTAGGTATGCTTATGTATATATTATATATATGCTTATGTATTTTTTAAGATTTATTTATTTGAGAGAGAAAGAACACATGAGTGGGAGGAGGGGCAGAGGGAAAAGGAGAGGGAGAGCATCTCAAGCAGACTCCCCACCGAGCTTGAAACCCAAGGCAAGGCTCAATCTCATGACCCTAAGATCATGACCTGAGCCAAAATCAAGAGTCAGTTGCTTAACTGACTGAGCCACCCAGGTGTCCCATGTATGTTTATATATAAGTTAAATGAATACCAGCAATGATAGAAGGCACAGAAAGAAGAAATTGGGATTATTTTGTTGTTATTATAAGGTACTCCCTCTACCCATAAACTAGTATAATGTATTTGAAACTAGACTTGAATTAGTTGTAAATACATACATACACACACACACACACACACACACACACACACACACATACATATGTGTATGTGTATATATATACACAAATGCTAGGACAACCACTGACAAAAGTAAAAAAAGAAGTATAACTAATATGCTAAGAAAGGAGGGAATACGGAATCATGTAAAATAATTAAAACCACAAAGAGCAGAAAAAGAGTAAAAGATAAAAACAGAATCAAAAAAGAAGGGCAAAAATTGGAAACAGAATGAATATGGTAGATATTAATTCAACCACCTCACTTAATATTTTGAATGTCAAATGGTCTAAATTCACCAATTAAGAGACAGAGATGGTCAGAGTGAATCAAAAAATATGACCCAACTATATATTGTCTACATAAAACCCACTTCACATACAAGACACAGATGGGTTAAAAGTACAGTTGACCCTTAAACAACATGGGTTTGAACTGTGTGGGTCCATTTCTACAAACATTTTTTATATCTATACAGCATAGTACTGTATATGTATTTTCTCCTCCTTATGATATATTAATAACATTCTTTCTCTAGCTTACTTTATTATAATAATACAGTATATAATAAATATACCAAACAAAATATGTGTTCAACAGTTTATGTTATTAGTAAGGCTTCTGGTCAATAGCAGTCCATTAGTTGGTAAGTTTGGGATCTGTGAAAAGTTATATGCATATAATTCATTCAGTTAGGCCAGAATTGCTCTAAAACCAAAACCAGACAAAAACATTACAAAAGAAAACTCCAGGGGTGCCTGGGTAACTCAGTTGGTTAAGCATCCAGCTCTTGATTTCAGCTCAGGTCATGATCTCAGGATCATGAGATCAAGCCCCAAGTTGGGCTCTGTGCTGGGCGTGGAGCCTGCTTAAGATTCTCTCTCTCCCTCTCTCTTCTCCCCCCACCCAACTCCTCTCTCTCTTGCTCTCTCTTTCTCTCTTGCAAAAAATTTAAATTAAATTATTTTTAAAAAGATGGGACACCTGCGTGGCTCAGTCAGTTAAGCATCTGCCTTCAGCTCAGGTCATGATCCCAGGGTCCTAGGATGGAGTTTTGGATCAGGTTCCTTGCTCAGGAGGGAGCCTGTTTCTCCCTCTGCCACAACCCTGCTTGTGTGCTCGCTTGCTCTCTCTCTGACAAATATATAAATAAAGTGTAAAAAAAAAAAAAAAAGGAAGAAGAAAGAAAGAAAGAGAGAGAGAGAACTCCAGACCAATATCTCTCACGAATATAGATGCAACAGTCCTCAACAAAATATTAGTAAATTGATTCCAAAAAAGGATAAAAAAATTATACACCATGACCAAATGTGATCTGCCCCACATATGCAAGACTGGTTCAACATTTGAAATCAATTAATGTAATCCATCATAGCAACAGAGTAAAAAAGACAAAAAAAATTGCATGATCATATCAAAAGATGCAGAAAAATCATTTGACAAAATCCCAGATCCATTCATGATAAAAACTCTCAATAAACTGGGAATGAAGACACCCTTCACTATGGAGACCTCTCATCCATACTGGCTGGTGTCAGGGTACAAAGGCCCAGACTCAGTTGGGGAATATCCCTGAAGGGCCATGCCAGCTCTTGAGCAACTTCTGTGATTGAATGAGACCTTTGTTGAAACTGGGAGAACTTGAATAGCAGTTCAACTCTTTCCTGTGACCAGTGCTTCTCCCTCACTCTCTCATAGGCGTTCACAAAACCACTCCTCTATAACCTTCCTGCACAATAAATCTCTGTCTTAGACTCTGTTTACCAGGGAACCCAACCTAAGACAGTCAATAAAAGACTATAGAGTCATAGAAAGTCATTCATTACTCTATATTTACTGAAAATTAAGATGGGCACAACCTATTGTTCTCTAAGAAAAGAAAGCTGTTGGCAGTGATTTAAAATTTAGCTATGTATATAAGATATAAATGTGTGTGTTTATGTGTTTAAGATACGAGCACATGCTCACACATAGCCATACCACAGAAGGATATCTGGAAAGTTGTCAGCCCAAATATTAAGTAGTGCTATTCTTATGATTGCAGGGAAACATGCTTTTTGTTCACTGTTTTACCCCTAGAACCAACCATAAATGCCTTGGGCATAGTAGGTGTTCAATAGGTAAATACCTATTCAATAAATATTGAATAAAAATGTAATTAATTAATTAACATCTAGACAATAGGAATTCAGATGATTATTTTTGTCTTCACACTTCCCAGAATTGTTTCAAGCTGTTACAATGACCAGATAACCAAAAAAAATAGCATTTTAATTATATATGCATATATATTTCATATTCATATATATTTTAGTTCAGACAGTTTAGTCTTCCTGATCAAAAAGAATTTGTATTGAGGAGAAGGAGAATGCCAAAGGATCATTTATTGGCAAAATGTCTTAACATTAAATGCCTATAAATACCTTGTCTGAGAATGCACATAGAGTCACACTCAATATTCTTCTAATGATGCAAGAAAACGGTCAAAGTATATGTAAAGAATTAGATGTTTTGGAGAATGTGTTGTATTTTACAATGGAAAACTACATCAATTATTTTCCTCTACAGTCAGGAATTTATCTAGTCTGCCTTAGAGCAAATAATAGTCTTCCCCACCCCCCACAGTAACAGGTAGTGGTTGATGCTTAAAAGATACCAAACTGTTGTCAGTAACTTAGGGTCAAAATTTTATTACCAGGGACATTTTAATCATTTTATGGCTGCATGTTGTGCTCACAATGGGTCTTAGTGTTCCCTATAAAGCAGTGCATTTTTAAAAGATTGTATTTCTTGGGAATACTTGCCCTTCACATCTCAATTGGAGCTTGCATTGAGAATTTTATGATACAGTTATTTACATAATAAAAATAATGAAATGAAGAGGAATAGTCATGCCAAGATGAAGAGGGTGTCAGCAATTTACCATTTTGAAGGAGTTCTTTTGTAATGATATAAAAATAGCTAGGGGGAAAAAGCAGTTATAAGATTATAAATAATCTTAGTACTCTGAACAGAAATAGAATCTGAATCATCATGAAATAACTTCAAAAACATTAAAAAAAGATTTCCAACCTTCCAATCTCCCCATAAAGAGATCATTGGGAAATCATCTAATAAGAAAATGATCTGAATTTCAATCCAAGCCACATTCTGCATTATTTAAACAATTTTATTTTTCGTTAGACATGTCCTTCGCTGGACTGACCTGAGCCCAAGGCTAGTGCTTCTCTGAGAGGCCAGGTCATCTGACTAGCAGTCATTATGCTCAACCCAAAGCAGGACATTTTTGGAAAATCTCTGTGTCTTATTTGTTATATTTTCCAGCAAAGATAAGAAACATCTATAATTCATCCTTAGTAATCACCTTGAGTTGTTCTCCTTGGCTAGAAATTTTTTAATACAAATTAACTCAATCAAAATTAAGCACAATAATACTTATGAAAAGTTGACTCTAAGCTGTCATTTGTGAATCCAGAAGGGCAACTGGCATTGCCTCAGAAATCTTTTTTTTTTCTTTTTTTAGAGTGAGTGAGCACAAGTAGGGGGAGGAGCAAAGGGGCGGGGGGGGGGCCTCAAGCAGACGCCTCCACTAAGCACAGAGCCCAATGCGGGGCTCCTTCCCACAACCCTGAGACCATGACCTGAGCCAAAACCAAGAGTCAGATGCTTAACTGACTGAGCCACCCAGGTGCCCCAAACCTCAGAAATCTGCTAGCCCAGTATGTCACATTTGCCCTTGCTCTTCTGATAAGAGAGGTTTCCTTCTCTTTTCAAATGTTAATTTCTCTCTCTAGCTCTGGATCTTCACAGTCCGCTTTGGTAACTCCATCTATCAATTATCCCTCTGTTTGCTGCATCTTCTAATTCTCCTTCCCTGTTAACTCTTTACCCTAAGCTAACCATGCTTAAGTCTCTTCCATCCTAGGAGGAAAAAAATCCACTAAACCTTCTCACCTCTAAATAATACTCTACGTGCCTTCCTCCCCAAGACACCAGTTATACTCACTCTTTCCAATTTCTCATCTTCCATTCACTTCTTCAGCCACTAGGCTTGTCATTTTACCTCCATCGTGACATTAAATCTGGTGTCCAATCATGACCCAGTCAGCGAAGCCAAGAGCACTGGTGCATTTGAATTTTCTTTCCATCTTAAACAGTCTCCTTTCTCTTCCCATCTCTGACGCCACTCCAACAGAGCGATGGCATGAGCTCACATATTGATCATTTCATCTTATGCTAAAAGACTATCAGAAGCTTACAGTATCCACAGTATAAAATTTACATTCCTTAACATGTCACTTGTTTAACTCCTTTCTGATCATCTGTGGCTACTCAGTGCAGCTGGTGCAATGGATAAGCTTCTTCTTAGACTACCTCATACTTCAGAGAGAGAGCCCTGGACCCTTGAATCTTCTTACAGGTGTGAGGCCCATGGTAGAAGATTCATGCACAATAATAATAGATCAATTCTGCTGTTGGTGTAAAAGCAGGAAAACTTGTCTTGGACTCACTCTTCTGTGCCTCTTGTCAACATTAGACCTTTAGAATCACAGAACCAATTAGGATTTGGTCAGATAAGGGGATTTGGAGAGAGAAGGTCAGAAGCACTCACTTGGTCAAGCGTCTAGTCTAGGTTTTTTTTTTTTTTTTTCCTTTGATAGTGTTCTATTTTACTCTTTATTTTTTATTTTATCTTTAATTGTAAAAAAAACATAAAAATTTACCATCTCAACCATTTTTAAGCAGATGATTCAGTAGTGTTAACTACATTTATATTGTTGGACAATAAATCCTAGAACTTTTTCATTTTGCAAAACTGAAATTCTACACCCATTGAACAACAACTCCCCATTTCTCCTTTCCCCCAGCCCCCAGCAACCATGACTCCATTTTCTGTTTCAATGAGTTTGACTACTTTATATACCTCATATAAGTGGAATCATGTATTTGTCTTTTTGTGACAGCCTAATTTCATTTAGCACAATGTCTTCCAGTCTCATCCACATTGCAGCAAGAGACAGGATTCTTTCTTTTTTAGAGGCTGAATAATATGTTGTTGTATGTACATACCACATTTTCTTTAACCATTCATCCATTGATGGATATTTGTGTTGTTTTCACCTCTTGGCTACTGTGAATAATGCCGCAAGTAACACAGGTGTGCTATCTAGTCTAATACTTCATCATAAATGGGCAGCAGAAGTCCTTTTGTCTTACAAATGGTCCAACCAATTTCCCCAGGGTAGCATTGGGCTTGGGAATCTAATCATTTAAACATACATTCACCTCAAGTTGTGTCTCTGTCTCCCTCAGCACCACTGTCATCATTGGCACTTACAGGGATAGTAGAGGAAACCAGTCTATTTGCTCATAGAGGTACAACAATATGCCAATCTGATTTCATCTTGCCTTGCTTTTGTCCTTATCAAAATAAATGCATTGCTTTACTAATTATTGTATACTGAGGCAGATAAGGATCCAAATGCATTGACCACATTGTAAAAAAAAATCCTGGATTTTGCAAAAGTTTTTGTACATTATTTCAGTCAATACACATGGTCTGATTACTTAGTCTATGCTTAAATACTAGAAATATAAAGAATAAAACATTGCTCTACCTTCAAGAAGCTCAAAATCCAGTAGTAGAAATTGAGATATGATCCAATAATTATAATACAGCATGCCAGTGCACTGACAGAATAAAACACTGAATATTACAGAAGTACCTAAGGGAGTCCAAGAGGGTAGGGGGAAGGTAACACACAAAGGTTTCCTGAAGGCGATGACACTTGAACAAAGGGTTACAGGATGAAAAAGAAATAATGATGCAGGGATATACCAGCAGATAAGTGCATTAGAGACTTCCAATAATTTGATGACTAAAACATGGACATTGAAAGATTGGTCAGCATAGGAAGAGCTGACTGACTCTCAAGCATGAAGGTGAAACAGAAATAGGACTCTGAGAATTGAATTGGAAGTAAGTTAAATGGAGACAACTAGGGGAAATGATCTAAAAAGCCAGATCTATTTTAAATGAATCTTTTAGCGTACACGGTTTAGGTCACCATCAAAAGATTTAGCCAAACCAATCTAATATGTAGAGAATAATCCTTCCAATGGCAGAAATTCCTACTCACCATAAGTTAGTGACATAGTCACATCAACCCCAAAATTATTCCCTATTTTCAGTGTCACCTTCAAAATACTGTTAAAGATTACTCCTACTAACATTTCCTTACTAAGGTGTAGCCATTTAAAATGGGTCTTTACTGACTGGAGTGAAACAGAATAAGTGAAAATTGAGCAGAATATTGAAGTGTTTCCTCAGAGAACAAGGAGAGGCTGAGACAGAATAGTCCAAGCAGCTGGAGCCAGGTGACTGAAGTCATCTAAAAGCATGATGGGTAAAACACTCAGGAATGTGTAAAAGAGGCTAATCTTGCATTGGCTAGGAATGGATTTGATAACTTAGCAGGTCTTTCCATTTGGCAGTTAGCAAAGCTGCAGTTCTCACTGGGGGCTGTGGTGAGGTATGCAATTGTTGACCGGATGAGAAAGTGGATGACCTCATCCAACCGTGTCACCATGACAACTAGGTGATCATTTCCAGTCATTTTGAGTGTTACAAAACTGATGCCTAATAATTCTTTCCATGTTGTGGAGTCATCTCAGGAAGAGAATTGAAAGAGAAAACAGAATTTTTCGTGAAATGTGTTGGTCATGTGGCTGCAAAGCCCCACGTTAAATACGGAGTTTTATTTCTTATTCCAGAATTTTAAAAATAACATCCATGGTCCAGAAATATAACTTAATGAATAATAGGTCAATAACAGATCTGGGGGGGGGGGGCTAGCCCAAACCTTTCTTCAGACATCACAAAAACTCTTCTTTACATTTATCTTTAACTTTAGATTAGTCAGAAAAAAAGAAGCAATGACTGCTTTTTAGTGGCATTAAATAGAATACATATAATATTAGTGGGGTTTTTGTTTTACTTTAAATGTTTTTATACCAAAAACTAAAATTTAAACAAGCTATTTGCCTTTTTCTTCCATCCTCCACCTTCCACACAGCTAGTACACGGCTGACCGCGACTTGAGCGTGCAAATCCAGGTGATACGATTTTAACGCCAGGCCTTTCTAATCTGTCACAACACTGTTCATTTTCTAACCTACAAGGAATATCATACTTACATCCCAGATTTCATCTCTAATCCACCCTGGAGCTAGTTTCAACATCATAGGTGAGAACTTTTTCAACATCTTAGACCTTCACTTCCTCCACTTTTTCCGCCAGCAAGACCTTTTGCTTTATTCCACTATGGAAGCCATATGTTACATCCTATCATCACTGGAACATTTTCTCTTCTACCACCAGGCTCACAGATGCCGAAGCTAACCACTCTGAGAGTAATACTCAGGGCTTCGACCACTTCTACTCTTTCCCACACCTACTAACCCTGTTCTTTGTCCCTTAGACTCTTGTTTTGTCTCTAGACTCTTCTCCTCACTCCCTTCCCCTGTTCCTCAGCCAGCTTCTGGCTTTAGTTGGTTCATTTGTTTATTTGACTAGCCTGAACACCATGGTCAACTGTTCTCCTCCATTCTTGTCTCTCACTAGTAACCAAGGATCTTTAACCCATCTCAAACTTCCTCTGCAGCTGTCCTGCCAATCCCTAATGTTGGACAAATCTAACCATCTGTTTTCTCTGCTTTTGTCATCCTACTGTCAAGTAATACTGGAAAAAGTCAAGAAACTGCCAGTTGGCTCCAATACAAATTTATGATATCTAATCTCATCTGGCTCCTCAGGACTATTTGGAAATCCTTTTATTCACAGTGAATTCTCCAAATTATTCCAAATTTCCTCCATTCCCCTCAAACCCTTAAGATCACTCCCTTCACTCACTATGGGCAAATGACCTCACCTCCTACTTCCCTTAGGAGATTGAGGTCATCCAACATATACTTTTTTAGTTATCTTCATAGATTATTTCTATCTGATCACTCTCCCTTAATGCAGAAAACAAGACCAGAGGCAGATGAAGCTACTGTGTCCCATCGCGGATGGGGGAGGGAGTTGGGAGTAATTCTTACATGGGGCTTCAGAATAGAAACACGAAGACCAATAATAGAAGGAAAACCCAAACTGAGTCTCAGTAGAAGGGAATCAAAGCACCAAGAATCCAGAGAAAGATGAAGAACTCCGCCAATGGGAGGTGGTCTAAATGAACTCCATCAGCAATGTAGCAAAAGCCTGAGACAGGTGTAATATCACTGTACATTTGGATGATCACTCTGAGATTAATTAACTTAAAAAGAATCGAGTCTGTCCAACAACCCCTCAATTCCTGATCTTTCATAGCAAGGTGGGTCAGCCCTTTTTATTTTTTTTTTTAAAGATTTTACTTATTTATTTGACAGCGAGAGAGGGAACACAAGCAGGGGGAGTGGGAGAGGGAGAAGCAGGCTTCCCGTTGAGCAGGGAGCCCCATGAGGGGCTCGATCCCAGAACGCTGGGATCATGACCTGAGCCAAAGGCAGATGCTTAACGACTGAGCCACCCAGGTGACCCTGTGTCAGCCTTTTTAAAAAACAATTTCCATTTGTACATTAGAGCCAATATCTACCATCCAGAAAGTTACTCTATTTTTCACACTGTCTTTCTGTTGTATCTTCATCTATTTCATTGTTTGCTGCTCCTTGTGGACCTACTACATTTTTCATCTCCAAAACACTTAAAAACAAAAGTAAAAACCTCCTTTAACTCCCAGTCCTCCCCAGGTACTTACCTACCTTTTCTTGTTGCCATTCAGTGTGTATAAAGTTTCAGTGATGCGAGATGAAAAAGTTCTAGAGAACTGCCGTACACATTGTGCTTGTATTAACAATACTGTACACATAAGAAATTCAGGGCAGTTCACATGTTACATGTTTG
The DNA here is from genome assembly GCF_017311325.1 of Ursus maritimus. NCBI lineage: Eukaryota > Metazoa > Chordata > Mammalia > Carnivora > Ursidae > Ursus > Ursus maritimus. Next base: position 27,744,882 of record NW_024423897.1, read on the forward strand.
TTTTTTTAACCACAATTTTTAAAAAAGCAAAGTCTGTGCTTATCACCCTCCCTCTGTACCTGCAAAGAGTAAGCCAACCTACTGATCTCTAGCTTCATTCCAGATCATTCATCTGGAAGTACCTTCTCAAATCTATGAACTCATCCTCAAATGTCAAGTATCATGACTTTTTCAGTCCATTATCATCTTGGTCTCATTGCTGGTAAACACATCATTCTTACTGGCACTATTTCTGTTCTGCCACGCCATGCACTCCCCTTCCTCTCCACCTTTGTCTCCATTGCACCTGCCTCTTGCCTTGACTCACAGACCACTTCCAAGCACTGACAAGAAACCTTTCCTAAGGTTCTTCCTCAGTCTTCTTCTTCAGTCATTCAACTTCCACCCACCTCTTACTCTAAATTACTGACTCTCGTTTCTGTAGCTCTACATCTGACCTCTCTCCCACACTTCAGAGTTTCAACTCTCTACTGATCCAGAAAGCTCCTTTTGTCCAAAATCCAATGCAAGAGTAGGCAACATAAAATTAAGACTGCATTTTCTTGAACCAGACTGTCTGGGTTCAAATTCTGGCTCTGCTTCTGACTGGCTGTGCAACCTTGAACAAGTTATGTGAGATCCTTGTGCCTTAATTTCTTCATCCATAAAACAGAGATAATGAGAGTCCCTATTTCCTTTCTCTTGTGTGAGGGTTAAAGAGTTAACTCACACAAAGTACTACAATGAGCCCCATGTATAAATGCTCAGTAAATACTAGTTATTATTATTATCTCTTAGCCTTTCTTGCATAAATCCTGTTCTTCGGGCTGTATTTTCTTTGTCAGTTAATGGCAGCAGCAGCAGCTCAATCATCCATACTAAAATCCTCGCAGTCACCTTCTAACCTCTTTCTACATTCAGCTGTGCTTTATTTCCAGTTTCCACCAACTACATCAACGTTTAATCTTCCATTTTCTTTCCCTCTGCTGCTGCCCAAGTCCAGAGCTTCATTATCTCTAACCTGAATTATTGCAACAGCTCCCTTCTGAATTGCCTGCCTTCGATCTTTACCCCCAGTTCATCTTCAGCTCAATGTTACTTTTCTAAACACAGACATCATTTTAAACCCTTTTCTGTTTTATTATCACCTTCAGAACAAATTGAAATGTTGAGCACAATGTAGCTAATTTTCCGTCTTACCTCCAACCAGGTGCCTCTGCTGCCTTCCTCGACTGCTCTCAAAACACACCATGTGCTTTAGCTCATCTGTGTGTCTGCAAAGCTCTTCTTATGCCTCAATATCTCATCTACCCTGTATTATTTATCAAATTTCTACTTATCTTTCAAGCACCAGTTTAAACGGCATGTTAGTAAGTCATCTCTTTCATATCTCCATTCCCTGCCAAAGATGACAGACAGATGGTTGATAGATAGATAGATCTTAATTACTTTGTGTGGTATTTATTTGTTTATATTTCTATACTTGACTAGATTGTGAAGTTTTTCTTTAGGAGTATGTGTTTTTTTTTTTTTTTTAATTTCTAGCCCACAGCAGAGCTCCTGACACATATTAAGCGTCCCAGGAAATTGTATTGAATAATTCAACGTTCCTCCCAAATGTCCCATACCTGTCTCTTTCTAAGCTTATAGAATCTATTACAAAAATTCCTTTCCCATTTACCATACCTTGCTAGTGTCACTGGTTTCCCTAATTCAGGACTCCATCGCAATTGGCATAGATTATGATAAAAACCTCCCATTTGATCACCAGCTTTAGTTTCTCCTCTTCTCAAAGCCACCCATGATGTATTGCAGCCAGGGATATTTTCATTAACAACAGATTCTATGGTGTTATTCCATTGCTTAGAACCTTTCAAAGTGTCCCCTTGACCACAAGACAAAATGCACTGCTCCCTCTAACGCCTCAGCCTTATGTCAGATATCTTCTCTCCCCCTCCCCCCCCCACATACATACATGCTAAACTCCATTGTCCTGAACTCTTGGCTATTCCTTTATCCTAGAATGCCCATACTCCAATCTATTGGTATCTTAGCCATCCGTCAAAACCCAACTCAGAAGCTCCTTCTTCCCTAAATCCACAAACCCCTTGATCAGAAATAATCTCTTCTCATCTTGTTTTCCCAAAGCTTAGGTAAAGACATCTATTTGAGCTTGCCACCTTCTCCCTACTCTATCAGTGTATGCTCTTCACACTACAGAGTTCTACGCAGTATTCTGTCTCTCGTAATAAATTGTGAGTCACAAGTCTCTTCAAGGCAGAAATTTTGCCTATCATTGAATTTCCCACAGTGCATTACACAAAGTGGATGTCAAAAAATGTTGCTGATTAAATTAAGAAGGTATGCCAGGAGGAAGGGAGTTAGAATGTGCAGAGACAGAAAAGAGAAGACATCTGGACAATGACACGGAGATGGAGCCACGTAATTTGTCTGGGCCTGAGGACTACTGTCAAAAATGAGTGAGAAGTGGAAGACTAATCTGTAAAGTTGTTTGTGTAGACTTTGAATGCCAAGCCAAGAAGTGAGAGCATTATCTATTGTTACTCAGGATTCTTGTAGTTTTATNCAGGAATGTTATGTGTTAAACACACTGTTTTAGATTTATCTGATAGTTGATTTCAGAAAAAAATTGGAAGAAAACGAACATGAGGATAAAGGATAAAAGACAAAAGCCTTTTGCATTTATCCAGGTGGAAGTGCCCTTAACCAGGGCAATGACAGTAAAAAAGAAAGACCCTAAAGACATTGGGGAGGAAGAAAACACAAGATTTGGTGAAAAAAAATATTAAATGCAAGAAACAAAGAGAAAATGGTTGGGTTACTCAGACATTTGCTAGATATTTCCTGCAACTATAATGATATCTGTTTCTTACTGAATCTTGGTAACGGTTTAATATCCCAAGATATAGAAGAAATGGTAGGACATACTGCCACCACTCTGACTTGCTAGGGAGAGTGTATAAGTGAAACAAAGGGGACAGGAGTTTTCGTCAAAAGAAATCTTATTCTTGAAATTAAAAATAAATAAATAAATAGGGGTGCCTGGGTGGTTCAGTCCGTTAAGCATCCAACTCTTGATTTCAGCTCAGGTCATGATCTCCACATTATGAGATTGAAGAATAGTCAGAAAAAAATGCAGGGGAATGGTCAGAGAGACAGAAGCAGACAAGAAAAGCTTTATATCCCTTTGGGGGCTAACAGTAGAAGAGTTTTTAGGAGTGTATAGTCAGAGCTCCTTTTTTATCAATTTTTAAAAGATTTTATTTCTTTATTTGAGAGAGAGAGGGCATGAGTGGGAGGAAGGGCAGAGGGAGAGGGAGAAGCAGACTCCTGGCTGAGCAGAGAGCCCAACTTGGGGCTCGATCCCAGGACCCCAAGATCATGACAAGAACCAAAGGCAGATGCTTAAACGACTGAGCTACCCAGGCATCCTTCTTTTTTTTTTTTTTTTAATCAATTTTTAAAAGATTCCTCCTTGAAAGCAGACAGATTATAAAAGGGTAGCCTTCCCAAGGCAGACTCCACCTCCGGTGTATTCTGCCTGTCGAGTAGAAAATAGCACCCGTTCCTCTGGGTGGACACATTCCTTCTAGAGAACATCTAGAGAGCTGGGCTTCAGCCTCCCACTGTTCCTTTCACCACATGCCTTTGGCAAGGAAGCAAAATGCACACCTCCACATGGCACATGTGTAGTCAACACTTCAGAGAAGTTCACAAAAAAGAGGACACAGGAAGGCAATGGAAGAGGTTGGCATTTGTGTGGCTCAATCATGCAGTTTCATTGGAGAGGGGAAGGGCATCATGCTTCGGGGTCACACTCCTTCCCACCCATTTCCATGTAGAATTGCCTCCATTTGTAAATCACTGTACGCCTCCTTCTGGCCCCTCACTCACACTTCCAGCCCATTTCACAGATGAGTAAATCGACTCACACAGGTGGGGAGCCATTGTGATTTTTAACAGTACATCTCAGAGTGCACGTTAGGGTGAAGATGAGGCAGATGTGTCGCATGAAGGAGAGATGGAATGAAATCGTGATGTGAAAAAAAGAAAATAGAAGAAGCCTAAAGCTCAATATGATGGTGAAGTTAATCCATGTTGGATTTACAAACCGCTCCATCTGGCTGTGTATTAAAATCACCACAGGTGTTTGTTGAACACAGAGATTTTTGGTCTCCGCACCCAGCAATTCAGATTAAGTAGATGTGAAATGGAAAGCTGAAATGTATATATTTATCAAATATTTAAGGCAGTTTAATGCAGACCAGCTTTGAGGACTCAGCAGCCTTAAATCACTGCTTTCAGCATATCATTCCTTGCTTACCAAACTAGAATTGCTCCCGTCTTCATACTCTGTTAAATATAAAATCCTCTCCTTATCTTAAAGACTTTTCACAGTTTGGTGTCACATGACAGGCTAACCTTATCACAGAGCACTTTCCAACACAAACCTCTTCGCAGGCAGGTCTCCTTGGTATCCAGCTAAGGAGCTTCACCTACTCCTCTACACCTATCAAAATTCTGCATACTCCCCAAATTCCAGTTTAGTTAACACCTCTTATTCAAAGGTGCCCCAGTGAGCATCACCCTGAAGTCTCTGCCTTCTCTGGATTTACTATGTTTACAGTCTGTGTCAACCCTTCAGTTTTAAATATGCAAAGGTGTTTGCTGCTTTCTGGGTCCTGGACACTCTTCTTGTCTATAAAATTAGCTTGTAAGATACCTCTTTGTATGCACCCGGCTCCCTACCATGCCATGGATCCATCGTGGGTATTCCTAAATCAATATAGCAACAGAGAAAGGGAGATGAATAGAGACTATGTTTTGGCAAATATAACTTAACAGTCGGGCACATCAGCTCTGCTTCCTACCTCAGTAGAAAGGGAGCTCTTCTGCCCCAATTGTTGCAGCTGAAGTCCCAGGTCTCAGCCTCATTGTCCAGGTTGGGCACGTGTCTGTTACTTGACCGAGAGGTGAAATCAGCCCCACCCAAACCACAAGGAGTGACATGAAGAAGGGTGATTGGCCAAAAGAATATTGAGTGGCTGTTATCAAAAGCTCAGGGCACGTAGTCACTGGGGAGGGAAAAATAACAAGTATCTGTGTCTCCAGGTAAGACCTCTAGTTCACAGAGGTAATGCAAAATTGGGAGTGTGTAAAGAAGTAAATCCTTCAAAAGGGAGTGGGATAGGAAAGGAGAAGAAAATTGAGAAAGGTGGAGTTTTGGAGAACTTAAGTTTGAAACCACAGGTGCTTGATGAATAGTGTTGGATAAAGAAACGTATCTTAGATACAGGCCTCCCATTATAAACAGCAAAGGGAGCATCTAGTTGAGGGGAATTTGGGAGGATAAATATCAGGAAGCTACCAAAACTGGCTGGAATTTCTAGAATCAGGCTCCAGATAAAAATAAACTTTATCCCCATGTAGTCCACGGAGGCAACTAGAGAGTCTCCACTAGGCAGACAGAGACATTAGGAATGGTTACCACTTGGAAAGTGGAGGTGAATATAAACCTGATATATTAATCCAATATTAACTACAGTGTACATTGTACAATTAAGTATAATTAGCTACCCTAAAGTTTCTCCAGTAAAAAATACCCTACGTGCATGCAACTAACATTTGACCTGGGCTTGGATTAACGCTCACGGGTGTTCAACCGCACTGATAATAGGCACGTACGGACTGGATACCAGAACATTCCCTTGCGTTAACCAGCAGTGCAACCTGTATTGTTTTGCACAAGGGCTAAATATATTTTAATTACACTAGAGTAAAAGGTAAAATCTAGATATCTTCAGGACTCCGTTTCTTTCATGTTTACTTCATGCTTTAAGTCTGTGAAACAATAAACCTAATTCTCCGAAGTGGGTAGGAAAATATCTTGCACACAGTACCTATTCAAGGCAGGTCAAGATGGTCGTTTAGCTGTGGCCTCGCATTCATGAAGGGTCTCAGGTTTAGATTTTTTGACATTATTTTCACATAAGGTTACACAGATATTCCCAAAGACAAACTGGTAAGATTGAGAGAAATCGATGCCCTTCATAGGACTTTAAGCATGCCTGCCACGGCCAGAGCATACCACTCTCTGCATATTATAAGTAATATATTGGAAAAAAATCTGTAATTACTATTTTATAAATTGCCTGATTATGTCATTTTTGAATTTGAGTGGTTAAAAGTATTGGTAAACGTAAACTTTTATTTAAAAAAATACTTTATAGAAGTATGATGGACAAAGAGCCGTACGTACTTCGTGTATACAACTGGATGAGTTTGGTGGCAAATAGATACCAGTGAAACCATCACCACAATCTATGCCATAAATATATTGATAACCTCCAAAAGTTTCTTCTCTCCCTCATTATTTTTTTCATTTGTGTGTGTATGTGATAAAAATGATTAATATAAGATCTACCCTCTTAACAAATTTTTACATATATAATACAGTATTGTTAAGTATAGGCACTATGCTATAGAGTAGATCTCTAGGATTTATGTATCTTGTATAACTGAAACTTGACATACTTTGGCCAACACCCTCTGTTTACCTCCCCCCCACACACACCCTTTGGCAGCCACCATTCTGCTCTCTGCTTCTATGAGTTTGGGACTATTTTGGATTCTTCGTATAACTGGAATCATGTAGTATTTGTTCTTCTGTCTCTGGCTTATTTCACTCAGCAAATTTCACTCACCAGGTCCATCCATGTTGTTGAAAATAGGATATCTGTCTTTTGGGGGGCTGAATAATATTCCATTTGTATATAAATACCACATGTTCTTTATCCATTCTTCCATCAATGAACATTTAGGTTGTTTCCATGTCTTGGCTATTGTAAACTTTTAATACGTGCTTTAAATGTTGTGACCCAATGTTGGCTTGTCTTAAATTTTTTATATTCAGTAACTTCTGACCCAGGTCTCTTCAGTGACGTTAAAGAGGTCATACTTACATACAACAATAGAGAAAAGCTCTTTGCAGGTTTGTTCATGTCATGAGAACATCTGCCCCCACAGCACAGCCAGGCACCTAAGTTTTATTTGTGATAACTGTGTCTTGGCAGGGGCGGCGGGGGCGGGGGGAGGCACCGGCCTAGGCTTTCCTGGGGAGGAAAGAGAGGGTTATCAAGACAGGTGCAGAAGAGAAGCTAAGAAAGCTGGGAACAAACACCCTTGGGTTTCTTCCTTGCTGACCACTGTGATGCTAAAAGCATACATTTCTTAGAAAGCCGCTGTCTCTAAATATGACATTTACAATGTTTATTTTCTGGAACAGTCTTAATTTCAAATATCATATTATGTTTCTGAATCCGAAGTTCAATTTGTGTGTGGGGTGAGCATCTTACACAGAAATAAGAGGAGTAAAGGTGAAAAAAAAGGATTTTTTTTCCTTCTTACAGTTTCAGAGGACATCTGGAGATATGTTCTGGAGCTAGAGGGGAAAAGGACAGATATATTATGTCCATTCCCTCTTACAGATCAGGGTATGAAAGGTGGAATTTCTCCGTGAACCCTGAGGAGTCAGGGGCAGGGGAAATCTCTTATTTATACATATATGAGCTGAAATGGCTTGGCAGTATATACATAGTTTCACTTTGATAGCAGAATAACCTTTCAAGAATTCTGAAATATAAATAAGAAATCAAATAAAAATGATATAGCTCCCATTAAATAAAAGCAAAGTGTGCAGCAATGTAACACAAAGTGTTGCTTCTAAGGGTCTGGTGACAAATCACTTGAGCCTTGCTCTTAAGAATTATCTCATATCTGGAGCCCCACACCAGAATTATACATTATATTGCACATTTATTTCTCAGTTAGGGTAATGCGGGGTTGATCTCTCTGAAACAGCTGTCCATTTTGTGCCTTCATATTTTAATGCCTCTTCAGGACACAGCCAACCAGCCAGCTTAAATCTCCTATGGGCAGGACAGCATCATAACTTAGTTTAACATTTCCTCTGGTGATTTTTTTTCTCTGCAGTTGATGTACATGTCAAATAAAGTCTGTCAAAGCTCTTTCTCATAACATAAATTCCAGATGTTTTTGGCTTCCCAAAAGGAAGATGTAATAGGTTTGCTTTTCCTAATACACTTAGATAATGAAAATAGAAGTATGGCTATAAAGTCCTTTTATATGCTTTTCATGTTGAAGTATGTAAGCCATAATATGTGTTCCTGTTCTTCCTAAATGAGGTCTATATGCAGGGGGTGGGGGGGAGAGATTTAAAGTGCAAAGAAAATGGAGTTGGTATTAGGCCAAGCTAAAACATAGCTACTTTTGATGAAGAAAAATCAAAAGGATAAAATATACTGTGACTTTACACTTTACATTGTCTTCGTTCATTCTGCATTCAGAAGTCATTTATTAGGAATCTATTGTGTGCTCAGCACTATGTGATAAGTGAAAGGCAGAGCAAATCTTCCATAGGAGGAGACGAGGCTTTTATCATGAAAAAAATCAGTGAAAGAGTCAAAGGCAACATATAAGTAAATATAAAATAGACATCACTAACTAAAACTTAAGCGATTTAAAAAAATCAGCCTAAAGGAATAATCATGCGGTGTGGGGTTAATCTTGGGAAATACTAAGGCGGATATACTCCAACATGCGGACCTCAGAGTAGCCAAGCAGCATCAGCATCGTAGGGGAACCTGCTAGAAACGAACATTTTCAGACCCACCCCAGATCTCCTGCACCAGAAACTCTGGGGCTAGAGCCCAACAATCTGCTTTTTCGCAAGCCCTCCTGGTGATACTCATGCCCACAGAACAGCTCCAGGGACACACTCCACGTGAGAGGCAGTCACTCATTGTCCGCGATGAGGCCCCGCTAAGTGTCCAGCTGGCAGCATATGTCTGGTGTGTCTGAAAAACAGGGTCTTCACCAGAATGATTCCCAGAAAAGCCCTGAAGGCCAAAGTCCTGTCATTTAAATCTTCTGTCCTCTAGCATAGCTGTGAGGAAACATCGACTTCAGGCAAGGTCAGCCCAGAAAATTTTATTTAGTCATGAAACTAAAAGCCATGTTGCTTCCTGCTGCTGTGGGATTCTAATCAGAGACTGAAGTGAGTATAAACTGACCCAACTGTAGCTTTTAGTCTCTCTGGGAAGGTTTTCAAGACAGACTGTGACATGTTTACTAAATTCATATGGGCTGTTTCAAAATGTCACACATTCACATCATGTGGACATTGACCTAAAAGGGGAATCTCTCTGTTACTCTGTCTCTCTCTCTAAAACCCATTTGCATTTTCCCTCATTTCTTCTTTCAGTTTAAAGATATTATTTAAAACTCAAATTTGCTTTCTGGGGGGCTCCTGCGTGGCACAGTCAGTCAAGCATCTCACTCTTGGTTTTGGCTCAGGTCACAATCTTAGTGTCGTGAGATTGAACCCCTCGTGGGGCTCTACACCCAGTGCGGAGTCTACTTAGGTTTCTCACTCCTTCTCCCTCTACCACCCCACCCAAAAAATATCTTTAAAAAAAAAATCAAATTTACTTTGTACATGGAATGCTGGGGCTTTATGCACTCTAAGTACCCAAGTTTGTGTTTTAATGGATTTGGGTTATTACAAATTTATCTTTTGACCTGAGGATTTTTTCAATTTTCCTGGACTGCTTGGAGGGTGACATACACCATGAAATATAAAAAGTTTCTCACGTACTTTATCTTTGCTTTTCGGATGTCCTGACACTATGATCTCTCTTTAGCTTAGGCCAGTAGTTTTCAGTCAGCAACAATTGCTGCTCCCCCAGAGACATTAGCAAGGTCTGGAATCATTTTTAGTTATCACACCCAGGGGCTGGTGCCGCTGGCATGTGGTGGTACAGACCAAGGGTGCGGGTAAACAGCTGACAGTACACAGGGTATGCAATTCTCTGTCCAAGATGTCAGTTGTGTTATGGAGGTAGAGAAACTGGTTTACTTGAATTGCACTCTGTATAAAAGGGAAAGCTGAACAGATCAGAACAAAACAAAGCAAACAGACAAACAAAAATATGTGGCGGGATTTAGCAATGTGAGAGCTCCCGAATTTTTAGGAGTTCCTTTATGTGAGCAATGTCAGTGTCATTGTGCCTAGCAACCCCACCTTCTAAAATGAAAATCCTGGGGTGCCTGGGTGGCTCAGTTGGTTAAGTTCTGCCTCTTGATTTTGGCTCAGGTCACGATCTCAGCATCTTGAGATCGAGCCCTGCCTCGGAGCTCTGCCCTGGGCATGGAGCCTGCTTAAGATTCTCTCTCCTTTCCCTTTCCCCCTCCCCCTAAACCCTCCACTCCTCTTCATACTCGTGCTTTCTCTCTCTTAAAAAAAAAAAAAAAAAAAAAAACCTTTCTTTTATTGAAAAAAAGGACTGTGGGGAAGGAAAGAATTACTATCCGACAGTTGTAGAAATCATTGGCAGTAGACTTTCTTAGTCATAGAGCTGCAGGGTTGCAGAAGTTTTGAATCATAAATACTCCATAGAGCTCCTCTAAGCCATCACCACCTTATTATAGATTGAGAACATAGGTGAAGTGCCCCGTTAAACACTTGCTTACCCTGGTGGTGGGGACGTTGGGGTCACTCCTTTGCTCTCTGCTCTTTTCCTACACTCTCCAATTTCTCTTTTCTTGCCATTATATCCTTCTTATTTCCCCTCTACCTCATCCAGTTGCCCCTGTCCCATTTCTCTCCTCTCTCCTGTCTCTCCGCTTTGCCCAGCCTCCAACAAACCCTCCACCCCTTTTCCTCCTCCTGCACTCCTTACTGTTGACACCGCGCATCTTTGCGCACGTGCAGACATTAGGATTTGTGTAATGGGAAAGAGAGCGCCCTTCGTGTGAAATAGCACACACTTGTAAGCGCTCAGACATGAAAATTACTCTCATCTAGCTCTGGTTCTGAACAGTCTCTGCTCACTTGCACCAGATAGACTGCCCTGGTCTTGTACACGGGAAAAGGAAAATCGGAGCCCAGCATTAAAATAGCCTTGTACTCCCATTTAAAAAAAAATTGGAAGGCGAGTGCTTCTCACTGTGCCCTCCTTATTCTAATCCCAATGCCAAGAAAAAAGGTTTTAGATTAAAAGGAAATTAGCTGTTCATTTGTTATTTGTCGGTAGCAGAGAAGACGAAGTTTGTGTGTGCCAGACATCTAATGATAACAATCAGTTGCATGTTCAAACAAAATAATTAACTTCCATTTGCTTGGCTGTCTAATTTCTTCTTTACCATTTGTCCCAGCTAAGTTCCATCCAGGTTTGTCTTTTTGTTTTGTTTGTTTTGTGTTTGCTGCACTATGCTGCATGCATATTTAGGATTATGCAAAGCCAAACACTGATAACGATCAATAATTATTGAATTACAATTATACCATATTGCATGGCATATATTATGTTTGCCCTGAGCTCTGTAATTGGAGACACCACATTTCATATTTTCCATTGGTATATAGCATGCTGTTCATGACAAAGAATTGTCTAATCTGCCATGTTCTGAATATTGACTATCCTGGCTTGTATTTGCTTGGGTCATGAAGATTTAATAATTTAACAATAGGTCATTGGAGTTCTGTTGTGTCATCAAATAATTACAGAATTTATGTTTTATCAGTGGCAAAACCACTGTAGTATTCTAAATTCCACTTATTGTCCTTTAGCTTAATGCTTACTGTTACCCTTTCTCGACATGTTTTCCCATCATGAAAATTAACCCACTCTATATCTTTCTGGAAAGAAAATAAACTGCTCCCTTGCCAAGCCGTTCATTATGCTGCTTCTTTCCTTCATGAATTGTGATCTAACAGTAGCCCAGCAAAAAGCCTCAGCTTTTGAAGTGTTGTGCTAATTTGATTAATACGTAGTTACATCCTGTTATGATGCACTTTGCCTTATGCATTTTAAATGGAAAATGCAGAGTGGATTACATTTGTGTTAAAAACACAGCATACTAAATGAACAGTACTGAAAGCAGTCTATAATAACAAGCTCGCCAACCACTTTAAACATGCAGAAGGTTATTGTTTGTAGGTTAATGATAATTATATGAAAATACATGTTTTTACAATAATTAAGATGTCAATAAAAATACTGGTGAGGTTAATACAGCTGCACTCAAAAATATTTATTCTACCAGTAATTTAAAAATAATTCTATAAGTATCCTGATATAATTATCTAAATTATGTGTATATGCACCTATACACGTATATAAGCAGTTTGTGAATTCTTTGGATAAAAATCGCCTAAGTCAATCTTAAAAGACTTACGGCATCGAAGAGTAAGAGACTCCTTTCCTAGAAAGAAGTACATGTTTCCATGCTTATTACTGAAAGGAAGCTAGCAAATTGCCAGGGTTGCTAGAAATGATCGAGTTACTTTTGTGAGGATCTTACTAAGATTCAGTGGCCCAGGGAGAGTGGTGAAAGGAAGACGATGAATCCTATAACCAGATTAGTCCTCGGTTCTTCATATTGTCTCAATCTGACTTTCATCTCTACTGGCATTATAAAGTATTGCGACATTGCATTCTTAAAATTCACCTAAAGTGCATGCTAATGAACTTAAGAAGGCGTACAAATGTATCTTGGTAATATGGCAAAAAGTTGGTGAATATCTTACATCCCCATTTTTGGAGACACTTGCTCAGCTATTTTCCCATTTGGAACATACATTTTTATAGCTACAAAATGTTTTCCCTTTCCACTTAACTTTTTACCATGACTAACAGTGGTTTATAACAGTTTACAATAGCTTAAAATGGCTTAATTTCTTTAAGTACTTTCGTTCAGGCTTTTTTTCAGCTTCCATGCCAACCATACTGAAGTCTGCATCCAAATCTATTGAATAAATACTTTGGTAGTTGGTTAAAATTCATGACCATGCTCTGTGGGTCAGATAGTCCTAAAGAGCTGAAGAACAGTAGCAAACACTTTCAAGCTTTCTCACAAAATTTGCTGTCTAGCAATCACTGTATGTCCACTTGTATTTATCACCAAGAATCAGTTCAGAAGAGAGCAAATCAGAAGCCCCCTCTTTTCTTAAATATCAAAATAGTTGCTGTTACTTAAACCTAAAATATGACTAGAAGAAAACTTCGTATCGGTATACTTTTTTCTTATTTGTATAGTCTGGAAAGTCATGCACAAAAGAATCTATGAGGTAATAAGCTCTTCTACTATTTTTGAAGTTGCAGCAGAATTTTTTCTCCATATTCAACTGTAAAATATTTGATATTGAAATGAAGTTGCAGCTTTGTACAGTAAGTTTTATAGGGAGTCAGTATGTGTCTTGGTCCACTTTTCTTATTAATCAGTTCTGTGGCTTTGGGGAAAGATGTAATCTTCCTAGACTTCAGGCTCATCATTTTAATGGCTACCCATTAAAAGGTAATGTGTAAAGTTCTTTCAATATTTTTGACTACTGTCCACAATAAGAGATACATTTTACATGGAATGTACTCACACATGACGTACAACTCAAGGAAGCATTTCATGAAACAGTACTTACTCTTTAAAAATTCTAGTTACGTCACTTTAAGTTTTGCTCTTGGTGTTTGAAAAGCATCATCTCCATCTTCCTCCAATGGATTATGTGAATATGTTGTTTTCATGGATTCTGATAATACATTTGTTCACTTTTGCCAGGAGTAGCATTATACTTTATCAATTCTCTTTTGGTTTGAGAAGAGTTCTCTATTTTTCTATTTAGAGTGTATCTGTTTTAGCATTATAGTTCTTGCTCAAGACTAACAATTATTGTTCTGTATTTATATTGTATGATTTCTTTGTATAGCACTGGTAGATAATATTGTGGGTTTTTTAAATATTCCTTTCAAAATGTCAAAAGAAAAGCTGTTAGAGATACTGAAAGTTATTGACATAGTGAAAAAATTATTTCACCTAGTAATCCATAGAAAAACAAATGACTTCTCTGTGATACCCTCAGAATTTAGTATTTGGCAACCACAGGTCAATGAGTCTAATCTCATCAACACATTCTTCCCCAAGAAAGACCAAATATAACATATTTGTTCCGACTACCGACAATTCATTTTTTGTAAATAATAAGATTTGACACAAGCTTATCTGGATACTAACCCCCCCCCCAAGTCCAAGAAGGAATACAGATAAAACTCTCAACAATATAGAAGAAGAAATGAAAGAAAGAAAAAGAAATAACTCTACGGACTGATTTGAAAGTGTCAATATGATAAGAACAAACTAGATGTAGGTGTGAAGCATTCAGCCCACCTAATTCATGAATACAACTTCTATAGCGTTAGATGTTCATGACATTGTCCCACCTGTTTTGTTTGGACATACTGGATCTAAGAGACTGAATATCTTCATGTTCTCCTATTTGCCATTTCCTCTATAAAATATGAAATGTTTTCATCATGGAGCATCACATAGTACAGCACTTTGTAAGTAATAGGTGTTCAATAAGTATTTGTTAATTAGATATGATTTATCTCCCAAGTGCGTTCTCAAACACCAAATGTCATCATTTTAGCTCACACCAAACCATCTCCAAAATTTTCCCTAAACTAGTGAAAGTCACCCTAAGTCTGTCTATGAACACTTGTAAGTTTTCTGGATAATCTGATGTAAAGAGGGGAAAATGGATTCAAACCAAATTATCTATAGTTTTACGTTTCTGCCATTTCCTGTCCCTGCCAATTCCACCCAAGCCATAGCTGCTTAACGCCATAGCTTAAGTCTAGGAGTTTCCTACTTCATTGGAAATTAGCATTATAAAAAATTTAGAGTGAAAGTAAATACTGACCTAGACATTTACTGCCTGGAAGGGCTGCTCAGCTCTTTTAGATCGGTGCTGTCTCAAAGAAACACAATGTAAGCTGCTTTTGTTGTTCCAGTAGTCCAATTTTTTACAACCAAAAAGTTACGGTTGAAATTAATTTTAACAATATTTTGTTTGGTTCAATCTATTCAAAATATTATGGTTTCGAATGTAATCAACATAAAAATATTAATCAGGTACTTTGCATTCTTTTTTTTTAAACTAAGTCTTCAAAATGCAGTGTGCACAGCTCAACTTGGACTAGCCATCTTCAAAATGCTCAGTAGTTGCATTTGGCTAGTGGTTACCATTATGGACAGTGCAGCTCTAGGCGATGCTACCTGATGACACTGCAGGTGAACCAGAGCTGATCTCCTAAGATAGAGGTAATATTTTAAATCTTCAAAGTTTAAAAGCAAACTTTGGGTTAGTTACTGAAAGACAGAGAGCCCTTGTCAACATTAGGAGATTATGTCCCCTCCCTCACACACTCATACATCCTTTCCAAATTTCCTATTGATTACTTCCCCAGCATGAAAGAGGCAGGAAACAGGAATATCCTTTCATGGATGCGGTTGCCATCTTGACTGGTGTGGTTAGCACTAAATCCATTAGCATTAATACTCCCCATAAGAAGCTTTGGATAAGTAGCTTTAAAACTCTGGATGATCAACAAAGAAATAGATTTTCTTGGGAGAGAGTGAATTTGTTAGAAGAGAAGACAGGAAGGAGGCAGATGGTCTGAGTCACAGTATACAAAACTGATCCTGAAAAAAATATAGGGATCCAAGGCTAATTGAAGTAATTGCCGGGGTTTGTGAGCCCTGCCTTCCTATTGGCATCATTTTCTTTCTTCCACCCTCCCTGCCTCTCTTAGACCCATTTGGCATATGAGCAGCCATTGGAGCTTGATAGGCTGTGTCTGAACCAGGTGCAGTGAATGTATCCAAGGTTATATTAACTAGATTGTTAGCTTGTCAAGGTGGTCCCCCAGCATGAAATCAGAAGGGATCCCATAAGCTTCTTAAACCTTACTGTGTATAACAGTGACCTTAAAAATCTTGTTAAAATGCAGATTCTGATTCTGGAAGTTTGGGACAGGGCCAGAGATTCAGTCTCCCCAGTGATGCCTATGCTCTTTGTTCTGGGGCCACAGTTGGGTAGCAATGTCCTGTAACAGCGGTTCTTAACCCTCTCTACTAGTAAAATCAAATGACCCTCACTTATCTGTTCTATCCCACCAGCTGCCAGGTCTCAAGTCTTCATAACAAGCTACAAAACCCCTCTTTTCCCTCTCTGGCACTCTGTCACTCAACATCTAGTTTCTCACTCCGTTTTACATCATTCCTCTCCCACTACCTACTTTTCAGTTCAATTCAACCATAAACGTATTGATCACTTGCCAGACAAGTACCGTAGGGGAGTCAGGAGAACCAAATTCTCTACCTTCAAGGAACTTTGGATCTTAGTGGGAGAGTTTAGGAAATTATTGTAAAGTACTACCACTTATCACACTCAAATTCTACTCAGAATAATGTTGTTGATTTCTAGGAAGGGGAGGTTGTGACCAGGTGAGTCAGGAAAACTTTTTAAATTTGGTGGAACTTGAGGTCAGAGCCCCAAGAGTGAGTGCTCAGCTGAACTGATCTTTTGAGATCAGGTCTGGGAGATTGAAGATTCTGGTGGGTTTGGAACACAGTTGCTAGAAGGGAAGAGGAAGAGGGATAAATGGGGTAAATGTTGCTTTGACATATTGGGAACATCGCCGTGACTTGAAAAACTAGTAAGACCAATCACAGGAAGGGACAGACTGAGAAGAGAGAGTTAGCTGACTTGGGGTAGAAACAGGATGAGCTCTGATTCGAATATGACAGTCTTGTAGTGACCTCCAAGAGAAAATACCCTGAAGACTTTTGAATATGTGGGATTGTGTGGAAGAGATCTTGAAGACAAAGGATGCATTGGCCCCAAAACTCCAAGCGTGCAGCACGAATGATGCAGAAATATGGACAATATGCACAATTCCCAAACACAACATGGCATCTTTGAATCCTATGTCTTATTCCTCTGTAAGATGTATATGAACCTAGCTTGATTCATCTACCTTTCCAAAAACTCATATTGAAAGGATGCTATGATAAGTTCTGCCTGGCCGGTCCTAGATGCAATACTGGTACATCTGGCCAAGGTAAGTGTTCGCCCTGAAGAGGGATTTGTAGCCATGCCAGAGGCTTGCAGTGGCCTCAGTTTTTTAACTAAGGGAACTCAGCCTTATAATTCCCATTTTTCACTTGTGGTTCTACATTGTGTTATCTTAAACCAATGGCCACCATCCAGCAGGGCACTTTGATTGCTGGATAAATTTAGCCACTAGGGTTTTTCCAATCCCCAGACTAGTATAATTATTTATATATTCACTCATTCTTTCATTTGACAGATTTAAATGTTTTGGACTAACACTGCCTTTTTTCCAACAGCGGGTGGAAAAATTTATAACCGTGAAACATCTTCTTCAGTAGAGAGAAGGGGGATTTGTGGGTGCCAACATATAGTCAAACTATTTATCTTCCTATATCTCTAGCTAAGTTGTCTTCCCTTATTTTTCTTAGTGTTCATTATAGCACTTACCTGTTAATACTTACCAGTAATAATCTGACTCAAAACCAGGACTCGCTTGCTGGAGAAGGGAAGCAAAATATCTCTTTCCTAGCCAGTCTGGTTTTGTGGCCCCATTAATACAGCTACAGGATAATAGGAGTATACAGTGTTTAATAGGGTCAGATAATGTTTAAAATTTCAAATAATCCCCATTTTTAGCCATTATTGGTCCTCACTGTATTTGAAACCATGTCTACCAGCACACTGTGTTAGTAGGAAATCAATGCCTCCTGAGTATCTCTATTTTTAAGTTTTAAAGAACATTTACATGATATAATTGCTTGTTCTCCAAAGAAAACAAACATAATTTAGAAAAGAAAGTGTGTAAATATTGAAAAGTACAGAAAATTAATGCAACCAAAACACCTTTAAGTATATGACAGCAGCGGATACTGAATTTTTGCCAATGACAGAAAATTGCAGAAATTCCACAAAGCACTGTGGGAGAAGCACACTGTTAATCAAACGTGCCAATGTATCTTTGCAGCTGATAGCTAACAAGTAAGTACTGACCTAAATTTTACCGGAGAGCATTTTAAAAGCATTAAGCATATGCTGTTTACTTAGTTGATGCAATAAATATAAACATGCTTGGAGTTCACAGTAAATCCAAAGTACAGACCTTAAATAATTCCAACATTTTAAATCAAATTGATTAATCACTAAAATA
Organism: Ursus maritimus; assembly: GCF_017311325.1. NCBI lineage: Eukaryota > Metazoa > Chordata > Mammalia > Carnivora > Ursidae > Ursus > Ursus maritimus. The sequence goes on from NW_024423897.1 coordinate 27,763,001, forward strand.
CATTAGAAGAAACCGTTTCAGCAAATTTTTTGTGAAAAAGGTCTTTTAGTCAAATTCAGTTCCTCCATTTCTATCCACTGCATGTGTAATTCATGAACCTTTAAGCAGTATGAGATTATAGATAGCTAAACTGACATTCGTACTTTCACTTAGCAGCTGAATAATCGGCACGCTCTAAGCTTTTTAAATGTTAAAGCAATCATTGCTTTGAATTCATCTTGTGATGTCATTGCCACTAACAACTGACATAATAAATTTGAAGTATATGAAAGCTTGAGAAGAATATTAGAAATATGTCTCATTTTAAATACATAACAATTAAATGATGTACAAGAAGTATGTTCTGATCCATCTATTAATGAAATGCTCTTTAAAAGTGTGATGTATCGTTGCCATTTCTGTATGTCTGAGCTTGCAAAGATTTTCATTTTAATGTGTTGTGCTTTTTGTTCAGAGTCAGAGCAATATTAATAAACACATAACAAGAATGTGTACACAAGTGTAAATGAATTTGTGTTAATGAAGGTGTGTACAAGTAGTAGCTACATTTGCAACCCATGGAAGGAACACAAAAGACATACACAATATTTGTATTATATAGGCCAAAGTTATAGATTTCATATTTACAGTTTGAAAGGGATAACAGTCATTAATTATTCCATACTAAAATAACTTGAACTAGTTAACCATGGACCTTTTGCTCTTGAAAGTGGGGTGTGTGTGTGTGTCTGTGTGTGTGTGTGTGTGTTTAATTTAGAAACTGAGCATTTTCATGGATGGGACTCTTTACTAATAAAAAGGGGCCACCCATGTAGTTAGTTAGGATATTTTGAGTGAATCCATTTATCTCTGCTACGAAGATGGGCAATAACCAGCCATTTGGAGGAGAAATAGAATAGTTCCTTTTCCATTATCATTGGAGGTATTTGGTAGACGCAGCATGGTTTACTTACTTTTTCCCCACCCACATGGCCCTGAGTAAGGCATGTTTGCACAGTATTTCCTCTACTGGTCCAGGTTCCCATTAACAAATAAGTAGACCACCAGACTTGATTTATCTATGTTTTTTATGTGTCATGGTAACTGGAGTATTGCGGGGGTTGGGGATAATATTTTAAAGACAAGTTTAAAGACGTTTTTGCATGATGAGAAGATTAATCTCTGGCATGTTCTCTTATCCCATATTTCAAACATTTTAAGCAAATTGGGCCAATTGGTAAAATCATATAAATAATGGAGCCAAAATAGCCATGTAGGATTATAATATTTCCTCCAAAAAAAAAAGAAAGAACAATTTACAGAACTAAATCTGAACACAGATAGTCCTTTATTGTCTAAATTCTTACTCCAGAGCAGATATTTCAGATCTTATACCAACTCTATATTCAAAAGACATTCTCCTGTAATCCAGAAATCTTGTCCATCTTCCCACCCCCATCATTACTTACTTTGACTTTCCAAATTTTTGACATAAAACTTAAGAGAATTGGAACTTTTTTCCCAATGAACTAAGAAAGTAAACTTCTATCTACCTGAAACTCATCCTAGAATCTTGACTACTTGGAAATCAAGCCTAAGTGAATTAGGAAGCATCTTTTAAAGTCAGATAATTATCATTTTGGACAGAATTTTTTTTAATGGATTCAATAGAATTGGTTCAAAATTCCCCAGTCATTCCCCAAAGTGATGTCCAAATCCATCTCTCATTTTCAGTCCTACCATTCTTATCTCCCACTACTGCCCTACGCAGACGCCCCCACCTGTCATGCACACACCATACCTAGCTGAATTAACCCTCTTATTGTTCCTGGTCATTCTGCCAGAGCACCTCCTACTCCAATTTTACTTACCACAAATCTACTTCATTCAAACCCCCACTCAATTTGTTCCCGTCTGCTTGCTCCCTTGTCCACAGGAACCATATGACATCAGTTTTGGTCTCACTACTCATAGATCTGTATCAGGCCATCTTGGATTATTATTATATTATGGTCAGTGACAAATCAGTGCTTGTTGTTGTTGATGATGATGACCATGATGATGATAACCAAAGAAGAATGAGAATACAGGTTGGCTCAAGGTGTTTTTCTTCATCATGGTTAAGATGTCCATGAACACACAGGAGACCCAGTAGTTATCAGAGATCCCATCTAAATAAACTGGGAAGCCCACATACAAACCTGGGAAAGATCGCACTCTCTTGCATAACACTAGATGTTTTTGGAAATTAAAATCAAGTTAAAAACACAGTCAATTCACTGTAGGGGAAAATTAAGTAGTTCATACTTAAAATGATCCACAAGTTGGAGTGTGTCAGTATAGTCGGCCCTTAAACAACATGGTTTGAACTGTGCAGGTCCTCTTATACACAGATTTTTTGCAATAAACACAGTATAGTACTGTAAATGTACTTTCTCTGCCTTATGATGTTCTAAATAATATGTTCTTTCTTTTAGCTTACTTTATTGTCAGAATACAGTCTATGATATATATAACATACAAAATATGTGTTAACCAACTGTTTAGGTCATCAGTCAGGCTTCCTGTTGGCAGGAAGCTATTAACAGTTAAGTTTTGGGGGAGTCAGAAGTTACCACATAGTTTTGATGGCACGAAGGTCAGCACCTTAACCCCTGTGTCATTCAGGGGTCAACTGTATATCTCTTTTCTATGGAAGTCTTTTAAGTCTATATAGTTAACTCCTTTATATAAAAAGAAAGTAATTCATTTTCCCTTTCATTTATGATAGTTAACATACATTAAACACTACCTATATGCAATATCTCATTTAAACTCAGATAAAGATGGTCTGGCAGAGAATTAAATAACTGTCCAGGGTTCCACAGCTGGATTAGGTGGGAGTTTTCATAGATGTGTCTGGAACCAAAGGACATGCATTTAATGGTCATTCCAACCTCCAGAAGAATGATAAAGAGAGATTTTTTAATTTCATCACATTTTTGGAGGCTGTTTCTTTCTACCTCTGTGACAGTGGCAAGTTCTTTAATCTCTCAGAGATTCCGCTTTCTCATCTATAAAATGAGAGGTAGTACTATGTAAACTTTATTATGATTCACAAAGTAGATTTTTAGATCCCTGATAAATGTATTTTCTATTCTCCTACTATAATAAATCTGAAACCAGTTCTCACAGATAACAATTTTTACTATGTCATTGCTTTTTGCTAAACCTCAATTCTCTCTGGTGTTGATACTTATTGACTAAGAAAACATGCATTTAAAGAAGTAGACTGTACAGACTGATTAGACTAAATGTATTTGGAATGATTCCATGAAGCATTCTCGGCACAAGCATAGACAAGTGTCTCCTTTACGTATTTTCCAATCTCCTGCAAGTGTGAGTATACATGTGAAGGGATATTTGTTTATACCATGACTCATTTCACAAAGGAATTAAGGAAAATTACAACAGACCATATATAATAAAATTATGATAGAAGAGAAATATAAAAGAAGTATTAAAGCTTATGTAAGCTGAGGCAAAAATTCAAGACCATGTAAACTTAGAAGACAAAAAAATAATCAGAGGTTAAGGGCCAGTATAAACACACTAATAGAATTCAAAAGTTGGCTCAAATCGTGGCAGGCACTAAAGAATCAGGCATAAAATGCATATTGTCTTTAAAGAAGAGGAAGAAGGAAAAGGGCAACCTAAACTACACTAAATGATCTCTAAACTTATAACATCTTAATAACCGGCTTATATCTGTTTAGTTTGACGACACAGTCACTAAGATTACCTGAAACATTTTGCACAGCAAGAAGTCAGAATTATAAAACCTCTACTAAACAAGAATGAAAGTTAAAAGTTGATTAAAATTAGCAACACTTCCAACTACAATCAAAATTACTGATTGATGGGGTGCCTGGGGGGTGCAGTCTGTTAAGTGCCCAACTCTGGGTTTCAGCTCAGGTCCTGATATCAGGGTCGTGAGACTGAGCCTTTGTGGAGACCTGCTTCAGGTCCCAAGCTCAGTGCAGAGTCTGCTTGGGTTTCTCTCTCCCTCTCCCTCTACCCCCTCCCACTTGTGCATGCGCTCTCTCTCTCTGTCTCTCCCAAAATAAATAAATAAATCTTTTTAAAAATTTACTTATTGATGACCTTTCTCCAAACAGGTTCCAGATAGTTCTTACTAGGCTGCCCTGGTGATAAAAGAGAAGTCAAATGCAAATTCAAGTTAATTTAAATATCTATCAGAATCATTATATATGTGAATTGTATATAATTGACTGACTCTAACCTGAACTTTGAATTTTATTTATTTGTTCAATCAACAAATACGTATTGAGCACATACTATATGCCAGGATGGATAAAATAATAAAAAATACATAATGCTTTTATCAAGTCTTGTGGGAAGACAGACAAGTAAAGAGCAGGTTGCAACAGAGTGTAACTGTGCCTGGTGTGGACACCAGAGAACATAGGAGGGCTCTTGACCTAGCCTCAGGTGTCAGGGAAAGCTTCCTGCCATTCAACTGGAACCTCTAGAAATAAATAGGAGTTACCCAGATGAAAACGCAGGCAGCAATGTTCTTCACAGGAGAGACAAGATAGACAAAAGTACCAATAACACTGTGAGCACTTCGAATGGATTAGAGCATCAAATGATGGAGAAGAATGAAATGAGACAAAGCAAGGGCCACATCACGAAGGGATGTTACATGCGACACCAAGGAATTTCAGTTTTACCTGCAGTAACACTATTAAGGTGATGGGAGGATTTTTTTTTTTTTCCTGAAAGGAGAAAAGAGATCATCGTCCAGGGTTAAATCCCTGTGATTTCTTTATAAAGGACTAATTATAAGGAATTATGGCAGACGCTAGTAGTTTCTTACCTAAAATCCTTTCTCTCCCTTTTATTGCAACATAAATGAGTCAAACTAAAATACTTAGCTTCCAAGACTCTCTTCTCAGCTAACTGTGGCCAAGTGCTTTTGACTAATTAGATGTAGGCAGAATTCCCTTAGAAGGGGCTTATCTTGCAAAATAAAAAGGCAATGCTTCACAAGGAGGGGTGTTTTTTTGTTTGTTTTTTGTTTTTGCCTTTCTTCTTTCTCCCGTCTTTCCTCAGATGCAGATGATTCTGAGGATACTGAAACCATCTTGAATTTATGAGGATAAGAACACAATTATGGCTGGTCAGGCAGAAAGATAAAGGATGGGAATATCACTTTTATATAATATGAATATTTTAGGATCGAATGGAGGAAGACCCACTCATTATGCAAATGGAGAAAGGGCTGTCACAGAAGTAGGAAGAAGACAGTTTAAAATTGATGATCTCAATTCCCTGATGGGAGAAAAGGAAATGGAATCCAAAGCCCAGGGAGGGGAACTGCATGAGGAAAGAAGGACACCACGTCCATGTTGACAGAAAGGGCAGGTGAGTTGCATCCTGAGTGAAGAGTTTAACTTGTTGAGTGGTTGAGGGGGTGGGATAAGGAGTTCTAAGACATCTGGAGAATAATTTTAAGAGCCATCTTGAACAGGGCACCTAGGTGGCTCAGTTGGTTAAGTGGCCTACTGTTGGTTTCAGCTCAGGTCGTGACCTCTTGGGTCTTGGGATGACGCCTGAGCCCACATAGCACCCCACGCTCAGTAGGGAGTCTTTCTTGAGGATTCTCTCTTTCTGCCCCTCCCCCCACTCACGCATCTGCGTGTGCTCGCTTTCTCTCTCTCTCTCTCTCTCTCTCTCTCTCCCTCCCTAATAAATAAATAAATAAATCTTAAGAGGGGGAAAAGAACCATCCTGAACAGGGAGAGTAGAGAGACTACCAGGGATTGGGAGAGTTGGCATTCCAAGTGCCATTACTAAGGTTGTAATGGTATCTATGCCTATCCAAACTCTACTTTGTCTCCAATCTAGTCCTCAACAGTCTCTTGTTTTGGCAACAGCCCTCCTGCCTTTGTCCCTCCAGCCTAGAGGCAGAATAGCCTCCTGTTTTTGCTTATCTCCGAGTTCACTTGCAGGTTCAGGTGGGGTTTCAGTTCTTGGTAACCAATTTCCACATTAAATTTCCTTGTTTTAAATATTCAAATCGGTCTCTACTTTCTGGCTGGCCCCTGGATCAGCCAGCACTAAGCCCTTTGGTCGTGAGATCCTCTAATAAGTGTGGACGATTGAAATAGACCCTGAGGTTTTGCCAAGAAGGAGTGATGGTGGAGCGAAGGGACAGAAGGGACAGGGAAGTGATTAACGGCAAGACACTGACTACAGCAAAGGACGGCGCATTTCCAGCCCAATTCAGTCACACAGTGCCAACACTGTGTAAAACAAGAGAAGGACCAGTGGCACCATGAAACCACACAAAATAAATTCAACCCCATGTCTCAATAATTTAGAAATCAGGCATAAGTATTTTTTTTAAAAAAACTTGAGGATAATTGTCATTGCTTAAGACAATAGTCACATGACTTAGAGTTATTTTTACATTGACCAGGCTCTGGAACTTATGACAAGAAAGGGTTTTTTTCCTTCAGAGCTATACTCACTCATATTCTTGGATTCATGAGCGATGGAGGGGGAAAAAAAGCTTATTTTTTTCCCTTATACATTCAGTGGAACTGTAAGATTAGATGATTTATTTTTAGCTAACTGAACCCCGAAAGCAGAAATCAGACATAGTGCTTTTGTTTTCTCAAAGCGTGAGGACTGTCTGGGAGAACGGTGGATGCAGAAGTCTAAATGACAACTCTAAACCTCACCACCATTTCTCTTGGCTCTGATGCAGCCGTTTGTTAGTGTGTGTGTGTGTGTGCGTGTGTGTGTGTGTGTGAGGGGGGGGGCGGTAAGGGTAGATTACAACTTCTCAGGCCAGGATGTTGAGTAGTAAGGGAGATAAAGGGGTATGTGTGGTATGATGGGACCAGCACAATCTGGTGGGTTGCAGAGTGTGTAATCAGTTCAAACTGATAACATATATGTATGGGTAGGCATGAATTATGACATAGATTTTGAGGGAGAAAGAAAAACTGAAAGAGAGCCAAGAAAAATTCTTCACAAGATTGTTTCCAATAATAACAATAAAAAAATAACAATGTCATTAGGTACTCTACTAAGTTTTCTAACATTTTCAACCTAATGAGTAATTGAAAATGTAGGCAATTATTCTACCTTAGCTGCAGCGAGAAATTAGTATTTACTTAAATATTTTCTGCATTTTTCTGATGTAGTTGCAAGACGCAAAAGCCTGTCCTTACACAAAATAATCTTCCAGGGAAAAGGTAAACAATTATATAGGCAATTGTAAGTCTCCCAGATGCTTTTAATGGTACCATGTACAATTATAGGTCTACATGATCGAAATAATGTATTGAGTGTATCTCAATAAATGTGTACTCTAAGAAACAAAAAAAAAGCTTTCAAGACAGCAGACACATTAAACAGATAGTTCTGTGCTTCTTAAACCAGAGACGTTTTGATAGTTGAAAGGTTACTTGTGGTATTTATTTTCTACCATAACTCATTTCTATCTCTCTTTCCTGTGTTATTTATTTTTCCCACAAAAGCACTCAGGAGTACACCGTGGTTAAATTTGTCCTTTCATTGTACAGCCTCCTTTCTCCCTTATTTAACAGACAAGTCATCTGTAGTAAGAGTCTACTACTTTCAGGTGTAAATCCTTGGAGGTGACTTACACTTACAGAGACAGCAGATGCACAGTGGAGTAACTATACCCACTCAGTGTAAATCTTAACTCTAGATGCCCTTTTCTTAGGAAAAAAAATCTTCGATTTCTGGCTAATTGTCATGACAGAAAGGAACATACAACGAGATGTTGACCTGTCCTTGACCGATTGTGCAGAAGTCTACATTTAGAAGATGAGAACTGCAATCTGGTGGAAATCCTTAGTAAGCCCATGTATATCGCAATTATCAAGTTTATTTAAATTTCCACAGTCCTTCACATCTCATGCGGGAACTAGGCTCAGGCTCTGTTTTTAGCTACTTTTGTACAGATAAAGAACAGAAATGCTTTTTAAACAAGACTTGTACGTGTTCTAGCTGGACTGGACCTGAGCCATCGGGGTTGGCTGCTAGGAGAATTAGGTAACCCCACCCCTCACACTGCTCCCTACCTCCCCTCTCCATGTTTTTAGTGAACACAGTCCTATCAGAAGGTATTTAGGAACCCTTAAATAAATGTCCATTTACCTCCTTGGTTTGTCTGGAACCAGAAGCTCATGGGCAAGGACTGATTATCAGGTACCCATACTTGAAATCTAGACCCACACAAACATGTCTGAATGTATTTCAGAAAGAAACACAAGGCATGGAAGAGAAATCCCCATGAGAAAGAGCAAATGGGAGCTAGACTCAGCAGCTGAGACTAGTTGGTTGTAGGAATGACTTATGGCTATCCTTGACCACCCCAATCCTTCCCTCTCCACCATCTTGGAGAGGCTGTCACTCTGAGAAAGTTACTGTCTTAGAAATGACCAGAATTCATCCCTACTGGTTCACAAAGCTCTACTATTCATCTCCCTCCTTTCTCCTGCCCTTCCCTGTATAAACAAAAACAAAAATATTTGTACATAAAAGAAATAGTTGCCTAGAGCTCCAGGAAGAGAAAAAGCATAGATGCCCCTGGCCACTATCTATGTGGTCTTAGCACAGTACTGAATCGAACAACAGACTACACATTTCCATAGGCACATGTAAGTCAGATGCTCAAAAGAAATTAATAATTAGCGCCCATGATCCAAGATTAGCAATGCAACGGTAGGAAATGGGATGGAAGAATATGGATTTCAGGAAGATTCCCTGAGACTCTGGGTAGGGAAGACACCATACCAATCACCCAATGACAGGGTTACACATCCAGAAGGCTGTGGCATCTCAGAAACCTTTGCAGAGAAGACCACCTAGAAGATGTTGGATTTACTTTCAATAATTAGGTAGCATTCTAAGCAGAGAGATTAGCAGACCACTCGAAAAGTCATATACATCTTTCTTCGTGACTATGAAGCTGGGAGCATGGCTGATACTCATTCAAATAAAAATGGTTGTGTACTAGTTATCAAAAACAGTAAGAACGTTTCTTTCTTGCTGTGACCATTAACTAAAATCAAATACAAATGTGACACTAATTTTATCATGTATTCGTTTTCTATTGCTGTGTAAGAAGTCACCACAAATGTAAGCAGTTTAAGGAAACAGCCCTTTGTAGTTCCGCTCTGTAGATCAGAAGTTCAATGCCACGGGACTACACCTCTGCTCAGAATATCACAGGACTGAAAGCAAGGTATCAGCCAGGCCGTTCCCATCTGGAGTCTTTGGGGGAAAATTCACTTCCGTACTCATTTTTTGTTGTTGGCAGAATCGAGTTCCTTGCAGTTGTACGCCTTAAGTCCCTGTTTCCTTAATAGTTGCAGCCAGGAACTTAGCTCTAAGCAACTATAGACTACCCACATTCCTTTCCACATGACCTCCATCTCCAAGCCAGCAATGCTTTGGTCTCCTGCTTCAAATCTCTAACTTCTGGCTTTGAACTCTACATCCAGAGTTAAAGAGCTCATATGATTAGATCAGGCCACCTTGACAATATTTTTGTCTTAAAGTCAACTGATTTGGGACCTAAATTACACCCACAAAATTCTCTCACAGCAGTACATACATTAATGTTTGAATAACTGAGAGAAAGCGCATGTACACCAGGGACCAGGAATCTTGGGGACCATCTTAAAATTCTGCCTACCACACATTGATTCCTCTTTCACCTCCTTTCACTACAAAATACATCCTGTTTCACAGAAAATCACATATAATTGAGTTCATAATTAACTCACACCTAGGACAAGAACAGTGATCTTAAAAGCTAACATTAGACCCAAACCAATTTTTCTACTACCTCACTCATGTATTTAATTCAGTTATATTTATTGACCATCTGTTCTAATCATACCCAATTAGAATAGAATACTGGTCCTATTTGTTTCAAAATATCTTTTCTACATGTCTTCTTTTTCTACAGTGTCAGAAGTTTAGCTAAGTTACTCCAATGGTTTTGTTGCCTCGGCATCCATTTTGTTTGGCCAAGGGGCCTGCAAGGACCTTACACTGACATCAGCCCCCTTGTGGAAGCACATAGCCTGATAGCAGCTTGCAGAGTCACATGCAAATGTAAGTACTAGTATGACTTTCCCAATGGCCATTGTGATCAACCATCTCCCCTGCCTCCCAGCACCTGTATGCCTCATGCATGTCCTAGACAAGACCCCCATGGGGCTAACCAAAACCCTAATCCTGGTTTGAATTGACCTATCCAGCACTAGTCCAGGGAATCCCAACACACTCCACCCATGGACCCTTGTAAGGCTTGCAGCCCAGGTCCTGCCTCTCTCTCTCTCTCGCTCTCTCTCTCTCTCTCTCTCGATGCACTCTGCCTTGACCTGCCACGTGGCCCCTCAAGGCAGGCTGTGTACTTCCTCCAGGACCTATGAGTAACAAATGTTCCTATTTCAGTTTCTCTTGTGGTCTGTTGTTGAACTTCGGCTCACCAACCCACACCCTGTCTTTCACTTAACAAATGTCAATTTAACAAAACCATAACATGCAGTTAAAAGGAACATCAGCGATTCAGATTCTTTCCAGTGAACGTAGGATCAGATATTACCCTCAGCTGCACGGATTGTTAAAAACTAGAGCAGGAAGGGCCTGAGAAATCTAGTCCTAAGTGACTCATCTTATAATAGTTGGCCTTAGAGCTGCTATTTATTGGAAACGCTTACAAACCAAGGACTACACCATGACCTTACACATCCTGTTAAGAAGACCAGAATTTAGTGGAGAGCCAACGTGAAGCTGTCACTCCTCAGAAAACAGCTACCAGCAGATTCGTTACAGGAGTCTGGGTAGCCCCCCGTTCTCTTTGAACGGTGATATAATTTCTTCTTAAGTGGGCACACAGATCTTTTTGGTGTCCCCAAACTCAACTTGTCAGCACACGATATATTTCTTTATATTCCTCAAAAGTCAAATCCGGCCACTGCTGTTCTTTTAACTCACCACATCTTTCACCAAACTTCCATGTCAGTTGTGGAAGAACAGAAAGAAGTATCTAAAATTGGACACTTGTCCGTGATCAGAATATAAAGAAAGCTGAGCTCTACAGGGCTCTATTGTCAAGTAGAAGCCAAGCTGACACGTAGATGACATCCCACTCCTTTGCAGGAGACCCTGTGGTGTGGCTCAGAGATAACAGTCTCTTCAGGGATATTCTTATTAAGATATTTTGCATTTATGTGACGCTTTTTTATTTTCAAAGGAAGATGTTACAAAAATTTTTATACAATACCCTGTAAAAATATGGTCCATTATTTTTTCACTGTGTAGATCAGAAAAATTATAAAAAGTGAAAAATTCACCTCAGGCCATAAAACAAATAAAACAGTAAAAGAAGACAGCCCAAACTATTCATGTTCTGCCTGTGTTAAACTTTTCTACCAAGCCTTCTCTACCCTATTTTGCCATGTACTCCAGAAAAGGTTGAGAAAGTGTTTTCTTTAGCCATCTAAAGAAGAGAAAGAAAGAAAGAAAGAAAGAAAGAAAGAAAGAAAGAAAGAAAGAAAGAAAGAAAGAAAGAAAGAAAGAGGAAGGGAAGGAGAGAGGGAGGGAGGTAAGAGAAAGAAAGGGAAGAAAGAAGAAAAAATTTTAAACTTTATTAAAATTTCTGTTTTTTTCCCTTTAGCACTTCTCTTATAGTTACTTAGATAAATCATTTAAGTAATCACCATTCACAAAATCCCAAATTTCTCTTCCTGAAGAAGTGTTTCTATTGGCAGCTACCAAGAAGAAAGAGTAAATACCCTCAATTTGTATGACAAAAACCGTATTTCTTTTTCATTCCAGGGACAGCCACAGAATAAAATCAAAGGCATTTAGGATCTTTGTAGGCCTTAGGAACTCTAATTTTGTTCCCACATCCTACTGTAAGTATAATTTTTACATAATTGAAAGAGTTTATTTGAGTTGCATTTGACTAATGATGTTCTGTAAACATGATATTAACAACTAATTTCTATTTTGTAATTTCCTGCTCATTTCTTGTAAGTGGTATTTTTAAAAATAGTTAACTCTATTCCTTTTGTATATCATTTTGGAGACTTCTTTGTTACTGTTGTTTGTTTTAAATTTTTAAATATTTTCATAGGCCCCTGAAAAGCATATAGGCTCTGCCTGATGATTATCTCATCCCTGGAAGCATTGTAGCAATGCACAAAACAGGAAGGCCAGGTCACATACAACAGATTTGGCAGTAGGTTTCTGGTTGCAATTTAAAGAGCCTTCTGTCCCAAAATATGTTTCTTGCTGGTCTCCCACAATTAATCATTCTACTATTGATAAATATTTCTCCATCCTACCAGCCTCCCGTGTGTATAAATAAATAAATAAATAAATAAATGTTATCTATTACTGCATTAACAAATTACTCTAAACCTTAGAGATTTAAAACCGCCATAAATATTAATTACCCAATTTTTGTGGGTCAGGACTTCAGGACCAGCTAACCTAGCTGGTTCCGACTTGGTTCTCTCCGAGGTTATAATCAACGCATCATCCAGGGGCACAGTCAACTCGTGGTTGGCTAGGGCTGAGGAATTCTCTTGCAAGAATTCTCTGGCGCATGGGTGGCTGACAAGTTGTACTAGCTGCTGAGGAAAGCTCAGTTCCCCGCCACAGGGGCCTCTTCACAGGCTGCTCAAGTGTGCTCACAACATGGCCGCCAGCTTCCCGGAAGAGGAGGAACCAAGAAAGAGCAAGGCAAAAGTGACGAGTTCTGGGACTAGTCCTGCAAGTCAAACGCAGTCAATTCCACCAATTCTGTTTGTCAAAAGTGCGTCACTGAATGTAATAAACAACTCACATTTTTAGGGGAGTGAAATTAGTCTCTCATTTTGAAGAAAGGGGTAACAAATGATTTGTGGACATATTTTAACTACCACAAATGATGTAAGAATTCCAGAAGAATTGTCCCTAAGGAAGAAAATGCTGAAACTCAGATAAAAAGAATCTAAGAATTATCATTTATTTCTATGAGGAAACACAAACCTGCCTTTGAGGGCCAGAGATTCCATTTAGAATAGAAGCATTCATTCTTAAATATGCACATATACTTTTAAGAATGGAAAGTCGTCCTTTTAAAATAACACTAAGTTCAATTCCTTGGTGACCTTGGAATTACATTATTTTTCAATAACTTATATTCATTGATCAGCCAAACAGTTTGACACCTTATTTATGGGCTACTGTGATGGATCACATCTGTTTCCAAAGTAAAGTAAACAAATTCTCATTTTAGATAATTAGAGTAAGAGCCCAGATTTGATTATGTTTTCTGGTATATTTGTTATCTTTTGTTATTGAAAAATTAAACACAAACCTTGAGTAGATCATAATATACACCTTTAAAAAAATCTAAAACATAGTTGATAATGTTAGTACACCCCTAAATAAGTAGACCCTTAAATATATACACTATTTGCAAATATGTGTAAAAGTGTTTTTATATTTTTCCAAAAACCAGCAAAGATTCCTTTCTAACCTGTGATTGTGATAATGTCAAATATAGAATATTTGTAGGAAGGACTAAGTATGTGTGTGCTGCATGCATGCGTATATATGGGAAGAAAGGGAGACAGAGAGATTTCACAATCTGTGCTTTGGATGTCATGTGAAATTGATCTAACCCACTGCTCTCTTGTAGTTGAGTTTCCAACAAAGTGAACATATCAGCAAAGCACTGACAGATGCAAGTAAAATACATGGTGTCCAGAATTCTATCCTTGTCACAAAATGTAACCCGTGGTAAACATATTATTGAATCTGATCGAATTTCTCTAAGGATCATAACCTATTAGCTTCTCAGTTATAAAGGAATGCATTCCGCAAATAATGAATCATGAAACATTGCATCAAAAACTGAGGATGTACTGTATGGTGACTAATATAACAAAATAAAAATTATTTTAAAAAAATAAAGGAATGCATTCACCTTCATATGTTCTTTGGCTAGTAAGCATTCCCACAGGTTCACCGTGACCATACAGTTCACTATCAGCCACCTCTACCTATAAAAGACCTCCGGCCCCTCTGTAATTGGTTAAGCATGCATAATCTAAGGCCAATTAATTTTCCTACAAACATGCCATTAAAACATCTTCATGTTTGGGATTGAAAATTAGAATGGTTTAGATATGGAATGTTTCTATATTTTTTTTCTTCCTTTTTTTAATGTATATCCAATAAAGGGGAGGGGAGACCCTTGATTGAAGCTTACACGCCAGAACTGGGCATATTTTTTGCCTCAAAAAATTCTTTGTCAAATCAACTGTTATCTCTATATACATTCTTGTGCCAGGTGCCTGCAAGGACTCCTTAATATCAAGTGCCAAATAATCTTTTGAAATGTTAATAATTAAAAGATTATATATTTATACACATACACATAATTACATATATTATATACAAGGAGATAAGACAGAAAAGACCTCGAAGTCTTTAATATTATTTTTCACCCAAATCTGTCATTATTTGCTTCTTAACTGATGGGACACACTAAACTATTTTATTCTGACTCAAGTACTTTAAACCAGAGATCACTACCTTATGAAGTACTAAGAAAGGCAGAGATAATAAAATGTGGTTATTAAGCCAGTGGATATTCCCACTACCTTGACAGCAATAATTAACCCTTATCTTCCGTGGGCTGGTGCTCATCAGAACCCCATACACAGACACAGCTATGAATAGTACTGTTTAATCCATGTGAAAACCAAGGTGTAAGGGTCAGTGATGTGTCTAAAGTTGATTACCAAGTTAAAAATAGGCCCTTTTTCTCTGACACTTGGTTTTGAATCTAGGCTTCCTAAACAGACTTTTCCTCCTAAGCCCGCGAATCACGTCATGAATAACTTCAGACACCAAATACTAAATTTCTACCAACAACAAACACATGAGGAGGAACTGATTCCAAGAGTTAAGTCATACAACTGTGTGTGTTTAGAGGCACCTGGCTGGCTGAGTTGGTAGAGCGTGCAACTCTTGATCTTGGGGTCGTGAGTTCAAGCCCCACATTGGGTGTGGGGCCTACTGAAAAATTTTTTTTAAATTAGAAAAAAAAAAGGAAACATTAATTTAAAAAAACAACTGTGTGTGTGTTTAACTATGTCCAATGTCTAGATTTCAAGTGAGATTGTTGATGTCTACATAATGGATCTGTATGAATCCATAATCCAGATGCAGAGTAACAAAGAGCAGAGCACTTAATACAGACACACACTTTCTCCTCATTCAAGAAAGCGCTTCTCAGCAAAAGGCAGTCGTGTCTGCAGAGGGAGACTAGGTCACTGGCAACAGTTTGGGCAATCTGTCACCAATAAAAAATATTGCCCTCTGGAGTGGTTTAAGAGTAATAAACAGGGTTAAAGTTAAAGTCTCAAAGGAAAGTAATTAAATGCTTTTGAGCATTTAATTGGGGGTCTCTTTTCTGCAGCTACAAAGGTACAAATATCTACACACTGGACCAAGTCCATTACTTGGTTTAAATTCTACTAGAGGTTGGAGGAGTATCTCAGGCTACTGCTTTCTTAATTTAAATAGATAAAAACAAGCAGAATGCTTCCCTTTTCAGCCATTTTTGAAGTTAGAATCTCCTTAAAACAGCTGATAGGTCTGGTTATACCTCCTCCAGCAAAGTTTGGGAGCACTTTGAAGGAAGACCTAAGTAACTTGGGGAAATATGATTCCTACTTTTCCCAGGACAGCAAGCTTCGGGGAGGACAGCAAACTTCTCTCTCAGGTTGGTTGACATATTCCCAGTGATTTAGGCTGGATCGCGCGTAGAGTGATACCTAATGGATATTTGCTAAGGTTCTACCAGAATGGCTTCTCACCAAATGCATGGAGAAAATAATGAGTTCTAAACAAAGAGATGGACAAGGTACTGGCCACGCAAAAGGCAAATTCAGAGGCTACTGATTTTAGGTGATTTAGAAACACTAAAAAAGAGACTATGGACTCTGGGAAACAAACTGAGGGCTTCAGGGGGGGTGGGGGATTGGGATAGGCCGGTGATGGGTATTAAGGAGGGCACGTATTACATGGAGCATTGGGTGTTATACGCAAGTAATGAATCATGGAACATTGCATCAAAAACTAGGGATGTACTGTATGGTGACTAACATAACATAATAAAAAATTATTATTAAAAAAAAGAAAGAAAAGCTAAAAAAGTTCAATTTCTCAAAAAACTGTATCTCCTATGACCAAGTCTAAGGACTAAAATTTTATAATTATGGGCTCATACTTATTAAAATTCTAGTGTATCTGGGAGAAAGAAGACAATGTGCCTAATGACAATTTGTATTTCCTTATAAGAATCCTTAATACGCTTCCCTCTTGCAGTTCAGACAAAGAAACAGAGAGGCTTTACTTGTATTTAAAGCTCAGCTCTTCCAAGACAGAAGTTGCTGCTACCCTCTATTCTCCACCGGGTCCAAGCTCTATCCCACTGAAATAGAATTGCCAATTTTTGTGTCAGTTTGCTCTACAAAGCAGTAAGGCCTTGAAAGCATAGGCCATCCTATTCATTGCTGTATCCCTAAGATTTAAAACTACTCCTACTGTATTTTTAATGCTATATTAAGATTCTACAGAGAAATAGAATCAATACAGGTACAGAAAGACAGAGAGACAGAGAGAGAGAGAGATTTTTGTAAGAATTAATTGACTCACTCCATCTGCCACCTGCAAGCTGAATAACCAGGTAACCCAGAGCTGTCATTTAGTCTAAACCCAAAGACCTGAGAACCAGAGGACTTGATAGTGTAAGTTCTGATCCAAGTCCAGAGACCCAAGAACCAAGAGCACTGATGTCTGAGGACAGGAGGATATGCATGTCTCAACTCAAGCAGAAGGCAAAGGTGTCCTTCTCTGCTTTTCTGTTCTCTTCGGGCTCTCCACCGATTAAATGATGCCTGCCTGCACTGGGGAGGCCAGCCTTCTTTCCTCAGTCAACAATTCGGATGTTGATCTCTTCTGGGAATGCTCTCCCAGACACACCCAGAAATAATGTTTTACCAGCTACCTGGGCCTCTCTTAGCCCAGTCAAGTGGCTACATCAAATTAACTGTCACAATTGCTAATGAATTATTTAATAAATCAATATTGACTACCGAGGGCTCACTTCTGAACGAAAGGTGGTACCCAGGACAAGTGAAGGGAGAGGAACGGCGAAGAGAGAAAACACAGTAGAATCGACAGCAGTGACTTGGCCAACCCCGAATAGATAAAACTACAGTGAAGGCTCCTGGAAGTCGGTAGCTAGTAGGGTGGTGCTCCCCACAAACGTTCTAGGAAAGAAGTCTTTCTTGCCTCTGCTAGCTTCTAGTCTGCCTGCAACCCTTGGTGCTACATTACTCCAATCTCTGCCTCTGTCTCCAAGTGGCCTTCTCCCCCCTGGGGTTGTATCTCTGTGTCCAAATTTCCCTTTTATTATAGGTCATATTGGATTTAGGGTCCACCCTAACCCACTAGGTCCACCTTAATTTGATAACAATTGCAAAGACCCTATTTCCAAATGAAGTCACATTTATAGGTTACAGGTAGATATAAACTTGGGGGGCAGGGAGACACTTTTCAACCAAGTACAATAGCTAAACAAACACAGAAACGAATCTACGCTCCTTTGTGGGGCTTCATAATTTACAAGGTTTTCTGTCATACTTTCTGCCTTTGTTGTTAATCGTCAGTTTGAAGAAAAGAAGGACTCGCCATTATTATATCCAACAACTGAGCCCAGAAGTGCAATTTTAGATTGAGATGGTTAAACTTTTTTGGTTTCTATGGAGATTATCTACCGAATAGTTTACTTACTGCCCCTGAGCTGTCAACGCATACTGTTTAATTTATAAAGCTGATCTAAACCTCTATGGGGGAAAAAGCCACCAATATTTCTCCAAACTTACTTGGATTTATTTTCAGTGTCAGACAAGACATAACATTTATTATGATTCACCTTAGCATGATGACATTTCATTTTTCTTGTTGAAGAAGATGTTCCAGAAAAAAGAAAAAAAGTTCAAAATCTCTAGTCTTCTGGATGTCTTATAATAAATGAGGGGTTCTGCTTTTCCTCAGTGCTTCAATAGCAAGCAATGTTTATATTTCAAGACTAAGCCCCCACTGAATATTTACAAAATTTGTTGCGAGGTGTTGAACTATAAATCTAAAGTTTGAAATCTACATCAAATATAAGAGAAAAGCCCATTTTTTTTAAAAAGTGTAAAACAAAAAGTGAGAAGCAAAAATGTAAATATTTTAGAGGCTTATTTAAATCCTTAAGTGTCTTTCTCATAAATAACACATAAAACTTATTTTATCAAATGTTCTTTGGTCTTGTCATTCATAATATAAGACACTGAGTTATCTTAGAGGGATAAAGGACACAAAGTTTAGATTATTAGAACTTTAGAAATATTAGAGGATTTAATACATAAATAATGTGCATGAAATTAATTTGTATGAGCAAAGTTTTACAGTGTTGAAATAAATCAGATCTTAGATTTTGGGCTTTTATAGACTAACTCATATCTGAAACAGTCTTTCACAAAAAGCAGTGTGAAAAATCGTATTCTTCATTCTAACACCTGATGAAAGCTAGAATCTAACTCAGTAGAAAATATTCACTGGATATTTAAAAAATGGTGATACTGAGTCAAATTTTCAATGTTACATTTGTTGTACAGTAGAGGTATACTATATGCGCCTTCTACCCTTCTCCTATTGTGAACTCACATTTCTAATAAATCTGTACCTTCCCCCCACACACACAGAGAACAATCCAGATAGCTTACAATATTTACTAACTTGCAATACTTACTAATAATTTACTAAGTATTTTGAGTTCTTAAATGTTATGGCTTTGGGGAATATACTGGGACTTCCACTTTTTTTGAACCCAGGACAATTAGTAGCTTTGTAACAACTTCTTGTTGACACAATCAGCTGAAGAGCAATAAAGATTCTTTTGATCGCCAAATAAATAACAAATGGATAGGGATGCATTGACATAAATGGAAACCACATAAAAATTTCATGTTCTAAGTCCTGTTGCACATTTACTAAAATAGGGAGAGCCAGAGAAAGAGAGATGGAGAGATTGGAAAAATGCAAGCTAACCAACGCAACAACACAAAATGACAACAAAGGTGAACCAGTTCTGGAGAGGATGTGTAAAGCACATTCGTGAGGTGTCAATTAAATGGTGTTTTATCCCTTTACTTTTGTTTCTTTCTACAGAATGAAACAACAGATAAAGAAGATAGTCCATCTGTACCACTGTCATTCTAAACTGGCCCAATAAGAATGTCCCGCCAAAAACTCAATCTACATTAAAATGGTTAATTTCAAGATTGCACACAGACATGGCCTTTGTGTCTCAGCACACTCTCCCAGAAGTCACTGAAAGTATGTTAATAAATTACCATGCTATTTTAGGAACAATTTATACATAATTCGTTTCCTAAACAATAGAGCATGAAAAATTACACTTATGCTTTACCTTCCTTTGGAAATAGTAAGTGAAGTTCCTATTATAGGTGTTCACACTTGTTCTCTAATTGAACATATTTATCTCTGAAATACATTTATCACTTTCTCTACACTGTTCGTTCAAGCATCAACTCAATCTCACTCGCCCTTCCAGGGTCAATCCTATCAAAAGCTGCAAGGGAGACTTAAGCAAAATTAGGCATTCTGAAATCCCATGGGGAGGGGCTGAGCTTTGAAGGCGGCAGAGAGAATGTGATTAGGAGTCAGACGAAGCGGGTTCCGGTTCTTGTTGGGTTTCCAAGCCACCAACTCCGTGTGATCCTGAGTAATTCACTTTCCTGTCCCTGAGTCTCAGCTTCCTTATCTCTGAAACGAGAGCTGCCCAGGGAACCAGCTATTGTGCACCGGCCAAATGAAGTCATCACCCGTGAAGGCAACATATTGCCATTTGTAGAGAACGGAAAGGCATGTGTGACAATAAAAATAGATGTACTGAAGAACGACCAGAAAGACAGCCCAAAAGGTACCTATCTTTTTAAGAAAAGAAAGCAGTACTCCAGTCATCTTTGATTTGCTACTGACTCTCTGCTCTTATTATTCAGATCCATATTTCTGGAAAAGAAAATTACCTCAGAATTAAAAAAAAAAAAAAGCAGGATTTTCTCCACTCTAAGCAGTTATTTTTCTGTCGTGCTGCAATGATAGGACATGGTTTCTATTTGCTAAATAGTGAATCACAAGCTCAAACACAGCAATGACCTCACTCTGGCATCCCCCCACCTGCTGACAGCCATGAAGCATATTAAAAATAGGGTTTCTTTACAAAGGAGTCTGTCGTTTCTCTAATAACTACATTTCAAGTGAGTATTTTCTCTTCCCCTAGTTATAGTGGCCCTGTTCTAAGCAATCCTTTAAGAAATCAAATATTTAAACAAGAAATGAGATATATGGAACTTTGCCTGCCAAGCAAGGATTGTTGTCAAGATGACTATCTCACTTTGGGAAGACTTCAGCTAACATTACCTAGAAAATTTTGAACTTATTCACTGATTTATATTTTCAGTTTACAAGTGCATGACCAATCGTGCAAACCAAATGAGGAAATGTAACTTGGATCTAAATATTCCTTAAATAAATATGTTCAATAGACTTTTCTATCTCTAGAGTAGTTGTGGGCAAATCACATGAAGAAATTTAGAATTCCTATCAGTCAAGATGCCCCACTAATTTTGGAGCCACAGGATTGGCAATCTGCCTTCCATGAAAGGGCCAAGATAGTGAAATTTTAACCACAGCGTAAATTTTAAAAGTTATTTTTGAATTAGCATGTAAACTTTAATTAGACCAACAAAATGCAAAATAACAAATCCAAGGATATTCCCAAGCAACTTGTTTCTTAAGCTTTCCACGTTTTTCTCATTGCAACTTTATACAGACTATTATTCTAATTTGTATCGTCCGCTAATAGTCAACTCAGAAAAGCGCCTGTTTGAATTAATACAAATTCCAAGACCCAATTTCTATAATGGGGTTTTAGTATATATTATTTCCTTTGTAAAACTCCTGGAAGTTGATGAGATTGTCAGTATAATGGGTGTGGAGTAATTCTGCTGAAAGTTCTGAGAGGTACCGAAGAGATCCTTCACCTCATGGTGCTTTGGGGCAAAAGGTCTGGCCAAGGACCGGATTCTGTCAGGTTTGTCAGCTTGACCATCTGCCTTAACTCAGGGTGAGTCAGGTTGTGCTTATGTGTGCCCACATACCTGACTAGATGTGCACAGTGTGTGTGTGTGTGTGTGTGTGTGTGGAGTGTTGACCAGTAGTTAGTTGATTGAAATTTTTGATCAGTTATTTTATGTCACGTAGATATCACCTCATTTGACCTTCCTTTAACCGCTAAATTGGCAGAAGCAGATAAACAGGGCTCAGAGTTCGTGCGCTTTGTCTCTGTGTAGCGCTAGCCAACCGAGGAAACAGAGAAAGAAAAGGGATGGCATGTGTCATGGACTGAGTGTGTCCGCTCCAAATTCTTCTGTTGAAATGCTCCCCCCAATTTGACAGCAATTGGTGGTGGGTCCTTTAGGAGGTAATTAGGTTCTGAGGGCGAAGCCCTCATGATATTAGTGCCCTTATAAGAAGAGACAGGAGAGCTCGCTTCCTCTCTGCACCATGCGAGGACATAACAAGCAGGCCCCTGCCCGTAAACCAGGAAGAGTTTTCTTTCTAGGCATTGGACCTTCTTGTGCCTCAATCTTGGACTTTCCTTGTTCCAGAACCATAGGAAACAAATGTTTGCTGTTTAAGCCATCCAATCTATGGTGTTCTGTTATAGCAGCCTGAAATGATGAAGACAGAAGGATGATTTTTTTCTCTCTTAGTAACGAAGAGAAAACTTCAGCACTGTCTCTTGTATGAAAGGACAGCTATTTTATTAAAAAGTTCAATTCAGAAAAGAGTGATGACTTTGGAAAAACTTTAAACTTCCAAACTAGCTCATCAACCATATGTCAAGGTTTATGAAGGCAAATACCTACTAGGGATATACTGGAAAAGAAAAACTCCATTTCTTCTGAAATGTCAACAACAATGAGTATGGAATATATTTATAAGGAAATCACTCTGTCATAACCATAATAGAAGGGATGGCAACATCATCCAGTGGGGAAATAAAGGCCAACTAAATCTTTATGCAGTTACTTAATTTTAACGAGTAACCTAAAATAAAATGCAACGGTGAAAATACTTTAGAAAATATTTGCTTTAAAAAAAGTAAAATTTCAAGGAAACACAAGGATGTAGTTCTGCCCTTGTCACCGACCAAAAAATAGTAACAATAACCTATTCTCTATAGATAGGTGTCTGTGGTAAAGCAGCAAGTATCTCTAAGAAAAGAGAAGAGAAAATACTGCAAACTATGACAGAGCAGGTATAATTAAAAAAAGAGACAGCTGAGAGATAACTGGGGGGGGGGCGGACGTTGCAAAATAACAAAGGCAAATTTTTTTTCTAATTTATCTAGACCAAAATGTGACCCAAAGACTCCACCGTGGTTTATAAGATAAAAATGGTAAGCTAAGCACAAGGCATTATTTCCTCCCACCTGCACCCCCACCCACACCCAATC
>NW_024423897.1:27785709-27906978 GCF_017311325.1 Ursus maritimus
AAATCCTTACTATCCTTGGAGAACCAAGGACTAATGTTGGTGGAGCAGAAACTTTTATGAACCACTGAAAGACGGAAAAGAGATAGGAGAAGAAAGCTGAGGGAACCAGAGCTTCACACTGATGCAAATGTGCAGAGCAGTTTCAGGGCTACTCTAGTTTCAGAGAAGAGAGACAAGACTCGGGAAACAGTTCTGGGCAGACCATCAGCATAACTGATTGGGAGACCACAGTGGAGAATTTAAGACCAGAGATTCCTAAACCTTTTCTGTTCACACCCCTCTTAGTGGCTTAGTAATTTTTTCATCCTACCCTGAAGAAATACCTAATAATTCTATTTATTAAGTAGCTAGGTACAAACAATTGAAGTAATTCTGTCTTAACAACAGTCACTTAAAAAGGTACGCATACAAGAAAGATAAATATATTTTTATTTCATTCTTAAGCAACCACAAATATTTACTAATGGGGTGGGCATAACGTATTGGGCACTGTATCACTTTTCAAATCTCAGAATCAGATGAGACACTGTCATCCTTATTTCCTATTCCACGTTGATTTTCATATGGTACTTGCTTTTATTCACGGCAAACTCCAAAATACCGGCTTCACAAAAATATGATATCAGCTAAAGGAATGTGGCATGGTCTGATGTTGAAACTGTGACCTGGTAGTTCTCATGGAGTCTGACACATGGTGAATATCACTGTGTTTCTCTTGAAATTCCAACTATCCCATGATGCCCCTGTGACTGGGGGCATCTGAGAACCAGGTCGCTAGACAGTCCGAAACCTTTGTGGCAAAGGGGGCAGCAACAGCATCTGTCCCCAGTGCCTAAGGATGTCACATCCTGCTGCAAGATGCACCCCAAGAGAACACTGTTATTTTGAGCTCCTAAGATGGGCTACTTACACACCACCCTGTGACAGAGCCTGAACCTTCCTTGCAACCATTGAAGGCAAGATATGTCCACATAAAAATTGGAAAATTCAAGTACAAAGACAAGCACACAGCCAAAAACCAACAAACACTGGAGCAAAGTTAAAACCTTAAAAGCAAAGCTCCCAGCTCTAAAATTAGAAGAATTGCCATAAAAAAAGTTTCTAGACATCTATATATATATAATACATTTCCTACTGGAAACAAGAGAGGCTACCAGTCCACAAAAAAGCACAGGCTATTATGAAAAAGAACAAAATCGAGATCTCAGAATCTGATTGGCAACATGGAGCCAGATAGAGAGGAAGCAGCAAGTTGGACATTTGGACTGAACCATTTTCCCTAATACATATCATATGAACAGAAGTGATAATACTATTGATTGGGATCATATATTTAGCATGACTAATACAAGACTCGGCCCAGAAGAAGTGATCAAAAACAATAGTCTTCTTCTCCTTCCTTGGATCTTTAAATTACGGTCTAACTTGAGTCTCTCTCTTTCATGCACACACACACACACTGGGAAAACAAACAAACAAACAACAACAACAAAAAAAACCTTCCTAGTAAGGAAGAAATAATTTTTTTTAAAGATTTTATTTATTTATTCAACAGAGATAGAGACAGCCAGAGAGAGAGGGAACACAGCAGGGGGAGTGGGAGAGGGAGAAGCAGGCTCATAGCAGAGGAGCCTGATGTGGGGCTCGATCCCGCAGCGCCGGGATCACACCCTGAGCCGAAGGCAGACGCTTAACTGCTGTGCCACCCAGGCGCCCCAGGAAGAAATAATTTTTATCCCCATTTAACAGATGAAAAAATGAAGAACAAACATAGGAGATTTCATGATAGTCACACAGCAAATTACAATGACAAAGCTTGGTCCAAATTCTGAGTCCTGTTTTGTGACTTTTTTCATCCTTTTACATACTTTAAATAATCTCTAAAAATTACATTCAAGATGAAAGAAAAATGATGGTATAACCGAGGAACTTCTTTGCTTGCAAATTTACTAAAAATGTTGGAGAGTGGTAAAGTTATTGCAGTTCTAACAGGATAGAAAAGTGAAGTCCTCATTAACAGGTGACTCGTAAACAAATCACCTGTATGGGATGCTACTTATTCAAATAGTTTCTAAAAAACTTAATGTGAATTTGAGATATTTTAGGTGACAATATATAATTTCTGATACAAATCCTTATGAGTTGCAGTTCTGATGTACTGCTAACATCAATGCCATCTATAAAAATTATCTAGAGAAAACCAACGAGTTTTGTATTTAAATAGTTTCTTAGCAATTAAAGACAATGTATTTAAATGCAGAGGACGGTTAAAAAAAAAACAAAAACAAGCATCAGCTCTTAGAAGAAAGGCAGCATGAAATACATAAGAAGAAATCATGGTCCATTAATAGGAAAACATTTTTAAGAGGACTGGAAACGTGTGTGAAGAAGAGGAAATTGGGAGATACAATTTAGGTAGATTTTTAAAGGGACTTTTGTAAGAGCATTTAAAAAGAAAATAGCTTAGTTACCATGAATGAATAAAGAATTAGCTTAGATTCTAGAAACCAGACATATCTAAATTCATACCTGGTTGAAACGCAATGATTCCACAATGTTTGTTCTTGAGGTTTTCTTCCAACTCCACAATACAGAGAAGGGTAAGTAAAACTATCTGTGAGCAGAGACGTGTGAAAAATGAGGTCACCAAGAGATCAATGATGGATTGTACCTTATTTTAACTTTGTTTAAAATAATTTGTAAAAAGAGTTGCATAGTGCAAGTGCCAATCTCTATGTTTATATTAAATCCCTGAGCATAAACAACTTTAACAAATGTATTTAGGGAAAAATAACTTCAAATGTATTTATAAGAGGAAGAAATCTAAGCTCTTAGCTACAAGCAAAGAAAAAGAAACAGGTGTCAATATACCCCATCCCTTAAAAGTTTCAGCCAGAGAATTTCTATGCTAAAAATGGTTGCAACTACTATACTTTTTAGCATGGAGGGCTAGACATCGTGCTAAATCGTTGACATGTTTGATCTGATTTAATCCTCCAATAACTCTAGATGTGAGAATTAAACTTTTACAAAATTTACATGTATTCATCTCTAAAGTAATGGATATAATATTATCGGCCACACTAGAAAAAATCTAACAGAAAATGTTAAGCAATGGGCAGCTTTTACAATCAGGAGGTGAAAGGTTTTCCAAGAGGGTAGCTAAATAAATGTGGTAGTTTCTTTCACTGAGGAAAGACAAGGGTTAATAAAATTAGCAACAAAGACAGTAAAATAGTAAAATGCATGTGCTCGCCAAATAGCAGAATTCAGCCTCTAAAGAACATTCAATTAAATTGCATTAAAACATAAAAGGACACAATACATTTCAGTGGTAGATATCAAACTAAATGATTTCCAGATTTGGTGGAGACCAAAGTTATAATTTTGAGAATAGTTCGGCTGAATTAACTTTTGATAAAAGGTGGAAAGGCTTGTAGTGTTTTAATTTGCACATTTAGAAAATAATTCTTAGTCACTGATAGGTTCTAGGCACTGGGGCTAACGTGGCAAAGTTGCCATCTCTTGAAATCTGAGCAGATGGCAAACGAGGTGCTATTGTTACCAGGAAGATGTCACAGGCCATTGCCAAAAGGCATGGCTGGGTGACTTTCCAGGAAAGCTCCTCATAGTCTGATGTTGATCCTTCTTCAGTTTTGGAAGCTTGGGAATCTTATCTCTTAGCAAATTAAGAGTGACTCTCTCTCAGAGTAGAATTACTTTAACCAAAGTTATGAAGACCAATGTTAAAAACAGAACACCCACTGACATAAATATAAATATAATATCTCGGAGACCTATATATTCACATTGTCATAACTCAACATATGTGTGTGTGTGTGTGTGTATAGATATATACACACACACAGCTAAATTATAATCAGAAAGTTGCTTAGTGAACATGGTATCATAATAAAGGGAATTGGACTGGAATTTCTTTGACGGAAAATTCTTCTTACCTAACTAGTGATAAGGACAAGTCATCATTTGTGTCTATCACTCGATTGCCGGTCCTTCAATCAGAATTTGTTATAATCTAATCTTTGTCAGCTGGAAAGACATTCTGCCTCTATTTTCTGAGATCCATTATATACTGATTTGTAGCTTAATATTTAGAGGGCAATCATTAGTTGCTTATTCCAAATTCTACTTAGTAACTCACTTCCGCTCACATGAGAACAAAGACAACACCATGGAAGACCAAGAGGGTTTTCTATCAATTGCTCCTTTGTTCCAAAGAAAGAGAGCACATCCTTAGGCCACCTGTAGCATTGGTCTGCCAGTGTTCATTATAATCTTAGGTAAGGGAAATTTGTGTTCAATAATAAAGATGAGTAGAGGACACCACCTTGAACCCAGTGGAACAGCTGTGCTGTGAAGTAAAGTTGTTGCCTCGGGGCTTTCTTTTGTTTATCCGTGAGCGAGCATGTTGCCCTTAGTGTCTCAGATGGCGTTACCACCTCACCTCCGTGTCCCTTGTTAGAGCTGAAAGCTTGGTGTAAGGAGACACTACACCCAGAGTTACCTTTACAAATGATAAAATAAAAGGTCCAAGCAAAAATGAAAGTTGTCTCCAAAATATATCTCCTAACTAGTTAGTTTCTGGAAATTTCAAATACCATAGAATCCAATATCTTCATACATTCTGAGATGCCAATTGTTTGGTGGTGGACTGTGATGAAGTCTCCTGTAGGATTTTCTTCAGAGGTGGACAAGTGGTCATCTGGTCCAGTTTGTCATCAGATGGCCTAGGGTAGTGTTGCCATGAAATCTGAGGTTGGCAGCCAAACAGTTGCATAGTAACTTTGAGAGTCTCAGAATTTAAAGTTCAGGTTGCGGCGTAATAAAGCTAAACTAAGCTAGACCAAAGGATGATCAGTGAGGGAGCCACCATTGCCAAACACCATTTCAAAAATGTCTTACTGCGGGAACTTTAATTAGGGCAATAATAGGATCATCCGCGAACTCCGCATCACTCAGCTATATTGCATCATGATTGAATCTAGGGAAGAAATCAATAAATAAACCAGTGAGACCCAATAAGGAACCTGAGACGATTGGAGATCAGAATGCAGGCAGGCATCATATGGCCAGGAGAACTGAAGTGAAGGTATTCTCTGCAGTGTGGGGGGAGTGAAACTGCACAGCCTCTCTGGGAAGGGCTAAGAGAATCTTGTACTGCCTGGAGATAGACAGAGCCTAGCAGACATTAGGCACCCCACCTCCTCTTCAAACTATATTGGGGGTTTTGTCGTTGTTGCTGCTGTTGCTGTTTTTTTAATCCTAGGAAGGCAGAGGGCACTTGGAGTTAATTCAGAGCCTGCCGAGGGTCGGATCTCTCCCAGCAGCCTTCTCGCAGTGCCCTGGTGCGAGCTGACCCTGGCTGCATCAGGTGGCTCCGCTAAACATTCTGTCCTTTGAGTACTGGGCAATTCATTAATCCAGGAATGCAAATCCTGAATCCCGGGCTTAGAAAATACGAACTGATTTGGTAAACAAATGATATGTAAAATCTATACACAGAGAGTGGCAAGTGACAAAGGAAATTGCAAATGCCCCTAAACACTCTTTCCCATCGATTGGCAGAGAGAATCTAACACATACACAGAGGAGATGGAGCATAAAATTGGGCGGACTGATTCAGAGGTTTGTTTTGATTTTTAAAATCATTTATTAAAAATAAAATGAGTGTGCGTATGTGTGGGGAGGGGGAACAGGATTCCCTAACGCGAAGGGGCTGTCGGCAGACGATGTACAAATGAAAGCGCGCTCTCTAAATCTCCAAAGCACTAAATGTAGAGAAATGCGCAATTATCCTGGGACTCGCCCGGAGAAGGCAGCCTCCGGAGTTGAAGGCGATTCCGTCCCTCCCGTCCCCGCCAGAGGAAAGCTAACGAGTGGGCTGGAATTTCTCGCGACTGCCTGAGGTGAGCTTCAGGAGGGGACCGGCCACGCGAAGTCGGAGACTGTTTTCAACCCGAAAACCAGCGCTTGCCCCCGCTGGGTCAGGGGGCGGGCGTCCCGGGAAAGACACCCCGTTGGGGATCTGGGGATTCCCAAGTGACTCTGCCGCAGCAACAGGCTGAGCAATAAATTAAAATCCTAGTGAAAATAGTAAAGTGGTCTGCAGAGCCGGCAGAACCAAAGCTCGTTCTTCAGTGCAGGGGTGCGGGGGCGTTTAGTGTCTCAGGGACGCGATCTCCCCCATACCCCCAGACCCGGGACTTCTCTTCCGAAGGCGCATCCTCGGGGCCGTGGGAAAACAGAGTCAGAGACCCGGGACCGAGAATTCGAGAATCCAGGGCATCCCTCTCGCTGCTCAAGCCCCATCCCTTTCTCCCGCAGGAGTGCCCTCGGCCCCGAGTCCAAAAACCTTTGGCACGCGCCCGCTGGGAGAGTCCCGACGAGTCTCCCGGGCTGGCGGCTCTGCGGCCGGAGGGCGGCTGCTCCTACACGCAAGGTCCCGGGCTCTGCCCCTCGCTCCCGCAGGCCCGGCGATTGGCTGCATCGCGCAGTGCTCGTCCAGCTCCCGAGCCCTGGCGCTCAACTCTGTTCCCTCTGATACTCTCCCTGATGTTAAATCTTTTTCCCTTTTACCAACTGGCCTTTATATTTACGCAGTCAAATTTGGGGGGTAACAATGCTAATAATCAGATAATCTCACTCCTGCCTTTGTAGTCCTGCCTCCTTAAATATTTGTGCCCCTTCACGGAAAAGGCATACCTCAGTCTACCCGCAACCTGTCCTAAGATGACTCCGGGGCCAGATGGGGTTCTCTTGTGACTCTGAGACAATTACACAGAGACACCTAGGTTTTGGGTTTAGTTTTGGGTGCCTGGTTGCTTTTGATTGGGGGATTTGTGTTTGTTCTATGGCTTTTTTTTTTTTCTTTTATCATGCAGTAAAGGAAAACTCTCAGTGTTTAAGAAAACTTGTTCTCCCCATCCTCAGGGACATGAGTTCCAGTCCTAGACACTTTACTTTCTCCTTCTGCTTTTCCTCTACCCAAGTCCAATTTCTTAACTATTGTTTGCCCTTGATCTTTTTCCAAATTGCCCGGCCCCTGGAAGCCCTAGCCCCTCCCTCCATTTGCCCCTTTCTTTAATTTGTCTTGTATGTTAGTGCTGGGTCAGCAAGCCTTTTGTGCTGTGGTCCTGGACCTGTGTGTGTGTGTGTGTGTGTGTGTGTGTGTGTGTGTGTGTGTGTGTAGTGTGTTTCTTTTGTTATTTTCTCCCCTAACACTGCAGAAATGAAACACACATGCAGCTCTGTCGCCTCATATTTTCAGATGTTTTTCACACTATTGTCTGCTCCAGCCCGTTGAAAGTGCAAAGTGAAAACAGATGCATTTGAAAAGTTGTTTTTTTTTTTTTCTGAAAGGGGACAATCTTAGGATGGGGACTAACCCCTCAAATAAAGATAAGCAATAAATATAATATCAGATTTATAATGTGCATCAAGCAGTCTTGATTAGCACCAAGGTGAGCTTTGGTGAGATTTTTATCATTTCCATGTGTCTGAACTACAAGAAGAAATCAATGGGGGAAGAGCTCTATAAATCAGCATTCATGTCAAGACAAATCAAAATAATGCCTCTATTATTTCAATCAATAAACCATTTTTATTCCCAACATCTGATATACACAGTGTGTGTCCGTCTATTTGTATTTGGAATTGGCAGCTTCGAATTATACCAAAACAAACCTTTCAAAGATGTGTCAATAAAATTAAAATTTTAAAAAGAAGAACTCCAATGGGTTCCTCCTTTTCTTTGGATCCACTCTATTCTCTCCATTTCGAACCCCGTACACCCTAAGTCAGTAGGAGAGCTTTGCAAACTCCACAAAGAACGGAATTGCTCAGAGAGGGGAGAGAGGAAAGGGGTGGCTGTGGCTGGTTGATAAGAGAAACCGAAAGTGACAACAGGCAATGACTCAGGCAGAGGAAAGCCTGCCTAGCTCTTGGCTCCAATATATTTCTAAAGAGGAACCTACAGGGGTCATGGGCAGGCTTGATATGGTGCCCTCGTGGTTTGCTTAGAACCAACCCACCACCTCCTGCCACCAAAATCAGGATTCCTCCAGCAGGTGTATGGCTGAGTTGCTGTTGGAAGCTAATTGGGGCGAGGCTAGCTGGAGGAAGAGGGGAGAAAGGGTGGGAGGAAAGGAGGGAGGAGGGGAGAAAGAGAGAGAGAGTAAGAGATAGAGAAAGGGAGAGGAGAGGCACTCTGGCTGACTGGTGGGCTGGCGGGTGGCTTTGTTAGTGTCGGGCAGATTTCAAGCCTTGTTTTTAAAAAATGTCCCGCAGTTTTGGCTTCCCTGGCAGCTTGTTAGATAGGACCACGATTCTTAATAGATGAGAGGAAGGTAGAGAAAGAAGAGATTGATTCATTTATGAATCAACATTGTAGATATCTCCCCAGCAGTGGTATATCTATAGCTTCCTTGGTTATTTTGTTTCCGAATTTACACACCCAGAAACCAAATCTCAATTATGCTTTTGTTGCTTACGGTTCATTCTTCCCTGTTCCATCTGTCTGTCACAAACGCACAATTTTAACCAGGCCATTCCTAATCCCTTCCTTTCCCCTGGAATGGGAAGAAGGAGATGAAAAATCTTCCCAGATGGAACCCCAAACGGCGTTGGATCCCGTATAGTCTTTGTTTGGATTCAACAGCTGTCTGTCCGCCACGCCCTCAGTCCCCAAGACCAAAGCTCATTCTCAGGGGTTTCATTTGGGAAAGAGGGGGGGAGAAACGGAAAAAAAAAATCGGTATTTTTACAAGCAGGATTCCACAACCATTGGGAAGTTTTGAGACTTTAACAGTTAATCTCTCAGGCGAAATTATCACCCCAACAACTGTTTCCAAATAAGTCAATGCAAATGGAAAAAACATGTTGGTAATCTGGATACGCAGGTTTATTTTTTACCCTGAAAAGCTTGTTGGTTTTCTCTCCCTGACTCCCTCCTTCCCTCCCTTCTCAGCCTCGGTGCATTGTTTGTTGAAGGGGCGGGGGAGGGATATTGGGGGAAAGCTTAGGCGACGGGAACCTCGAGGCTGAGGGATTTCAAGGAAAGCGAAATAAACCAGGAGAGGAGGTGCGGGTTCTCAATTCATTTCTCTAATGCGTCTCTGCTCCGGGTCAGAGCGCTAATGACGGCCTCATTTCTACGATTTAGGACGCGGGTGCTTTCAAACAAAGGATACGGGGTGCTCTCGTTTTTCCTTGTTCGCTCCCCTGGCTTCCTTTTACCTTCTCCTTTTCCTCCCTCCCGCCTTCTAACGCACCCCCGCCCAACACACACACACACACACACACACACACACACACACACACACACACACCGCTCTCCTGAAGCCCTTCCTTCCCCCTCCCTAGGCTCCGATTTTGCGTTATTTGCCTCTCCTCAACCGCCTACTTTGCACACGGGATTTCTAATCCCATTATCTTGCTGCCTGAAGGGCATGCTCGGATTTCCAGAGGCCCTTTTCTGTTCCCGTTCAGGTCTTGAATTCAGAAGTCCACGAATAAATCTAAAGCTTCTCTCCCAATCATTCCCATTTGAACCAGCTCCTGGGAGGCCCTGCTTAGTTCCACTCTTGCTTGCCCTAGGCTGCCCACGTCGGCCTAGAAACATTTCCGCGGGTCCTGTTCTTCGGATATTTTCTATTTCCGAACACGCTAAAGCGCACAAAGGACCCGAGATGCAATGAAGGGACGGTTTTTCCAAGGAGAAAATGGTGGGAATGAGCGCGGACTTGGGAGTGCTCTCCTCACCGTGGGGTCTGAAGGGGGGCAGAGAAGGATACACGGCCGAGATGACCCCATTGGCCTGCGGCGACCTGAAGCGTGTCCTCCCAAGTGGAGCGCCAGGGCCCCGGCTCAGGCTTGGCCCGCTCCGCCCCTTTTAAGGCTCCTTGGTGGCTTTCGGCAACCGAGTCCAGCTATCTCCGGCTCCTAAGGCGACCCCCTCGAACTCCCCCCAAAAAGATTCTGAAAGCCCCCAGGATACCCGATCTATCTGGTTTTCTACCAAGAAAGACCGAAGGGACTGCGGCTCTATCCTGAAATGAGTTTTAAGGGTCACTTGAAATTGAGCCGCTGAGAGGACGGCCCCTTGGGGAGCACAGTTAAAAGAAAAATTCCTGAACACCTAGGCTCTGCCCGGGTGCTAACGGGCTTGCACGATCCCCCAACTGGAGAGTTTCTGAGGCACCCAATCTTGAGAAGCAAACCTGGTTCCAAGCCCTGAACTACCGCCTTGGAAAAGTACAAAAAGAAAACTCTGCTTTTTCAAAAACAAAACTCTTTCCCCGAAGACGATTTTGGAAGACTCAGCTATAAACCCCTTCCCTACAACCACCAACATTGAGAACTTATATTGATTTTAAGTGGAAGGAAGATACAAAGGATATATTCCGTTTCTGTTTAAATGTCTACATTTTCAGATTGCTCTAGGCAACAATTTCTGGGAAAAGGGGGGAGGGCTGTGATTGAGGTGGGGGTTGGAGTTTTATTTGTACTTGATGATCTTATTTTATTTTGGTTTTAAATATTTGGGGGATTCCTTTGTTATTTCGAGGTTCATTTGAGAGACCAAGGACTCCACTCTGAATAGAGCATTTTTTTGTTGTTTCAAAATTTCAAACTGGCATAAGTGTTGGATCATCCGTTTTCCCTTTGTCTGCCCCGGTTGTAAATAATGGCTTTGAGATTAGCTAATTAAGGGACATTAATCACTGATAGAAAGGGAATAAATCAAAGCCTTGTTCGAAATTTCAAACTCGCCTGTCTAGATGTGCGGTGCTACTCTATCTGGAGCAGATAGGTGCTGTTTGAATTACTGTTCTTCAGAGTAAACCAAATCCACTTCAGTTTTAAAAAATGAATATTGTATTTATACAGCCCAGTTGTGCTGTTAAATTAAGTCCCCCTCCCATTCTTATTCCATTTTATAAACAAAGTGTAGAGACGACAGCTATTACGGGTTAAAAGAGCCAAATCTTAACTTTCGCCTAGCATTATGCTTACCTTTTCGGGGGAGGGGTAGAAGAAGTCAGAAAAGGAAGGAATAAACCCTAAGCGGATACAGATGGAAGGAGGATAAATAGATTTGTATTGAGGTTTGTTTTTAATCAGAATACAGTTTCTGTAGAAATTCTTCAATGCCTGCAGTATTTCAGGTATAATTCTCTAGACTGCATTCCCTTGGCCCTCTGCATAAGACATTAAAAAACATTACGTTCTGGTTTGTGAAAAAGAAAAGCAAGCAGCGTGTGCGTGTGTGTGTGTGTGTGTGTGTGTGTGCAGAGAAGGAGTAGGCTCGTCTCACCAGTGATGCTCATTGCATTTCGGCGTTCCACGCTCACAGCCCTGCACAGTATTTGGGAGCTTGGACCGTTTCAACACCGACAAAAGAGGCTTTAAATACATGCCATAAAACAACAAGCCGGTCCCTGGGAGCAAGTAAAAATTTATTCGTTTCACGTAAAGCCCTCCGAAACAGTAAACACAGAGCAGATAATCCAGAGCCAGGCAGGGGATCTGCGCGCCCTTGGCCGGGTGTCTGTGTCGGCGTGTGCGCACCGCTGTGCGCGCATCTCGGCCCCTGTGCGCACTGCTCTCCCTACCCACCCCCCGGCTCCCCCACACACATACAAGTGCAAGTAAAGACTTGTGTGTTGAGATTCCCCACACTTTCCTCCTCCTTTGAGGCCTTATTTCCTTTTAGGGGCGACTCTCAGCTGAGGGCTCAGTTCAAGGTTAATGCCTGGGAAATGTGCGCGTCTGGAAGGCAGAGTCGAGTCCTTGGGGTGAATTCGGATAGCTGCCCCTTTCCTACCAGAACAGCACCCAACCACGGTGTGCGCCCATAGAGCGAATGATTGGAGAAAATGCCACCTCCCAGCTCCTAATCTCTCCATACATTGGGTTCTGTCCTCAACTGGACAATATTGGCTGCCAAATGCAGGTGCCAATTCCCCAGAAGCTAAATCCTTCTCATAACCTCAGCCTACACACGCCCCTCTCTTCCTTAGGCTGCTGCTGCTTCCCCCTTTTTTACTTTTATTTTTTAAAGTCAAAAACTTCATAATTTAAGGTACCCAGTGTACCGTGTCATTTTAGAAAGGCTCACAGATTGCGCCAGAACCCGGGATTGGGGAACGAGGAGGGGGAGGGAACCCAGTAAGAAAGGAGGGGTAGCAGCCAGGGAAGGGATATTTGCATAAAGCTTTGTCTTTAATGGTTCTTAGGCTGCTGAGGGTTTATAACGCTAATTACACGAGATTAATATGGAGATTGTTCTCCATTGCTCACCAAGATTTATTTAAACAGTGAACTGCCCAGGATCCAAAGCCGTAAACCATCCCACCCCGTCGCCGGGCCCAGATTTTCTCCCTGCAGAAAGTTTTCCCAAGTCCAAAGGAGAAAAGAGCTGCCGTTGGGTCAGAAGCTCTGAAAAGCCAACTTTGGAGGTATTGCTGTTTAAGCAAATACCTGTCTGCCATCGGATATATAAATACGTAAAGTGCAATTCTGCGTCTTTCCCTTCTCTATCGCCTTCGAAATGAATGCCTTTTCCGCGGCTCTCCCTCTGATTTGGGGTTGGAGAGGGGGCCAAGGAGTAAATCCGGTGCCGGAGCGCCCCCTAGTGCGACCAAAGGGGAAGAGACGCCGTGGAGACGCGCCTGGGTTTCAGCGGTCTGATGCTGTCCCTTAGCGGATTAGAGTGGGATAGGGCTGTGGGCTGAGGCTCATACTAGAATCACCTGCGGAGTTTAATAGTTCTAACCTAAACCGTACACACACACACACACACACACACACACACACGTCCACTGTCAAGGGTTCTGATATTCTGATTCACTGGTTTTAGATTGGACTCAGTCGTCTTTTTCTTCCCCCAGATAATTTAATGTGACATCAGGGAAGAGAACGGATATTTGAGAATTTCCAGGACTTTCCAAAATAATTACTGATTACAGTGCAAGTGAAAAAGGTAATTGGCTTACCGCTGGCCTTTTATATATATGCTTCGATATTTACTAATTGTATTTAGAAAATCATGAGCTCATCATTATCCCTAGGCTACTTGGAAGATGTTACTTCAAAGTTTTGTTTTGTTTTTTTTTTCAGATTATTGGGTTAATGTCAGGTTGTATCTTGAAATAATTTAAGATGTTTGAAACTCAGTTCTTGTTTTCTTCTTTCTTGGGGTAAACATATGAAGTGAGAACTTCAATAATGGTGAACATCATGTTAATATAAAATTGTAATTATAAAGAGGTTAGAAACAGGAGTTGGTTCAAAGCTAGGGCTGGATTCTGGTTTCCACACTGCAGGAAACTGCTATCTCACTTTAGGCAAATCTTTTAATCAAGCTGTGTCTCAGTTTCCTCTTTAATAAGTGGGGTATCCCATAGGATAATTTTAAGGCCTTTTTTGACTTAGTGAATTTGTAAACCTAAAGCACAATACAAAAAACACAGAATAACGTCCCTGGAAAAGTTGCAGATAGATTTGTCATTATTTGTTCTATTCATTCTCCTAAAGGACAATTATTATTGTAAATCCAGATTTTTGAAATGTGGCCTTTTCTGTAGTCACAGCATAGAAAATTTTACATGGTCCAAAAAAATTGTGTGTGTGTGTGTGTGTGTGTGTGTGTGTGTGTGTGTGTGTATATATATGTATATATATATAGTATATATATATAGTATATATATATAGTATATCCATAACATATCATATATATATATAGTATATCCATACATATATGTAGTATATATACATATATATACATATATATACTATATATATACACTACATATATATATATATATATATAGTATATCCATAACATATCACTAACTTAACACATTCAAATAAAATTAGGCAACTTCTTATTACCCTGATTCACCCATCCTAATCCCTAAGCCTACGATCTAGGGATAGTATTTTTAACGGTTTTGTCATGGTCTCCACAAATCAACTGTTATAAAGGAGGGAATACAAAGCCGAATTTTTGGCCTCCAGCTAAGTAGTGAGCAAAGATTTGTGATTGCCCTTTGAGGGGCCTCTGCATGAAATCTTTGAAACTTTTCTGGGTGTCAGTTCTCAAGAATCAGGTCGGTGTCACTGATGGAGAAACTTTAGCAGGGAAACCCGGCAATTATTAGTATTAGCAGAAGCTTGTGGTTGGAAGAAGCAATTAGAAATGAAATATCTCAAAGGAAACCAAAAAGAGATTGTAAACAGCAACAGAATGTGAAGTTTTCACTTTATCCTCACCAAGAATGACAACATGATATTACATTTAGACGATCTATAGTTACATGAGCATTCATACTGTTAAGATTTTTTAAGTAGTAAAATAAAATATCAACCATAAAAGATACACACTTTTTTACCATTAGAGTTATTTTTTTAAGTTGCTTTAAGAACAAATATTTCAAAGACATAGTACTGAAATTGTTCACACCCCATACCTCACCCATGACAGCAACTTCAGAACAGGCTTATCTGTGTTATGCTTCCCAGCCTTGTGAATTTTTCCTAGTAAATAAGTACCAGTTTGATCAAGGGACTTGCTTTGAAGTCTTGCTGATATTTAAGATTTTCACAGTATCTTTGGCAACTTGGTTCAAAAAACGTTATTTTTCATAGTTACTTAAAAAAACTCATCTGTAATGTTTAGGCAAACTAACAAGCGTTCATAAATAATTTGCTTTCATTTTGTGGTAACTTACGTGATAACATAAGAGGTATAAAGAAAGGAATGTGAGTGAGTGTGCACGACTGTGTGTGCAGCGATAGCAGTGGTCACAGTACACACATTGCAGGGTAATGGTCCACTTCTCGACACTCAGTCTTGAGAACTCTGCCTCCAGTCACATCACAGACTTGAAACTGGGCAGCCATGCTTTCACTCTGGAACCCAATCTGACTCCAACTACGCCAACCATCCACTTCCCCACAACTGACTAGAAAGGGATGAATCTCTTTTTCAAAGATTCTGAAACAAATCAAAGTCTCTCTTTCAGGACTATGAAACCGAATTCACGTAAAGTTAACTACATAGTCTTTTGGGCTAGAAGAGAGAACTGTGACCCCCTGGGAGGTAGAACATGGTCGTCTTTCCTCCATCTGCCATGCTCTATTTGTATCCACCCTTGGTCATATGGTGGTAATCCTCCGAGGGATTTTGTTCCATCTAAGGGCACAACGTTATAATTAGGAATTTTGTTGACTGAGGTTGTTGACTAGGAGGTGTTTTGGAGACATTCTTTAAAATACCTCAACATCTTTGCTGATGTTTCTGAAGAGAGAAAAGAAATAACATTTATTCAGAAGTAATATATGAGGGAAGCATTTTGATACATTGTCTTATTTAATTCTCACACAGCCGGGTATTCTTACACACCCACTTTACATTCAAGAAACCAACTCAGGGGGGCGCCTGGGTGGCGCAGTCTTTAAATGTCTGCCTTTGGCTCAGGGTGTGATCCCAGCGTTCTGGGATCGAGCCCCACATCAGGTTCCTCTGCTGGGAGCCTGCTTTTTCCTCTCACACTCCCCCTGCTGTGTTCCCTCTCTCGCTGGCTGTCTCTCTGTCAAATAAATAAATAAAATCTTAAAAAAAAAAAAAAAAAAAGAAAGAAACTGACTCAGGGAATTTCATAACTTGGACAACATCAAATAGTTATTCTGGATCTGAAACGACATTTGGAACCCAGTGGGCATGATGCCATAACCTAAAATCATTCTACCATGTGCCTCTCCTTTACTCAATTATTTGAAAAATCTGGGGAACCTCTCAACTCCATGCTACACTCACCAGTCTAATTAGGCATCGACTAAAACAAATAATATTAAAGCTGAGATGTAAAGAAATAAAGTGTAGTCTTCTGCAAAAGCTGATCTACTGGGATCATCATTTTGATTTTCTCAGGAACCTAGACACTGGTCTTAATGGTGGAGTACCTCTGGCTTTTGTTTGTGAGTTGATGCCCTGTGTTACAAATACTTACAGGTTGTCACATTTCTTCCTTCCCTGCTAACCTCTACCTCCACTAAGTTAATGTACATTCTCTTCTTCATAAATTTTTCATCATTCCTATTTTTGGATGCTTTAAGAAGGTCCAGAGGCTCTGTGCTATCTCTTTTTTCTCATGCCATTATCACATTCTCAAGAAGCCCATCTACACCTAATGATGCTTTAATGTTTTCTTTACTTATATCATTTCTTTGAAGGATATTAATGTCCTTCCATTAATATTTCTTCTGAGCCAAGAGACAAATCATCTTCCAACTGGCCTATTTCCATGCTGGTCTGAATGATGATTTTTATAATAAATATTACATGTCATGTCTTATTACAAAAATCTCCCTTCAGCATAAATGTCCATTTTGTAAGAGGATTAGTTAGGCTTTGCTGTAGGATACTTGCATTTTCAGTAAGCTTTTTCA
Source organism: Ursus maritimus (assembly GCF_017311325.1). Classification (NCBI taxonomy): domain Eukaryota; kingdom Metazoa; phylum Chordata; class Mammalia; order Carnivora; family Ursidae; genus Ursus; species Ursus maritimus. The sequence continues at coordinate 27,802,183 of NW_024423897.1, forward strand.
ATCCTTTCATTTTGTCAAGAGGTGATTAAAAGGACAGGAAAGCATCTGAACTTGGTTATCATGATCAACCTTGCCACTAGCTGCCTTTCTTGCACATATGCTTTACTTCGAGATAGGAAAGCAATCACCTTTGAGTGCCTTTTCTACTTGCAGCCCATCGAAATGAGAAGTTTTCTACAATTCCCCAAATACGCTCCTGGAAGTCGGTTTCTCTTATAGTGTAGCCTTTGCTGCCACCTGCTGTTCAGCCTGCATTTATGAAGGCTGTGAATTCACTGCTGAACGTGTGCTTGTCCACCTGCCGGGCGAGTGTAGTGAGACAGGCTGGTTCATAGATGCACCTGTTCACGTGATCACACTTCAAGATGATCTTTAGACCGTGACTGTACTTAAAATTTGTAGCCGTTGATTTCCTTTGTCACACCCTCTCTTCCAAATTGACAACAATATCATGAGAAGCCCTACTCTTTTTCCTTCCCAGCACATCAGGCTGGTTATTCAGGCAATCAGTGTGTAAAAAGTATCTGGGGGCACATGGGTGGCACAGTTGGTTAAGCAGCCGACTCTCGGTTTCGGCTCAGGTCATGACTTCACGGTCGTGAGCTCGAGCCCCTTGATGGGCTCCACGCTCTTCGTAGAGTCGGCTTGGGACTCTCTCTCCCTGTCCCTCTGCCCCTCCCTCGCCTCCCAAATAAATAAATAAATCCTCTAAAAATTTTTCTGGAATATCTAGTATGTGCAAGGCCAGAACTGTAAGCTGGGACCACGATTTCTAACTAAGACTAACGAATCAGTAACATTTCTTTTGTACCCCTGCGGCCAGGTCCAGCTGCCCTACCTCCACTGGGTGCTCAATGATAGCTTCCACGACCAACTGTCATCTGTTAGACAAGAGATGTTGGGCTGCAGCAGATACTGCTCTCTTGCTGTCCCCTTTGCTCCCTTTGTGCTACTTGACTACCTAAGTCCTCTCGGTTCTTTCAGTTATAAAACAGGCTGATAATAGAGACTAAATGTACGTCATGACCAGACCCTTTGTGTGACTGCTAGCTGGTTAACTGTATAAAATCCTACCTTTGTCTTAAACTATGCCCATCTAAGACAGTTACTTTAGCAGAGAGATCACGTCCTAGCATTTCTGGAGCAAGGGCTAACATTTTTAGTGCACCTTCTAGAGGCAAACAAAGCATTAGAGACAGAAGTTGCATGGGCTGGATGACTCTCGCTTGTGACACTCGACACTTTTAACTAGAAAGAAATTCAACATGGCACTGTGTTTTAAAAAAAAAAGAAAGAAAGAAAGAAAGAAAGTGCAGAGAATGATGTCTTGTTTTCTTCTTAAGCTCACCATCTGCCTTAGTCCATTCAGGCTGCTATAAAAAGTACCACAGAGCGGGTGGCTTATAAACAACAGACATTTATTTCCCACGGTTCTGGAGGCTGGGAAGTCCAAGATCAAGGTGTCCCGTAGATTTGCTGTCTGGCAGGATTGGCTTCCCCATTTGTGGATGGCTGTCTTTTCATGGTAAACTCCTGAGGCAGAAGGGGCCATGGAGCTCTCTGGAATCTCTTTTATTAAGGCATTAATCCCATGGGTGATGACTCCACCCTGCTGTCCTCATCACCTCCTCGAGGCCCGCCTCCTAAAACCGTTACCTTGGGGGTTAGGATTTCAACGTAGAAGTTTGACAGGGACACAGTCAGTCCATAGCACTGTCCTTTTCCATCAAATCTGTCAGGAGCAGCGGGAGCATTACAGGAACTTCTAAGAACACTGGCTGATCCAGCGTGTATAAATGTTCACTTTCTTCATGAAAGAATCCTTTTTTTTTTTCAAATGTTAAATCCAGGCCTAGATAAGTCACCCAGCTCAACCAAGCATTTCAAAACCACCTGGTATCCTTAAATGTTCCTGTGACCAGGCTTCCAGAATCCTGTAGGGCAAAAATTGCTAACAGAGAGAAGTCATCTGCAAAGGTCACACTCCCCAGCTCATCTTTGGCAGCAGACAGCTCTGTGCTGACACTGAAAAATGTTTCTAAGGTACAAGATATAGTTCTCTTTCATGCAAAATTTCCAAATCTGATTTGCCTTTCAAATTTATTGCAGCCTTTTAAGGAGTGGTTTTGGCAATGTTTGGGAAGTGATAACAGTCAGAAAGCTGTGGAAATGATTTAATGGTCCAGAACTTTGAAGTGCCTATTAAAGACATTTAACTAACTTCATATTTCTCCCTACATTTTCTCCAAAATGTGTATGCATGGAAGTTTTCCAAATGGCTTTTCTTTAAAGCACAGGGGCCATCATTTTTATGTTAGAGGGAGGAAATTTATTACTTTACAGGTTCCTTGCTTCCATGTGTTTTTCTTCAGAGCTCACTGAAGTTACTCATTTTCATCTCTTGCTAACAAATTAAAAGACTTTGTTTTCTTAATTTCTTTTTTGATACGTTATGAAGGTGACCCTCCCCCTTCCTCTATAAATCTTCCAGTTACTTCAAGTTCAACAGCAATCTGTATGAGCCTAATTTGGGGAGGTGGGGAAGAAGGGAGAGAGGGAAAACTAATATTTTAATCACTTATCTGATGCTAAGCCCGGAGCAGGACCCTTTATTTCATCTAGATTTGCTCATCGCAGGCGTGCGTTCGTGCACTTGTGGGCCTAAGAGCTGGGCATCATTCTTGGGACTGAGCTCTATCCATCACTTTATTCGTGGTCTAGTAGGAAAAAACATGTGAGTCAGCAGTCAACGTCAATGCAATGCCAAATGCTTTTTGAGAAACAGTTATAAAAAAGTGGCTGAGAGCATGGGCTTCTGAAAGCAGGTTGTCTGGGTTTGAATCCAAGCTTTACCACTTACAAGCTCTGAATCTTGTGTAAGTTACTTCACCTTTCTACCTTGGTCTCCCTCTGTGTAAAGTGGGACTGGGAAGAGTATCTACATCAAGAAGTTATGAGAATAAAATGAGTTAATACACAGAGAGTGTTCCTAAGTGTGCCTGGTGAGTTTACATGACCGGCTCCTTCTCGATATTTAGATGTCAACCCAAATGTCATGTCCTTGACTTGAATACGTCCATCTGCCCATACACTCTCCTCCAGCGTCACTTACTCCTCCCGTGTTCTTTGCTGCCTTAGAAGCCATATCACTGTGTGAAATAATTTTTCTTCTCATGTGCTTGCTTGTTTCTTGTCTCTTTTGCTCCACTAGAGTGTATAAAACACAAGGACAGAGATCATTCTGGCTTTGTTCTTTGCTGAATTTCCAGACCCTCACAAGTACCTGGCACATAGTTACTTTTCAGCTAGACTTTGTGAAGTGAATTGTTATATGTTAAGAGCTCGGACAGGTAAGCCCAGGGCTGTCTTTGGAAGTACACAGAGACAGAGTTGACCCAGTCTTTGACATCATCACAGTCTCCAAAAGGAACTGACATCCCTCAGGGACCTGCCGACCGTCCTTAATTCGAGACAGTGTCGGGGTAGGGCAATTCAGGGAGGCAAGAGTATTGTGGGAAGAATATTCATTTCATCCTCACAGTGACGGTTTAAGATGGGCATTTTTATCTCCATTTCCTGAGATGAGAAAAAGAAGCTGACAGAGAGCTACAGAAACTTGCCCAGAGTCTCAGAGTTATGAAGAGTCGGAGCCAGGATTAAATCACTCCACTGCACTTAACTACTAAAAATATTACTATAAGGGCCTTGAAACCAGAAATGGTATCTAATGCCTGAAATTGTTCTTCATGGATCTAATTTACTCAGAAATGTTGTTGTGATACTTTTCCTGTTCTGTAAAGAGCATAACAACATGTCACTCTTCACTTCAGATAAAGAGGAGGCTTCTTGGGCTCCACTTCACTGTCTTTTCAATAAGCTAACCTTCTATCTGGCTGCCTTCATACAAATACAGGTCGTACAGTCCAAACTGTATGGAAAATAGGAAAATGATTTTCTCTACTCAGAGAACTCACACACAGAAAAACCCCTACGGTACTTTCCAGGAGAGCCAACGCATGTGAAGATGGGATTGCTTAATGACAGTGCTGCATCACTGTCCTGGCCGGGCTGGCCGATCAGACTGCACAGCAAAATCACACGGGCAAGCAGCCTCATCTCTGCGTGCTGTCTCTCGCCGAGTAGGTCAAACAGCCCATCATTCTTCAGAAACACTGAAAAGGGACCTTCCCCTAATAGATTTGACACAATCTTTTCTCAGTGGGCGATAGGAATGGGAAAGATGGAGAAGAAAGTTGAAGAGAAGCCATTCTTAGAGAATCATGCTCAATATTCAGTCCCGTCATTGTTACTGTGGCAGATTTTTTAAATGGCTGCACATTCTTTGGGCCTTCTCCCATTGAGGGGAGGCAGACCTTGTTCCCTGCCCTTGAATCTGGGTGGGCTTGAGACTGCTTCTACAAGTCACTGTGTGACTTCCAAGGCTAGGTCATAAAAGGCCATGTAGCTTCTGCCTGGACACACTTGGCCTTGGGATGTTATCTCTCAGAATCCAGTTCCCATGCTGAAAGAAGCTCAAGCCACATGAGTCGGCCATTGTAGGGGTTCTAGTTGGTCCCCTGCGTGAGCCCAGCCTTCAAGTCATCCCAACCCAGGTGCCTGGCACATGAGTGAAGCAGCCTCCAGATGGCTGCAGTGCCCTTCATGCTAAAGTCTGGCCCAGCCATTTGTATCATCATATTAGCTGAGGGCCCAGACACTGGAGCAGAGACCAGCTGTTCCCACTGAACCCTGTCTGAATTTTTGACCAATAAAATACATTAAGCATATAGAAGTTACTGTTTTTGCCATCACGTTTGGGGTAGTTGGTTACACGGCTAGAGTAGCCAGAATAGTTATCCTCTCTCTAAATTTACTAAGGATCTGTGTCATAAGGATCTCTCTAAGTGGTGCCAGAACTTCTTAAGTAGAGCTGTGGTAGATTCTTTTAAATTGGCTTCTGTTGAATCAACAGCCATTCCAACACCTACCCCCTCTCTTTTGTCTTTCTCTCCAAGAGACTGGAGAGTAAATTTCTCAAATTCCAAGCCTATCTTGCAGTTGGAGGTGACCTTGTGATACAGTCCCAGCCAATAAGATGTAGACAACAGTCCTTCAGTAGAGTTTCCCTTCTCTAATAAGGGCTTAATGGGGAAAAAAATCCCTTATCTCCCTGCTTTCCCCTTCCTGGAATATGGACATTCTACTTAAAAGTGTGGCAGCCATCTTGAGACTGTGAGGAGGAAAGACACATACCAGGGCAAAGCATAAAGAGAGAAGCAGTCTGATTTTTTGATGACTTCCTTGAAAGGTTACACTTACCTTGTGTTGTCTTCCTCCAAACGTACTGTTACATAAAAAAATTAATTTAACCTTTTTAAAGCTATCGTTAGATATTATTTAATTTATTGCTGAATGTATCCTTCAGTGATTCAACGAGCCATGATGTTATATATTATATTACATATACCCATACATTTGAACTAAGAGGGGAAAGACATTTACTTGTACCTAAACAAGCAAACAAAAAGACAGAGTCTATTCTTTCATTCAGACCTTAAAGCCCAGACATAGACTTACATGGGAATATTTAATGACAGAACTCCATTTCCCATATCAGCAATACTGGTGCTACTATCAAGCTCATCTATAGGCAAGAACACTTCTGTTATGATTAAATAGAAATAATCAAGTATTTTTGTGCATTTAAATTCTCTAGTACAAGTATCTTCCTTGAGCAAATCTTTATTTCTTTTTACAATCATGGATAACATTTCAGTCAGCTTCTTAGCTTTCTTTTTTTTTAAGACCTTATTTTTTGGGGTGCCTGGGTGGTTAAGTGGCTGCCTTTTGCTCGGGTCATGATTCCGGGGTGCTGGGATCAAGCCCCACATCGGGCTCCTTGCTAGGCGGGGAGTCTATTTCTACCTCTCCCTCTGCCCCTCCCCCTGCCTGTGCTCTCTCTCTCTCTCTCTCTCTCTCCCTCTCAAATAAATAAGTACATTCTTTTAAAAAACATCTTATTTTTTAGAGCAGTTTTAGGTTCACAGAAAAACTGAGAAGATACAGATTTCTCCTGTGCTCCCTTCCCCCCACACGTGCATAGCCTCACCCCTCATCAACATCACTCATCAGTGTGCTGCGGCTTTTATTTTTCTTTTAAATAAGAGCAAACACCAATTTTCCTAATTCATTTTGCATTAAAATGTTTACCCTTGCTTGAGTTAGTTGTATTCCTCTATGCCTTCACAAAGGACATTTTTTTTTGCTGTTTATATTTATATACACATATACCCACTTCTTAAATATCATTTCTCTCATCCGATACAATTATAACCACCGTAACTGAATTGTGTAATGACTTACCTATAGTGATTAAATTTAGGAAACATACATCTAAAAATAAAATCTAGTGTTCTAAAACCTGTTAATTGCTATCTCTTTTGCTTCATAAAATAGTAAATGCATATAATTACTGGTTATTTTTGCGTGACAGTTATTCATTCTGTCATATAATAAACAAGCTGAAATGTGAAGCATAAAACAATAATTCCAAAGACAAAAGAGAAGAATAATTACATATGAATGAGGGGGAAAATCAAAGAACAAAGAGCATTTTGAATCTCTCCACTCTCCCTAGAGTACCATTTTGGGTTGTAATTTATTTTAAAGGTACTGTGCTTCAAATGCATTTACTCTCTCAAAGGCATTTGTCTCATAATTCTTTAAAATCTGAAAGTAGATCTTCTAGTGTACCCATTCAGGCTTATATTAGGTAGCTTGAATTATACATTGTGGGACAAAGTGATCTTCACAAGTTAGGAACACTATAAATCTCCGCTTTGAATATTCCTTATTATAAAACTTTTCTAGAAAAGCTGGCCCTAAAAATTTTAACTGCTTTATGGGCACCTGCTCTTCCTTGTTACATTGTGTGTACTTCAAGATTAATACCAAACTGTATTCATCTTTGCTCCCCCAGCGTCTATCATGCTTGCTTGCTTGGTTGCTTGATTCATCCATTCATTCACTCATTCATTCATTCATTCATTCATTCATTCATATTAGACACCAAGTGCCCCCTATGTGCTAGACACTGTAGGAGGTAATGAACAAAATATACCTGATCCTTACCCTTTGGGGACCTTCTTTTTTATCAAGGACACAAACATGAAAAATGGAATTACATAAGTAAGTATTTGATTACCGATTTGATAAGTACAACAAAAGAGGGATGCAGGGGTAACGAGGAACTGTAATAGAGAATTAACCTACAGTGAAGAGGAGAGAAGCTGAGGTGGGAAAAATGACATTGAATTTGAGGCCTAAGCAAAAACATTGCAACCCAGTGCATGTGTGGAGGCTCTGTGTTGGACAGATGTGGATGCTTATTAAATGTTTGGTTATTCCAGTAATGATGGAGAATGAGGCTGGCACCTAGTAATATATCCTGGAAAATTCAATTCCAACCTATTTTTCAAGCCCCAGTTTAAGTTTCAATCCATTCTCCATTGATCTTCTAGCATACTTAAAACAAGCTTAAATGCAAAATATAGCCTTTATGTGAACATATTGTTTTCAACTATTTATAATTGTTTCCATCAATCTTCAGATTATATGTGTTTTGAGCACAAGAGTTGTGGTTCAAATTCTCCTGTGTATCAGTCTTGGACCTAACACTTTGCTGAGCAATATGTACTTGCAAATTGGGTCTTTCACTGATTTCTTTTTTGCTTGCATTTGTTTATATTTGCAGTTTCCAATTATACAAGTTAGAATTTATCTCTAGAATTAAATACATCATAAAGTTTAGTCTGTGAATACTATATTTAGTTTCCAAATACGAGTTGTGAAACTGTCTTATATATATGAGAAAAACGAAAACACCGTAATGGCATACAAAACTAGTTTAGAACCTGAGACAAAAAGAGCTAACTTATGTCCAAGTGATCTTGGTAAACAATGGGGCACAGATTAGTTCAGAGCCCTGAGTGAGTTTTGGCAATCTTGATGGTAATACAGCACAAAGGAAGAACTGTGATCTGGTGCACCTGGGTGTCTCAGTCGGTTGAGCATCCGACTCTGGATTTCAGGGTCCTGGGACCAAGCCCCACGTGGAGCCCCGAATCGAGGCCCCTTCACCACCACCATTCCTATACCCCCCCTCCCCCCTTCAGTCAACCTCCCTGCTCAGCAGGGAGTCTGCTTAAGCTTCTCTCTCTCTCTCTCTCTGCCTCTCCCCCTGCTTGTGCTCTCTCTCTCTCTCTCAAATAAATAAATAAATCTTTAAAATAAAAAGAAAGAACTGTAATCATGTACGTGAGGAACAAGAAGTTAATGCTTCTATTTTACTTGCTATGAGAACAGTTTGAATAGTTTGGCAAAAGCAAAGATGTTTCTTGTCTCTGGCTAAAATAAACCATGGGAGTCTATGGCTACATCATTCACCTGTGTTTGATTTAAACTCAATTCTTTTCCTTGATAATAGTAGATATCTCAGTGAAATCTCTCCCTAATATGGTAATTGCTCATCTTCTCAAGCTGAGGAAAAACGTAAGATGGTCATAAAAGAGAATTTACTACTGAATGTTTAGGGACCAAACAACTTGGGCGATTATGAATATACTTGAAATGAGTCTTTCCTTGGAGGAGATAAAGATGGCATAAACATCATTGTCGTATTAACACGCTTCCAATAACTGAGCAACGACCCCATGCAGTATCTTTTATTAAACCTTAGAGATAACTTCAAGAAGCAACACAGATTGATTCTGCCCTCAAGAAATTTATAGTCCTCTCAGTTAGAGTAATGAAGCCTCTCCCTAACACAACTCCAAGAAAAGTCATTTATATAGAATACGACACGAATGGTGTCACCTCGAACTTGGCAGCTTGGTAGCCCTTGATGGGACATGGTCAGAAAAACGACAAATAACTATATAACATAGGCTAAGGGCCAAGAAATACTATTGAGGTTTGTGGCACACAGTAGGACTCAAAAATCATCAGTTGATGGGGTGCCTGGGTGGCACAGTCGTTAAGCATCTGCCTTCGGCTCAGGGCGTGATCCCCGCGTTCCGGGATCGAGTCCCACATCGGGCTTCCCCGCTGGGAGCCTGCTTCTTCCTCTCCCACTCCCCCTGCTTGTGTTCCCTCTCTAGCTGGCTGTCTCTCTGTCAAATAAATAAATAAAATCTTTAAAAAAAAATCATCATTTGAATGAACTGCCAAGTTAGAAATATCAAAGAGACAGGTCATTAAGAGTTGGTGAGGTAAAGGGAGTCTTCAGATCAACACAGACTTCTATGTTCTTCAACCAGGAGCCCTTTGACCAACAATCATGCAGTGAGAGAGATTTGACTACAACTCAGGTACTGGAACCTATGGCCAGGAGACTGAGTATCTCTTTGTACTCTTATCCAGAAAAACTTTCTGCTATGATGCCCATTTCTTCTTGTACCTTCCACTGACTCTTAATTTTGGACAGTCATTGATCCTCACCCAGAGGTCGGTAAATAGACTTTGAAATCAAAATATCCTGCCATGGACACAATGGAAAAACAAAACTGTGGCTGCTGGAGAATGCCTCTTCCTAACAGCACACTTCGGTGCTCACACTCTGCATTCACTCGTAGATATGTGAATTTTTCCTCATAAAAAGGACCCAGTCTTTTGTGGAACTAGGACATCCCAGCAGGAGGTCCAGCTCTGAAGGTGCCACACAAGCAAAACCCTGACCTTTCCTTCCCCTAGCTTGCCCAGAAGAGTCTCCATATCCACGTTTCAACTTCACCCTGTGCACCTGCTTTATTTTTTTCTTTCAATTTCCTCTCTCAGCAGGCTGGGCCCTGGCTGCCTGCCCGCCTGCCCTGAGAGGCCCGCATGCTGACTTGGCGTTATTACGCATTTGTGTTTGCACACAGTCGTCCATAGAAGACGGGTTTCAGTTTGCTTACCTAAAGGCATTCTCCCCCACACCCAGGCTATTGGTCCATTTAAACCATTGCATATGTGCTGTAGCTGCTTCTGACTGAAATAGTTTCCAAACCACACAAGCTTGGAATCACATGATCTCCACGCCAATTCCTTTGCAGCTCTTACCACCTGAACTAAATAGATTTGTTTCCATTAAACAAATCTTCTTTGATGTGCATCGGCCGAAGTCATGATCTCTGTTCACAGATACATCATTTTTCTTATCCAGTATCAATACATCAATATCTTATATTCTTTGGAGGGAGAATAGGGGGAAAAACTGACATTTTGGTATTTGGATCTTTAAAATATCAAAACTATCTTTTATTATAATATCAAATAGTAGTAATATTAACAATTGGCCTTCATAGTTATTTGTTGTTGATTGCTTGGCCATATTTTCATTATCATTATCTTATATTGAATATTATTTTTTTTAAAACATGAATATTTAAGAACTTATCATTGAAGTACTTTGGATTCTTCTTTGAAGTGATGCGTTGGGGCACCATTTAAGATAACTAGTCTTGCTTGTCTATAAGGACAATGTCAATAAAACAATTACCATCTATGTAAAGGAAGTTGGTTTCCCTGTCAGTTAGATGTTGCAAGATATAACAGCCCATCGGGTATTAGGGCTACTTACGTCCACTGATACTGAGGTGACCTAAAATTATCCTGGGCCGGGCAATATCTAGGGCCCGGCAATATCTAGGGCCCAGGTAACTCTCTTACTGCTAGATAACCCCGGATGACATACAGGCAGTAGATGAGAGATCCATATCTTAGTAAAGAAAGAGCTAAGCAGACTTCTTCCCCCAGGGAACTATAACTGCTGAAATGAAAATTAAAAAGTCATTTTTTAAAAAAGAAAAACTTGGAGCAGACTATTTCTTCCTTTTTTCTTTTATTTTAAATTTTACTTATTAGTTATTTTGGTTTATACTTGTCCTTGGATCACTACAGATAGCTCTGACTAAACAGCAGACAGGAAAAGCATATAGTTTAATATGTCAAGGTATTATCTGGCATCACCTCCCACCCCAGCAATGAATTTTTATATTTCTGGAAACTACATTCACTCTCATTCCACATTTTTCACCTAACCAACCTCCTATCCCTAGAAATGGAGGTGGGGATTGGGGAGAAAATTGGATCTCTGTTCTGTACTTAATGTCTTCCAAGAGCTCTTCCATATACCATGGTACTTTTGGCTGAGAGAGCCATACTTTACTGTGTGCCCAAATGTAGAATAAGTGAGGTCCTGGATATCAGGTAGCCTTCTCAGTAATTTGGTCTAAAGGTCACTATGTTGCCCAAGGTTAGTTGCACAATAAGGAAGTTCTTCTATACTTCATCTCCTTCACCCAACCAAAGGGAGATCCATTGCATTCTTGCCCAAATATCAAGAACTGAGGAGAAAAAGCTATTTGTTGACTTTATTAGGCATATGCTGGAATGCCACAAGTTGACTCCTTCATCGTATCTACTAATTACAATTTCTAGGAGCTCTTTTAAACTTCTCTGTCAGGGAGAAGGACTTCCTTGGACTTTTGCAAATGAGCTAAATGGGCTATTCCTGTAGCAGGTAGCTTTCAAAATTCCATTCCAGAGCTGAGTGAATTTTCACTAAAAAAACAAATAACATGCCCATTCTTCTAAGTACTAAACAACAGTGTTCAACTTCTGATTTCATGAATATATTTGAATGTAGGGAAAAAACCAACAAGGATGAATAAGGAAGAGAAACTCAGTACTTAACGTTGCACTTTTAAAAAAAAGTATATGTGTACAGCAAAAATCTGCACTTTGGAATTAGTCATCCTGAGATCAAGAAGTAGCCCTGCTAAAAATTGTAATGGTCAGGTAGAGATGGGATAGTCAGCTAAAGGAAGAAAAGACGGGGCAATGAAAATGATCTTTAAGCCCCCTTGTTTGACTCAAGAAAGGGAAACCAAATTCTACCAGTAGAAACTTGGGACATACAACTGAGACTGGTAAAAATGTAACAAAACTTCTTAGCCAAGCCAAAAACACCAAAAGGAAAACCCATAGCTCTCTGAAACTAAGGCCAGGACCATATGGTCTTGAGATAACCATCTCAGTTCAACAACTTCTCTCTCATCCAGAAACTGAGAGGGAGAGGGAGGCCTGGCAGGAGCTAAGAGTCAGATTACAGTTCCTTCTGCCTTCAGGCAAAGATGTCACTCACCTCCTTTATTGCTGACACCCGACCCACAGATTTCTTTCCGACTCTGCAATTGTGTACCTGGGAGACGAATGGTCCCGGTACTGGGGGGGTACCAACACCCTGGGGTGTAGGGTCTCCCGCAGCAGCAACAGGACTTGCTCCTCCGTATCCAGGATCCCTTGGTCAAATTTGGAGAACCCAGGAATAAACAGAGATACAGATCTGATTCAGAAACCTAACATCCACATTCTTGGAAATGTAATGTAGGAAATGGGAAAAGGGTACGAAGTTTAATAGGAGCAGAGTGGAACAGGTATAGTATTTTGAAATACCTCCAAATTTGGGCTCCCTTATCAGTAAGTAAATCTCACTTTTATAACTACATTCAATCCACCATTAAATTTTAGTCCTAAAACAGAAGCTCTGAATGAGGAAGATGAGATATAGAGAGAATACCAGAGAAGTGTATCTTTTCTGATTTTGGTAGGTAACAGAGAAGTGGAAGCCATTCACGTCCTGGTATCCCTTCCCTAGGTTTGAGCACAGGTGATTTGGAGGGTGGCAGGGAAATGTTCAAATACCAGTAAATTCCAAGGGAAGGCTGAATCATCTGTACTGTTCCACAGGGAAATAATGAAACCAAGAAAAAGACCAGTCGATACCTGGACGTGAGCTGTGATGCCAGCAGGGTACAGAAAGTCATCACCATGGAGACCAGAGAAAAGTACAAGGAAATCACACGGATCTCTGGACACTTTCTTCCTTACTGGGATCAGAACACAGTTAATTTCATCTACCCTTCATATATCTGAGACCATCCCGGAGAGCTGTGGGGGAAGGGAAATGGAAATCTGAGAGACTGATTATTTTTATTTAAGGGGGCCAAGCTTAATCTACAGCAACTATTTAAATCGCAATGGACTAAAGGTACCAGGTTGGTTCATTAGGCTCATTTTTTTTTTTTTGACTCATAAGGGAGATCAGAACAATTTTAGAAAAGGAAAAATTCTATTTTCCCTGTACATCTAAGAGTATGCGAAAACTTACATTAAAATTTATGGACTGCTTACTATGGGTCAGGCAATCATAACACCCATATAAAATAGGTATTATCATCTTTTATTTTACAGATGAAGTGACTGGGACCTTGGAAGAGAAAAATGGCTTGTCTAGAGTGACATGATCAGTAAGTGAAAAGGCAGGATTTTAGCACAGATAATTCTTTTTTTTTTATAATGATTTTTTATTATATTATGTTAGTCACCATACAGTACATCCCCAGTTTTCGATGTAAGGCTCGATGATTCATTAGTTGTGTATAACACCCAGTGCACCATGCGATATGTGCCCTCTTTACTACCCATCACCGACCTCTCCCATTCCCCCACCCCCCTCCCCTCTGTAGCCCTCAGTTTGTTTCTCATAGTCCATAGTCTCTCATGTTTCATGCACAGATAATTCTAATGTCCGATCTTGTGCTCATAGCTACATGCTAAACTGTCTTCTAGGTCGTGTACTGTGGGGCACCCAGAACTATTCCGAAGCCATACTGTGTATTATTACCAAGTGGTCTGTGAAGCAGAGGCTTTTGAAGAGACAGTTTCCACATCCCCTCTATATAGAGTTGGGGCACTGCTTAGAAGTTGTAAGGACTCTGCCTTTTGAAGAAATATTAATGGCTACAAAAACTTGCTCTGAGTAAATTAGGACACTGATAAACATTACAGAAAGGAAAAATCAAAAGAGTGACTATGCAGCAAGTATTGAAGACTTTGTTCTCCCTATCTCTAGAATTATTTTATTTTATTTTATTTTTTAAAAGATTTTATTTATTTATTTGACAGAGCAAGAGGCAGTGAGAGAGGGAACACAAGCAGGGAGAGTGGGAGAGGGAGAAGCAGGCCTCCGGCTGAGCAGGGAGCCCCATGCAGGGCTCGATCCCAGAACACCGGGATCATGACCTGAGTTGAAGGCAGACGCTTAATGACTGAGCCACCCAGGCGCCCCTCTAGAATGATTTTAAAAGAGTAACTCGGAAGGACTACTTTGAGGCAGTGTATCCATCAAAGCCATTTCAAGAGCTCCAGAAGGACCTTTTTGTAATAACTTCGGGATATGACTGAGAGTGGTGCTGAGTTACCTCGCAGCTCAAAGATTGAGCTACAAATTGCTAAGAAGGGAGCAAGAGATGCTGGATAGCTGCACAGGCTGGCAGCTAGCGTGGCTACTGTTCAGGAGCCAAGAGCAGTAAACATTACAGGTTTAAACAGTTCCCACTGTTCAGAACCGCAAGAAGATGCTGGGAGTCAGGGTCATTGAATCCCGCTGCTGAGAGAAGCTGACTCTGAGAGTAGACTACTAATTTGAGAAATCACTAAAAGCAGGGCTGCCCCTGCCACCAAGAGCTGTTGAGAGCCTCCTCTGGAAGTTGTGGGAGGAAGAACTGCTGACGTTCAGGTGGAAAAGGTACCACTGATGGAAGGAATCACAGGGAGCACCCCAGAGAAAGAGTGGAGACCCACGGAAGTCATCCTCTCTGTCCCCTCAGCTCCAGTTTCTTAAAGAGGAACTGGCAATGGGACAAAAGGAGGAGTGGAGGGCATCCGCATCGTCTGCTTGCTACTCACGGAGCCAGTACAGGCTCTGATATTAAAGTACCGCTCAGAGGGAAGACAGAGTAATCATTTACATATACGGGTACCTGATTGAGCTGGAGATCCAGAAATTCTGGGAGTCGTTTGAAGCACCCATAGAGCCAGCAGTGAAAATCCAATCATCTGATACTCTGAGAGGAAAGCAGCCTGGACAAGAGAATTATAGATTACTGCGTTTTAAGAAAGACTTGCACTGTTACAATCATTTGTATCTGGCCATCACTGATATAACCACATCCATGGAACTCTGTATGGAGATCAGTGCAAGTAACACATTTTATAGGAAGGAAATTACAGCACAGACCATGGTGGGAGCCATATTGTGAATCAGGCTGTGAATCCATTACGGAGCTAAGAATAGACCCCAGCTGCCATTTAGCAATAGAAAACAATCTCTGACAACATCCTAAAGGCTATTAGGATTTTCTCAGCTTTAGATAAATTCAACACCAGGAAAGTATCTTACGCTTCTGAAGAACTGTAATTTAGTACAGTGCCTAGAATTTGATATGTCCCATCGGTTTCCTTGTTAAGGAAAAAATGAAGATGTTTAAAATCAGCCTTGAGATTACAATTGTCAAGTAATCTATTGTGTGAATTGCTGTGGAGAGGAAGGTCAGAAGGCAGTCCAGCTGAAGAGATTTTTATTAAGACAATAAGAAAAGATACAAATATTTTCACTCTGACCATGGTCTTTGAAAAGTTACAAACATTATTAGACAAATTTGCAGTGCATTTTTTCCAATAAATATTTATTGTCCCAAATTTAGAAAACACTCTTGAGGGAGCAGATGAAGTAACAACTTCATTATAAAATAACTTAGAAATGTATTTTTCCATGACAAAAATTTGAAGACTCTTACAGCTGAAAGGAGCCCTAGGGTTTATCTCACCCAACAACTTCTCTCATACACGAATCCCCGCTCCCTCTCCCCAAGGTTGTAAATGGACTACATGTCACCAAACCCAGTGGACAGTATTGAGTCTTGACTTCTTAGACTCATTTGACATTTCTTGACACTTCTTAAAATATTCTTTTCTCTTGGTTTCTGGTAAGGAATTGGTTTCCCCCATGTCTGATTGCTTCTCCTTGGATTTCTGTGCAAACTTATCTTCTTTTGCCCAGCCATGAAACAGTGCAGCTTCTCAAGACTTGGTCCTCTTCTCTTTTCACTCCACCGACTGTATCATTTATTCCCACTGCTGTAATTACAATCCTTACAGTCTGATTCACAAATTTTATCTTTAGTCTGGATTACTCCCCTGAGTTCCAGATCAGTATAAACAAATCCTTGTTTATATCTCTTCTTTGATCCTGCAAAGGCACCTGAAAACCCATGATATTCTCTCTCTGTCCCCACCCTCACATGCCATCAACAGTCCTTCTATCTGAATCACAAGCACTTCAGAGTCACTCTGAAGCCCTCCCACATCGACCCCAGAGCCTACTGATATACCTCTGAAGTATTTCTCAAATCTATCCTCCTCTCTCCATCTCCAGTGCCACCAGCCTAGTTCAAGCAGGCAACACCTCCCTCCTCAATTATTATGTTATGCAAAATACCACAGCCACTCCCCATAACTGCTTTTGGTCCCTTCCAATGAATTCTCCCCTCAGCATCAAGACAGTGATCTTTTCAAAATACAAATCTAAACATAAAACTCCCTTTAAAGAAAAAAAATTTCAAGAGTGTCCCAGTGTTCTTGGGACAAAAAAACAAAAGTAAAAACAAATACAGAATAATTCTTCACATAACCTGTGAGGTCACACAAAGTCTCACCACCGATAGCATTTGCCACTTCACACTGTGCTCCCCCTCGCTCTCCTTGCCCCAATATTAGCTTCTTCCAGTTTCTTGAAAGCGCCATGCTTGCTCCTATCTCAGTTACTTTGCTTCTGCTATTTCTTCTGTACCTAGTTAACTCTTTCTTAGCCTTCATATCGCAACTGCCACTTCCTTCCTTGACATTCCAGATTAAGACAGACCCATGAATTATCTGCCCACCTAGCCTCACCTCTTGCCACTACTGCGGTGTGTTCATTACTAGGGTACTTAGCACATCTACTCAGTTTGTGCCTGTCTCCTCCATTAGATTTGAAGTGCCATGAGAGCAAATAGTTCATCCCAATTTACTAATCATTTTAGGCTCAGTGCCTACACAGTGTCAGAGGGCAGGCAATAGCCATTTGTTGAGTGAATGAAAGAGTTCTTTCCTGTCCTGAATATTCCCAGTGAGAAAGAAATCACAGCCTCCTGAGTCAGTTCATCTTTTTTTCCCCCTTTTGGGAAACTTTGATGGAAAATTCTTCCCTGTATTTAGGCTTAATCTATCTCTAGGTAATTTACCAATTTATTCTTGCCTTTGTGAACTACAAAATTAATCCATTTCTTTCCCCATGTGATAGTCGTTTAAATAAGTGAGTTCAAAATCATCATGATTTTACTCTAACTCTCTCATCCTCACTTTTTTCTCCGTCTTTGCCATCCTCTTTATGCTTTTTGGTCTACTAGTCTCCAACCCTAGTCTCCTATTGAGATGAATAAACAGGTAAATTTATTATTAAACACCCAAGAAAGGACTCATTTTTATATGGACAAGCTTATTTCAATATTCAGAGGTAGAATTATTGACTGGCTTTTTAAATCCTGTGAATTTCAAGAGTGTTTCATAGATATGAGGATAATTTTGAAGCTAATTGTCATTTTAGTATGGATATTTTCAATTTAAATTCAGAAAACTTAGATATATAGATCAAAATGTACCTCTGAAGGGTGCCTGGGTGGCTCAGTCGTTAAGCGTCTGCCTTCGGCTCAGGGCGTGATCCCAGAGTCCTGGGATCCAGCCCCGCATCTGGCTCCTCTGCTGGGAGCCTGCTTCTTCCTCTCCCACTCCCCTGCTTGTGTTCCCTCTCTCTCTGGCTGTCTCTCTCTCGGTCAAATAAATAAATAGTAAAATCTTTAAGAAAAAATGTACCTCTGAAAAAGCTCTGTTAATTGACCATGTCATTTAAATTAAAACTATTCCACTTCTTATGCTCTAGCAATGAAATGAGCATTATTGGAAAGCCATGTGTTTTGGCAAAATTCAGTGTGCTTGCTTTGGTTTATATGTATTTTCTAGTACAAAAATGGAGGGCTTTCATTCGCTGCCATAAGGCCTGGTCTGGCGCCTACTAGAGATCAGCGTATCAATGCTTAATAAATGTTTGTTCTAAGGAGGAATGCACAATTTATAGATGGAATGATTTATCACTGGAAAATTTGGTCTATCTGATAAATTGAAAAGAGAAGATAAGGACCATCTTCTCACTTATGAGTTTCATTTACAAATAGTATTTAAAAAATAACTGAGAAAGAGTCATACTAGTAATGACTTACACAGTTCGTACACGAGCAGCTCCTCTGTTATTGATTCCAGAGAATTCCATTTCTCAAGTTAAAAAAAAAAGGCACTAAAGATGTATCAAACTCTACCTGAAAAACTCCTTCTTTGCACCAAAACTTCTCCTAACCCCTAGAGGAGTTTACTCCTTTACATTATAAATTTATTCCCAACATAGACGAGGATTTGGCTAGATCCAGAAATTATGTATTTAGGATTAAAACATTCAAATGGGCTTTTATGAACGAGATCATTCATTTGTGTTTCTAAAATAATACCCCAAATCATATACTTGTAAAGAAAAATTATAGAAGGAAAAATTTAGTTTTGCTGACTCCACTCTCTCTCTTAACTGACTCTCAAATCGAAGCCTGTTCTTTACCCTTCTCCCCACATATGAGACCTCAGACCAGGAAAGAATTAGTAGAAAGAAGTATTAGAAAAGAAATGCTGCTTTTGTATGTTTGGTGTTTCGATTTAAGCTGGAGTTAAAAGCATTCTCCATTTATGAAATGATGGTACTCATGAGTAGAGAAAGGGATGGAAGAAAGACTTCTGGGGGCGGGCCGACCTGAAATAACTTCTCCTAATTGTGCACTAAGCATCAACTTCTTAAGAAGATAAACTTTATTTATCTTAACTTTAATTTTATACTATTCTGAAATATAATTTGCCCCCAGTATAGTCTATTATTTTTCCGTAACCTTTAGAAAATAAATGCATTAATATTCTCATGTACTATATATCCTTGTTAAAAAATATATCATTCAACACCTTTAAACGGCTAGGAATATAAGGAGGGTAGATTTAGACTGAACAGGGCTTACTACTTCTACAGATAGTCAAAGCTGCATCTGCCATGTTCACTGATGTCTGCTTAAAAAAAAAAAAAAAAAAGACCCAAAGCCTTTTATGCTTCAGCTTGAACTGTGGTTATCATGGTCCTAATCATAGTGCTTATAATCAAGGCTTTTTTTTCTCTCTCTAATTTTCTCTTTCCTTCGGGAAAGCACCCTCACTTCAAGTCAGGTTCATTCCACAATCTCCTATTTCAGATGCCTTGGTTGGAGGACGTGTCATGTTGTGTTGGAGCTGAGAAGAGGCGGTGCTCATCAATCAGCAGTTTCCCGTGCGCTAATCCTCACCCCAGTTAGCTGATTCGGTCCTCTGGATTCTGACCACTGCCATGGTCAATCACACAGCTGCTCTATTCAGCCTCATCATCTCCCTATTCTTACAGATTATTGCCTCATGGCCACCAAGACAAAAAGAAAGAGAAAGGGGACCAAAATTATCAGAATCATGTGTCCTGAAAGAAATACTCAATGTGATCAGAATTTTTCATTTAATTGACATGATGGAAAAGACTATTTTTACCAAATACTTGGCAATCAAATGCATATGATGATAAGAAATCAGAAGTTGGATGTTGCTGTTGTGGTGGTAGTTTTTGTTGTTTGCTTTGGTTTCCATTCATAATGTCTCCCAACCTGGCCTCTTTATGGCGAGGCCATTTCTCTAACCCTCAATAAATCCATTATTTACTTAAACTTTATACTCAGAGCAATGACTTCAAAAACAATCAGCGTCACTTTACTCATAACGGGTCCAACATAGTTTTTTACTTGGAGGCTGACATTGATTCAATCATTTTGTAGAAATTATTTATCACTTGCCAATTGATTTCTGCAGTAACGGGAATCATCTGACATGTTGCTATGCATATCAAATTGCAAAGAAATATAATGAAAAATCACTTATTATAATCATCTTCATTATATTTATGAAAAATTTGTTAAACACTTTAACATTTGTGACAGTGTCAGGAGTAATTGCTCAAACATTTTACTGAACCGAGCTGGTGGCAATCATTTTTTATTACATAAGATGATGTGAAACAGTATTTTCTGTAAAAGAATAGTAAAGTCTTTTGAAATAATTTTCTATAAAAAATTACTTTTTTATCTCCTTATAAGGATGAAAAGAAATTCAGAGCTAAGTAGAGGTATTTGCTAAATTTTTCTCCTTAGTGATAACATGATACCTATTAAGATGATTTTCAAACAAAAACAAAATTTCATTTTCCATCTCAACTTCTCAGTGGTGCATTTCATAGAATTGCAAATCATGATGAAAGACTTGGAAAATCCCCTTCCTATAAAGAATATTTAAATAAAATGATTGTAATTTATTCACAGTGAGTCTGCTTCATCATTTCTTCGCATCTCTTTCTCCTGGAACTCCAGCTCCATGTTTTAAAGTAGCTGGTATGAGTATGAAATTTATACAGCATACTTAATCTGCAAATCACGTGTTTTGTTTTCTTTCTTTTTTTAAACAGATTTAAAATAAGTGGCATTCTTTTAAATGCATTTACTCGAGGTGATGAACAGCACACAATCTCTACAGTGAACTTCTTAGGGATGTCAAGAAGGCAGAGAACTCCATTTGATCATGTTCCAGATGGTGACATCCCTATGCCTTAGTACAAAAGAACACATCAGAACCTTCTTGAGGGTAAGTTTTGAGCGTTAACAACATGGAGCAATCGAAAGGGCGATTGACAATGTTTCCTACTGGGAGAATGTATTTGTGGAACCATGTGGCTCTGGCTTCCAAATTCTAAATTTTACATGTTTATATAAGGTGGACCATCCTAGATGTCTCCTGAAATTGGCTAAATTCACATTTGAAATTTGCTAACCTCTTTTTGGGTATCCTCTCAGTGCTAATGATAACTCTGCTGTGGAGCAGACAGATTGCGCACATTCATTGCATCATTTCCTGTGCCTGGGCACACGGAAGACAGTTCCTAGTCTCCTCTGTAGTAAGATGGACAGTGAGACTGGGTTCTGGTCAACAGGATATAAGTGGAGGTGACGCATGCCATGTCCTCCTGCAGAAACCATAGAGGCCGCTTTTTGAGAAGGCAAAACAAGAAGATGGAAGCGATCTGGATCCTTGAACAAAGTTGTCTCAAGAGTCGCCTGACTTACATCAGAAATCTTGTGAGTGAGAAATGAATCTTAAATAAAACCACTGAGTTGTCAGGATTATATGTCATCACAGCGTAGCCTATCTTACTCTAACTCAAAAACTTGCTTTCTATTTTCACCTTCCTTATTCACAAACTCATGTTTTTATGGATAAAGCATAATGATTCACCTCTTCTAAGAATCTCAAAAAAATATTCGTGAGAAGCAAAAAATACCATCAAGCCCTAAAAGAAATTAATTTCTAATAGACGAAACTTGAGTGCCATGAAAAAGAGCAAGGGAAACTCATATTTTTAAAAAGATTTTATTTATTTGAGAGAAAGAGAGAGCATGAGCAGGGGGGAGGGGCAGAGGGAGAAGCAGACTGAGCAGGGAGCCTGATGCAGGGCTCAATCCCAGAACCCCAAGATCATGACCTGAGCCAAAGGCAGACACTTAACCAACTGAGCCACCCAGGTGCCCCGGGAAACTCATATATGAAGAGATAACTTCTGACTCTCCTCTGGCTGTATCATTTACTCCAGCGCTCTGTAGGCTGACCTTTTAAAAGTCGTATTTGTTCTCCATGTTTCTATAGTTTCTTTCTCCTATTCAGTAAAACGCTATTTTAGCAAGGAGCCATAGAAGAAAAGAGAATACATTTTTTGTTGTTGTTGAAATATTTTTGACAGTTGTAATTCTATCAAAAGAAAGGACTATGAAGTGATTTATTCTAATAGATACATACACTAAATAGCTTCTTAAAAATAGTTCATATTTAAATCATTTCGATAATAAGTATTGTGCATTGTATGAGTTCAGTGTTATACTCAGAATCCTTTTGTGCTTCTCTCTACGACACATTAAGTGCTTACAAAAAAAGTTTCAAACATTAGGTCACAGTTTTTGAGCTGTTTCTCTGTAGCTCCATTTTTTTCAATTGCATCCACAAATTCCCAAGTCTGTTTATTTTGTTACATTGACTCTGAAAGTGTGACAGTTTGGGAAAAGCATGGGTTTGGGCATCAGACCTTGGCTTAAATATCATTTCTGTCATTTACTGGTTGTATGAGTTTCATGAAGTTTAATCTAAAGAGTTTTAATTTTCTTACATGTTAAAATAAGGGGAGGAAAGCCTACCCTATAAGGATTGATAGATTCATTTATAGATTCTGCTTATGAAGCCACCCGTACATTGCCTGCTAGAGAGTAGAAATTCATCATACAAGAATCCATTTGAGAATTATTTTTATTGATATATATATAATTAATGTGTAAAAAATGCACAGATTTTAAGATATATATACATACAATTAATATGTAAAAAAATGCATAGATTTTAACATTTTGATAATTCTATATATCCATGAAACCACCACCCGAAACAAAATGTAGAGCATTTCGAACTCGCAAAGTTCCCTTAAAACCCTTTTCTAGTAATCTCGCCATCCTTTCTCCCTCCCTTCATTTAGACAACTACTTTCTAATTTCTGTTATCATACACTTGTCTGATTTTGGACTTCATATGAATTGATCCATAGACTATGTACTCTTCTGTGCTGGGCATTGTTTGCCTGACACAATGTCTTTTGAGATTTATTCATGATGGATGCCGTAGTTAGTACTTTTTCACTGCTGTATAATATTCCACTGCATGACTTAACCATAATTTTCTGTATCTTCTCACATGTTAACAGACATTTGAGTTGTTGTCAGTTTTTGGTTATTATGAATAAAGTTGCTGTGAGTATTCTTGTACAAGTTTTTTTGTGGACTTATATTTTCATTTCTCTTTAGTGATTACCTAGAAGTGGAAGAGCTGGGTCATAGGGTAGATGTATATTTAACTTTATAATACACCACCAAATAGTTCTCTAAAAGGATTGAACCATTTCATACTCCTAGCGGCAATGTATGAGAGTTTTAGCTGCCCTATAGCCTTGCCAATCTTTAGTGTTATCAATCTTTTTGATTGTAAGCCATTCTAATGGGTCTGAAATAGCTATCTCATTGTAGTTTTATTTTGCATTGCCTTGATAACTGAAAATATTAGGCACCTTCCTGTGTGCTTATGGCCTTTTGTATAATTAATTTTCTGAAGTATTTATTTTGCTATCTTTGTATTGGGTTGTTTATACTCTTGTTGTTGACTTTACATATTCTGGGCACAAGTCCTTTGTCATGTATGTACTGCAAATATTTTTCCCAATATGTGACTTGTCTATTTTCTTCATAGTCACCTTTGATGAGCACATTTAGTTTTGATGAAATCCGACTTACTTTTTTCTTTTATAGTTGTTGCTTTTAGTGTTCTGTCCAAAAAATCTCTTTCTACCCAAAGTTTTCTCCTTAATGCATTATGGTTCTGGACTTTACATTTATGTCTACGATCCATCCTCAATTAGCTTTTAGGTGTGGAGTGACATAGAGGTCAAGTTTTTTTTCCACACAAATAAGGATCATAATGATTTAATGCTGGGCTTATAAGTTAGGGTCATACATTTTATGTTTTGATACTAGACACAGCAAAACCTATCACTGTCTTCAGAGTCCCTAAGGTAATGTTAAAAGATTTCAACAATTTTCAGAACAAGTGTAACTGTATTACTAAATCTCTTCTCAAAAATGTTATAAAATATCCATGTTTGAGCAAAATTGTCAAGTCAGTGATGATTTCCATGGAACCTGCACAATCACCTTCTCCCCCACCCCGCAACTTGGTTTCCCCTCCCTAACCTTTATCATCATTCTTGCAAACAAGTACCAGGGCACTCTCGCCTTGTGTGATAATCTGTGTGGCTTAGTTCTCCATAGATAGTTTCTTATTCCAGATCTTTCATACAGTTTGCCCCTTCCTCCCCTGGCTCTCCTCTATAGTAGTTGACAGCAAATTTATCTGATAACTAATAGAAGCAAATGTGTTGGTGTTTATTACCCCATTTAGCCAACTTATCTCTAGCTAAGCAAATCCTATCTTCTGGACATGATGTCAACTCAAAAATATGAATTTAATGGTAGAAATTCCAGGCACTGTATAAATTGATAAGAAGATCAGTTTGGGATCAGCCAGCTCTGTGATAGTCTTAAACACCCTCTTTTTGGGGGGAGGTACCCATTAGTTGACTTTGCTTCAGAGTGGTTCCGGTGTTCTAATATAATAGAATCACCTCTACTTTTGCCTGTATGTTCACTATAAAGGTACTTATTCCTGATTTGATCAGAATGATACTAGTTTGATTACATATTACATCATTTACAGCCACTTTCCAAAAGGGCACAGGCCTCCAAAATGAAATCGTTATTACTTTAGCTGAGTCTGTAAAGTTTAAAGTGAATTCAGGGACTGTTAATTATCTCCTGATTGCTTATTATGTGGTGAATGTGAATACATAGAAAGTCAATCTGGATAATTTTGTACCTGTGCCAAAAAAGGAATTTTCAAGGTTAGTCAACCTCAAAAATTCCGTGTGACTGGAGTACTTTCTCTAAAATGTTCAACACCTATTGTCTATATAATCTTGATTCACCACATTGCTAATGACCCTACACTCATTGGGTGCTGGTTAACAGTCACTAAAATCAACAATTCCATGCAAATTGTGATATTTTAATATTTAATATGCCCCTTGTTAACTTTCCAATTCCATCTTTCATTTCAGTTCACAAATGATTTTACAATGTAGTGACTTTTTTGCTGATAACATCTTCTTCATAAGCCTAAACTTTTCAAATTATTTCCTTTCATGCACATTTTCTATTGCATTTTTACTACTCAAAGACTAATCAGGCAGTCATTTCTTACCAACAACCTCTTTTCCCATTATGGAAGATTCAATTGAATGTGTCCATTTGTTTCATTCATTTTGGGGGAAGACCATCTACCATCAGCATTGCCTCCTGCGGCATACGGAGGACATTTTTTATAAATCAACTTTTGCTACTGATTCCCTATGCGAACCTTTCTGGAACTATGTTTGCATCAAGGGAAGAACAAGAATAAGAACAGCAGCTTTGATATTTTTCAGTCATTTGGATAATACCCTACTCAAACTTTAACTTTTATTCTGCCTCCAGGTCCTGCTCTACCACCCCGCGAATCCCACTGCTCTTCAATTTTACCATGTTCTTGCTACCAAGAAGGTAAATGACCTGATAAATTGACCCATATTGCAATTTACTTTGGGCATTATTACTCCTCAAATAAAGGTATACACTTGCTTTAAACTCCCATTTTAAGGGAGACCCATTGGAAAAGAGACTTCTAAACTCAGAGTTATTGGTGAATAAATTAAAACATAACAGACTACTCATTAAAATGTTTCTACTACTACTATGCAAAGCTAGCCACACTTGATGTATACCAATCGTAAATGAACACAGGGAATCTCACTGTACTGTTATCACATTAATAACTAATGCTGCTGATTATTATCATCATCATCAGTGTGACAACTTACATTTATTGTCCACTTACATGTGTAAGGGGCGCCTGGGTGGCTCATTTGGTTGAGCATCAGACTCTTGATTTGGGCTCAGGTCATGATCTCAGGGTCGTGAGATCGAGCCCCAGGTCAGGCTCCACACTCAACTTGGAGCCTACTTAAGGTTTTCCTTCCCCCTTTGCCCCCACTCTGCTTGGGTAGGCACTCGCACAGGCATTCACACTTTTCTTTCTGAAAAACAAAACAAAACAAAATAAAACACTGTTCTCAGGACTTTTGAAATATTCTTCTTTTATCCTTAGAGCAGCTCCATGAATCAGATCATATATCCCCTTTTTACAAGTAAGGAAGCTGAGATACAGGGTAGTTAAGTAACTTGTCTAAGGTGATACAGATAATACTGACAAATGTTTGCTGATATTGTCCACCTGCTACAGGCGCTAAGAGTGGCACTTCCTAAGCATTATGTCATTTGCTCTCATGAACCCAATCGGTAAGCTCTGAAGGAAGCTGGAGCTTAGAGAGACTCAGCCATTTTCCTAGCACCACTTCGTAACCAGAGAAGAGTGAATCCAGAAACCAGCTCTGTCTGGTGCCTAAGTGTATCCTCCTAATTACTATGATGTTTCACAATGATGTATAAAACTATTGCAGATGATGTTGATAATACAAGAACAGGAAATGGCACTTTCATTCCTGGGCTCACAGAGGAATATGTTATGGAGCTGACGTAGGAAGCCCAGTCTTTCTGTTTCTCAACACAAACAGGCTTTGCATATACCACTGCAGTATGTTCCCGAAAATGTCAGTTGCCGCAGTGAGCAGTGTGCTTCGGGATAAGCCAGCAAAGGAAGGAAGTGGCTAGAGATGAAGAAGACTGGAGGCAAGAAAAATTAACCACCACTCTTGCCAGCTGCCTGACCTTTGACCTCCCCCTACCCTATCAAAAAGATAAAGATGTCTTCCTTGGACAACACAAAATGAAATTCAACTAGGGTTATGGTCAAGAGCTTAGCCATATGAGGACAGTATAAACAGGACATTTTGAAAAAATGGACAATTGGGAAATTTATTCGTAAAAGCTGGAGACCCTTATCTGATCAAGGATTATTTTTCAAAAATACTTCCTTCATTAAGCATTGATACATGTAAGATACATAAGATAATGCAAAAGGTCAATAAGCTAAATACTAGAGTGTAGATACAGATATATGGTACTGGTATATAGCCAAATGTATAGGCTGATTTTTCCATTTATCATTTAACATCGTGTAATTCTTTCTTTTTTTTTTTCTACTTTCTTCAAAACATAAGCCTCTGAATAACAAAAAGTTGTAGTACATATTGGCTCTTCTTCATGTTTTATGGTGTAATTATTTCCAGATTTTCTATTTGATAAGTGTGTTAAAAACCATGCTCGACCTACCCATTTTTCATTGTTTATGTTCATTTATTCTGATTTTGACACATTTCACATTTTCTTACCTGAGGTGATACATTACAGTAAAGAATTCTGTCAAGTACTTGTTTTCTTTCTTTCTTTGTTTGGGGTATGGGCAAATTACTTTTATTCATTTGAGCACCCTTTCCAGAAATTACAGATCCAATTTGTTTCTTTAATTCTTATTTTTAGAGGCACATAGCGATTTTTTTTCACGTTGGTGTCTGCTCACACAAGTCGTGCACGGTGAGGCACATGCTTAGTGGCTCTATCAGTTCAATCTCTTTATCCGGAATATATAAAACAGGAAGCAGACGATCTTGTGTGTTAAAAAATGAAGTGCTAGGAAATCACCCACATATAGAAAGCTACATATTCTCTCCATGTTTCACAATTTTTCCATGTGTTATTTTTTCTTGTAGCTTAATGGAAGGGAGGCATCTAAAAGTGAGAAGGGGGGAGTGCCCGGGTGCGCAGTTGGTTAAGCGGTGGACTTTTTTTTTTTTTTTAAGATTTTATGTATTTATTTGTCAGTGAGAGAGAGAAAGAGAGCAGAAGGAGGGGGAGCAGCAGGCAGAGAAGGCAGAGGGAGAAGCAGTTTCCCGGCTGAGCAAGTAGCCCAACAGCAAACTGGATCCCAGGACCCCAGGACCATGACCCAAGCTCAAGGCAGAAACTTAACTGACTGAGCCACCCAGGCATCCCTAAGCGGCAGACTCTTGATTTCTGCTCAGGTCATGATCTCAGGGTCGTGGAATCGAGCCCCAGATCAGGCTCCACACTCAGCACAGAGTCTGCTTGAGATTCTCTCTCCCTCTTTCTCTGCCCCACCTGCAGCTCATGCTCTCTCTCTCTCTAAAATAAATGAATAAAATCTTAAAAAAAAAAAAAAAGATTAAGAAAGGGCTGACAGCTGACAGAATTCTGTCTCACCAACTACTGTAACTCCTTTATGCTTCTTTGTAAAAGAAGGGCTATAATCCCTCCATTGCAGATAGACTAGTTTGAAGATGTGGGATAATGTAAAGTACGACATAGTTGATGTTAATAATTGCACGTACTAATGTAGTAATACTGTAGGATTCTTTGTTTATATAGTAACTCATCCATGCATGCCCTATTGCTACATTTTTGTTACTAAACTTAACGCCACCCCTGGGGGAGGCCTAAGGAGGGAAACTTCACTGCTGTCATTTTCCCCATTTCAGTTAAATGGCAAACTCTTACTCTAACACAATCAACTCAAAACCTTGGCATCATTTTTCGACTCCTAACTTTCACATGCCATGGAGAGATTGCCATGCTACCTTCTTGGCTCCAACTTCAAGATATACTCAGGTATTCACCACCTCTCCACGGCGATCAAAGCCAACATCGTATCTGAATTCAGTTGTTGAGATGGCCTTTCAGGTAGTCTCCCTGCTTTTTTTCTTGCCATTCTGCAAGATATTTTAAAGACAACAAAGTGATCCTGTTGAAATATAAGTGAAGTTGTGTCATCTTGCTGCTCAAAAAACTAAAGATTTTCCATTCCTCTTAGTGTAAAAGCCTGTAAGGCCAAATACAATCCATTCCAGAGGTTGATTAATTCCTCATTGCCCCTTGACCTCATCTCCTATTCACTCCACCTTGTTCTCCCCCACAACAGCCACATTGACCTCCTTGCTATTCCTGGAACATTGCAGAAACAGGCCTGCTTCAGGACCCTTGCATTTCTATTGTTTTGCCTAAGCTCCTCTTTGCCTAGCCATCTTACAGGTCCCAAATATAGCTCTGCCTGCCTCCTTCAGGTGCCTACTAAAACTTCATGATCTCGTTACTTTTACCCTGGCACCCTATCTAAAATTCAGACATACTCCCCGACATTTCATACTGCCAATTTGGCTTTATTTAGATTTCTTTTTAACAAGTATCACTGTCCAACATATTATATATTTTACTTATTTATCTTTCATATTTCTGTCTTTGTCAGCTAGGGCATAAGCCCCATGAGGACAAGGAATGTTTTCTAATAATTCATAATGTCTGGAACATCATGGTGCTCAAAAATTGTTTTGAATGGTCTAGTTTACTCACCAACATATCCCCAGAATTTAGAATAGAGCCAGATAGATAGTAGATGCCCAGTAAATAAATATGTTTGAATGAATGAATCCTAAATTACCTATTGCATTTTTGTATACTTAGTATTAGCTTGATAAATATTTGTTGAATTATTAAGTGACTATTTTTAAGGTTATAAAAATAATTTTTGGTTTTATTTAATTAAATAATAATTGTTTCCATTAGAAGTTGTCTGAATATTTTTTGAAAACTACGTTAGGTGGTTTTCCTCTCTATTATTCTGATTTGTCTCCAAAATTAGAATGATGTTTTTTTTCTAATCAATCAATACATTTAGTATTTAACTATGAAAGAAAATTACTATAAAAGCTGAAAATTGTTCTGCTAAAATCACTTGGAGAGAGCAATGTTGTTGTGACATTAAAAGAAAAGCTACTCTAGCTGAAAAAAAAAAAAACAGATTCTAGGGCCTATCATCTAAAACAAGATAAATGAGATTTCTACCTGAAGAATGTCTCTGATACAACATCTCAATTTTTTTAACAACCTTCACTTTTAGACCTTTATTTGGCATGATGGTATTTCAGACATAAGTCTATAGCAACTGATTTAGAGTCATGCGATGACAAAACTAAGATTAAATTAATAAAATAAGTAATCACATGTTTCCCCCCTTAATTAAAAATCCTATTTATACAGAGTAGTGAGTGCCTCAGAACATTCATACTCTATTTTACTGTATTTTTTATAAGAATAATAAAGTGAAATAAGCATTGATTGGATTTGTCATTCCCTATACAAAACATGAATGCACAATCTATCCCATTCCTGAAAGGCCTATTCTGGAAACATATTGCTGTAAACATTTACCAAATCAAATCCACTCACTCTACTAAAATAAGTTTATTTGGAGATGGTACATAGACAAGATGCACATAATCGATGATTAATAGATGCCCCTGAATGTCTATCTTGAGAACGTAGTGCCATTACTGATTTTTATTTAATCCCAGTGTTCTAGTGATCTCATTTTGCAAACCTTTTCTGTAGAAAAAAGAGGAAAAAAACAAAATCATTCTATAGTCTAGTGACAGAATTATCTCTTTTGTTATGTTTTATATGCAAAACAGGGAACAGGGATGACCTAGAAAAAGGGAAAATGCATTCTAAAATGCAAAGTGAAGAAAGTGAAATTGGAGCCAGGTGAGTTTCTCAAGGCAGAGACGTTTTATTCAGTCACAAAGTTAATACCAGGTCATTGTTTAAAAAATCAAAAAGAACAATATAGAATTATACATTTAAAAAAAGTAACTTTCTCCTTCTCAGCCCCTGCAGGCATTCCTGTTTCTGCCTCTCAACTTCCTTTTCTAGAGCTATTGTATATGGTTTATTCTATACCTTTCTAGAATTTTCTCTATGTATATATTTATATATTTCCTCATAAATGACTTCATTGCTATTTCACATGAAAGCTATTCCTAAACAATTCTTCAGTCAAAAAAGGAAATGCTTTGGCAGACCTCAGGAACCAAGTCAGCCAAATAATTAAACAACGTATATATCATATCCATCACTTTTCAAAAGAAGGCAGCAGTAAAATACGAGCATCGTTACCTGACAGCATTAAATTGTCAAAAATAACATTTATTTTTTACTACACAAAGAAAAATTTTCAAAATCTACATGTTCAAGAATTGCATAGAGCAAGTTAATGCCACGAGGATCCGTTCCAAGGGCTCGTTACTTCAGTAACAGAGGGCATGGCTCAGCAATGCACCTTTAGAACACATCAGGAACTCCCACTGCCCTGACAGTTTGGGGACATCATGAGTCAAAAGAGACCTAGGTTTGTCACTTGCAAGTGAAATATCCACATAATGTTTTAAGGTACATATATGACAGAATATACAAAAAACATTGTAAAGTGATTGGTATGGATTTCCAAAATCAGGTTGGTCTTACAGGTTGATAATTTGACTTAATAAACCAGAGGATACAGATGACCATCCGCAATTGTTAATTTTATCCAGCTATGACATAATCCCATTCCTTTATCTCCTTCCATGTGTATGTGCTTGCCCATGCATGAGATTCTTTTAATTCAAAAAAAAATGCACATTTTGGTAGGGATGGAAGCTTCTTCCCATTTTATGTTTACATGTAGAACTTCTTCTCACTAGTTATGATCTAACATCAGAGACTACTTGCAAATAAATCCTACTTTCCTTGGACAATTATCTGATCACCTTTATTGGAGTTTGATATTCCAAGGTAAGGATAACTTCTATTTCTTGAGATTTTACTGTGAACCAGACCTTCTCATTTAATTTTAGCAGTCTCAAAATATAAATACTGTTTTTAATTCTGCTTTAGGAGTGATGACCTTGAAGCTTACAGGGAGTAAAGAACTTACTCAAGGCAAAACAACAAATAAGTGGAAAAGCTGAGACTCAAAGCCACGTCTTTCTCCTTCGGAAGTCCATTCTTTTACTAGAGCAATTTTCTGATATATAATATATCTATAAGGTTCTGCTTCCAAAACATATCAACTGCCCATTTATAGATATTCACTTGAATTTCTTTTTAGGTGATTCATTCATTTTGAATGAAACCATTCATTAATGCCGACTTTCCTAAATATCTTTAAACAATTATGTTAATTTCAATAGCGTTGTGGATGCTTCCTATGTACTGACCACATACACCAATGTAGAACCAGTTAAAAGTTTTCCAAGAATATACAAATGATCTGTACAAAGAGAGAAAAGAGTTCACATGCTGTGTGCTTGGCATAGCTGTCACCCTACTTCTGATTAGTCCTACTCAAGTACAGATTACATGTGGAGGCAGGGGTTAGAAGAATGAGATTTTCCAAATCATCAGGTGTGTAGGAGTCTAAAGCTCTCAATGATAGCTGCTAAACACTGTCACGTATTGATTATATAGGTATCTCCCCAAAAGAAACGAAAACATATATTCACACAAAAACAAGTACATAGCATCAATATTCATAAGAGCCAAAAAGTGGAA
Organism: Ursus maritimus; assembly: GCF_017311325.1. Taxonomy (NCBI): domain Eukaryota; kingdom Metazoa; phylum Chordata; class Mammalia; order Carnivora; family Ursidae; genus Ursus; species Ursus maritimus. The sequence goes on from NW_024423897.1 coordinate 27,834,336, forward strand.
ACAACCCAAGTGCCCATCGCCTGATGAACTAAATAGATTTTATACCATGGACTATCATCCTGTCATAAAAGGAAAGGAAGTACTAATATACGTTAGAGTACTGACTTTCTCTCTTGTGAAAGAAGCCAGTCAGATAAGATCACACACTATACGACATCGTTTCTATGAAGTGTCCAGAACAGACAAATCTATAGAGACAGAAATTAGATTGGCATGGGGCGCCTGGGTGGCACAGCGGTTAAGCGCCTGCCTTCGGCTCAGGGCGTGATCCCGGCGTTATGGGATCGAGCCCCACATCAGGCTCCTCCGCTATGAGCCTGCTTCTTCCTCTCCCACTCCCCCTGCTTGTGTTCCCTCTCTCGCTGGCTGTCTCTATCTCTGTCAAATAAATAAATAAAATCTTTAAAAAAAAAAAAAAGAAAGAAAGAAATTAGATTGGCAGTTGCCTAGGTCTGGGAGGAGTGATTGCCAATGGGTAAAAGGTTTCTTTTGGGGGTGATAAAAATGTCCTAATAGTGGATGATTATGGTGATGTTTGCATAACTCTGCAAATATATTAATAACCTTAATTTTGAAATGTATATTTTCAGTTGTCTATTTTGTTGTCACTCTTACAGGACAATCAACCAACTGTGTGCTGGAAGCTAAAGATGAGATGACTTGTCAGGGTAATCATGAGAAGGGTTTCCTTGCACAATCAATGTTCAGTGCATCCTTGAATAATCACTGAATGATCTACAAGCTGGCTTGACTTCTAGTGGGTTTCCTAGGATTGGGAAGGATGGTGCTTGGTGTGGTAGCAGCGAAGCAGCCTCCTAGAGCCTATGGGGAACGTTTGGTTCTGTTCATTTATTATTCCTCTACGATACAAACTTCCGACTTTTGGTCCTCAAAATATCCAGGTTCATTTATTTCAAAGCTATAGATTCTGTTGTACTTGTCACAAGTTTATTTTGAGACTCACAGTGAGCAATTACTCAGCAGTTTTGCAATATCAACCATATCCTGAGGGCAGGGCATATAGAAAAATCTTGGTTGATGCCTGCATAGAAAGTTCAGGGGGGAAATGGAAGCATAGGAGAGTGAAGATTGAATTTCTTATTGGAACAAAAAAGTATGACTGCTAAGACTGACTTCATATGTAAGTTTGCTAATCAGTGAACTAATAACTTCCATGACTTTCTTAAAATTGTGTCACGTGGCATGGATTTAGCCTTATTTTAAGGGTGGCGATGACAGAATCTTGGCTCTAGTTCTTCTATTCTATCAGAAAACAAAAACAGTTCATAGACCTCTTAGGACAAGAATTAATTTTAAAAGTATGTTTTAATGATATTGCAGGAAATAGAAATTCTCCTTCAGTTTCTCTTCCCATTGCTCTTCCATATACCTTCCAGTACTTTTATTCATCTGCTCATGCATTAGGTTTTGAGCTCCTGGTGAGTAGCAATCCTGCCTTTTAGAGCCTAAATAATTATCACAGATGTTTAGACAGTATTCAGAAGGCAGGGGCTGCTATTCAAGGTACTGCCTTGTTAATTGATTAACCCAGGTCATAGAACAACTATAACAACAAACACTAAGCTCTGAATGAGCTCTTGTATTTACCTACTTATTGCAAAAACTTCCTTTGGAGTCATTTGTAATTCAAATTTAAGCCAGAATACTAAAGAAAAAAAAAAAAAGGAAAAGAATAGCTTTAAAGCCTTAGAAAATTATGCTGTTAAATAGAAACGTTCTCATTTTCCATAGGACAAATAGTCACATTAAGTAATAAAAGCACAGCAGTAACGAGTGACTAAATATTTCACTCCTTCGCTGGATCTTTCCCTTGGTATTTAAATCTTTCCTATTTTCAAGCAAACAAGCAACAAACAAACAGAAAGTCTCTTTGACCTCCTTTCTCCTCTTTCCATCCTCCTTTTCACAAACTTTCCAAAATGCTGTTTATATCACACCATTTCCATTTCTTCATAGCTCTCATTATCTGACCCAAGTAGTTGTCGAGCTTTAGAGTACAACTGAACTCATGTCTTTTGACCTCATGCCACTTGACTTCTCAGTATTTACTGATACTGTAGACCATTCCCTCCTTTTTAAAATTCTTTTTACAAAATATTCTTTTCTTGGGTTCCTTGACACACTTTCTTACTTCCTGTATCCTTGGCTACTAAAAGCCCTCTTTGCAGTATTATCTTGCAGGAACAAAGTTTTGAAAACTCTGATGCTTTGCTGGTTTCATACATGCCCATGGCTTCAATTGCCTTCTGTGGGTTAAAGAGTCTTTCTCCGTGTAGACCTACCTTTTTAGTTTCATATCAGTACATGCAACACTCTACCTGATACCTCCATGTGGTCGTCTCCAAGCTTTTCCTAAATATTTCAGATTTCTTCACTTCTGGCCTCCACTACTAATTCTTAACTGTGTACTGCCACTTCTTTCCCCAGGACTACAACATTGCATTCCTAGCTGGTTTCCACATTCACCATTGCCCTCTCTAAACCCAGCCTCCAAATTGCAGACTGAATCATCCTTCCAAAAAAGCAAATCTGATCATGTAGTCATCCATCTTTCTTCTCCACCCTACAAAACACATTAAAAACTCTTCCTGAGGTCTCAGTGCTCTTAACAAAAAGACCAAACTCTTATGGGGCCTGGTTATCTCTTCAGGCTCATCTCAATTCATTTTCTGTCTGAATAGCTACACCCCAGCCAATGGTATTCTTTCAGTTCTCGAATGCTCCACATTCCCTTCCACCACCAGGCATTTGAGCAGGCTACTTCCTCTATCAACAATCTTCTCCTCTCCTATTATCTCCTTGGTAGATTCTGACTCTTGTGTACCACTTCCTCAAGGAGCATTTCATGACCTCTGCTGGGTAATAAATTACCATAAGTACAGAGGCTTAAAACAACACAAATTTATTATCTCACAGATCCCATGGGTCAAGAGTTAGGGACAAGTTGCTGAGTCCTCTGATTAGGGTTTCACCCAGACTGAAATCAAGGTATTGATATGTTCAGCCTCATCGAAGGCTCAAAATCCTATTCCAAGCTCCATCACAGTGTTGGCAGAATTAATTTCCTTGTGGTTGTAAGGCTGAGGTGCTCATTTTCTTGCTGGCTATCATCAGTAAGTGACTAGATACACAAATCATGGTATATTCATACAGTTGAATACAATCAGGAATAAAAGCAATGACTGATTAGTATACACAATAATATGAGTAAAACTCAAATTAACTATTCTGAATGAAAAAAGCCAGACCAAAAAATACATACTGTATGATTCTATTTATATAAAAATCTAAAAAATGCAGTCTCTCATGGCAGAAAGCGGGTTGGTGGTTGCCTAGGAATAGAGCAGATGGAAGTGGGAAGGAGAGTTACAGACAGGCATGAGAAAACTTTTGGAGAGTAATATATGGGTTTATGATCAACTGTAAGCTTTAAATAAGGACAGTTTATTATATGTCAGTTATTCCTCAGTGAAGTTATAAAAAAGAAGAATCATCATCACCACCATTTTCTGATATCTTTTATGCTTTAAATCACTTTGTTTTCTCTCACATGACCTTGTTCAGGGCCCCAGGACTTCTTTTGAGTGTCTGATGTTTCTCAGCTACAGACACATGGTTTAGGGGTATTCAAGGCTACCAGATGACCAACCTTTAAATGAAATCCCAATCAGAGCACTGTCAAGCATGGCGCCTGAGGACAATTTGGAGAATTGTTGATCATGTTTAAACACGGCAGATAAACTTTCATCTCTGCCAAAGAGACCTTTTGTTATAGGCCTGTAAATCAAATGGTGCCCTGAGTCAAAAATAGAGTATGTTACAAAGCTTTGCTAAAGGTAGCTGCGAAATCAAATTCAATTTTTAAAAATTTATTTCACAGTGACCAATAAATCAATTCAAACTAAGCTAAAGGTTTTCCAAGAGTATACCAAATAAATTAATTGTAACTGAAATCAAAGCAATGCATTTTCTGAAACCATTGAGAAGAGCAGAACTAGACATAGTAAAATGTTACCACTGTACTGAACTTGAACTTGAGTTTACTTGGTTCAAATGGTTCAAGTCCCTGACTGTGCCTTTGCTCCCTGTATTGCAGGTAAAACAATGCCCACCTTTTGTGGACATCTCAGTGGAGCTCTCATTGGATGATATCTTGGTAGAGAAAAATTAATATAATCTCCTAAGGTGCATGGAATGATTCCCTAATAACTACAACTGATTGAATTCTAGTTAGAGCCATTCTAGGCTTGCAAGCACCCCAATTAATACAGTGCATTTTCACCTCCCAAATTTGAAGAAAAATACCTAGACTGCAGAAAAGTCTAGTTACTGTCAACTACATAAATGAAAGTACTTATATACCACAGCATGTATACAATTAGCTAATAAATTTCCACTCAATAATTATCTGAAATTAGGAAAGCAGAAAAGAAAGAAAGGAATGTGCCACATACCAACTCCACATTTTCCCCTAAAAGCATTGCTCTCCAGTGGTGACAGTCACAACATGTTTGGGAAAACGTTATTGGACCTTGTGGAGTTAACGATATAGTGTGGCTTTCAGCTTGGAGGAGAGCTTTAAAGCAGAGTCATAAGAATATTGTGGTAATTGTACTCAACACCAGGGAAAAGAAGTAAAACAGCGAGATGTTGAAAATAATACATTTTAATGGAAAGAAACATAAAACAAACTTCACAATGGTGCCCTTTTAATGTGCTCACGATAGCTGTTAATTTTGAAAAGGTAAGTGGACTGTTTATAGCGTATAGAGAAGTAGAGGTAAATGTTAAGAAGGGCTATTTTGGGACAATAGAAAGCATGGTACTAAATCTTAAAGTCGTAGCTGCTTAAAATCTCGCCATTTTCCAAATTTAGTCTATGACCTAGAAAATTTTAACAGCTCAAAGCCTTAGGCTGATCGAAGAATCAGTCCCACATTTGGACTTCTTCATCAGGATAATGGACTCTAACCAAGTCAAAGATATCAAACAGTAGAAGTAAAGGATTATTAAAATATTAAATGAATGGAATCATAAAAGTCATAGAAGTTGAGAGCAGTGAAGACCTTTACAGGCGACAGAGTATAGCTCCCTTTCCATACAAATAGAAAAAATGAGACTTGGGAGATTCTTTGCCTGGCTCAAAAGCCCATATCAGAAAACCTTTACAGTCAGGACTTTCTACATATGATTTAAATGCCTGAAACACAGGAGACCCTCAATAACTATTTGCTGAATGAATATATAAATAAGTACTTTAGCTTTTTCAAAACCTATGTATTGGACATTTAGTTATGCATAGCTATATAGTAGGTGATTAATGGCAGTCTAAATATTAGTTAAAATTTTTAAAATACATAATACCATTTAATTATTAACTTCATAACACAATTTTGTAACCAGTATGGCCAAGATTAGGAGTCTAGTCTGAGAACAGCCACCTACTGCCTCTATGATCACCAAGGGAAATACGCCCTGAGGATAAGGTTTGGGTTCTGTCAGTGCAGTCCCCCTGTGAAGTGTGCTGGACCATGTCCATGTCCTTGCCCGCTATTCTCCATCCTTGTCTTGGTCTCCACCAGTGAAATGAGAGAAGCCAAGAGCAGGATTCACAAAACAGGGACATCAAGGACAGCATGTTAGATGGACAACGAAAATACAAGGAGAAAAAAGTGGAAAGGCTTTGGAGCACCTCGGATTGATATCTACGTATTAGTAAATTGACAAATCTGGTTTTTCTAAAAGGGGGTGGAGCCAGAAAAGTGTTGATATTGTATTTTAAAGTTCTTAACATGTCGTTGATATGGCCTGGAAAACATGGGATGTTAGTTTGCTAGGACTGCTGTAGCAAAGTACTGTAAGTTGGGTGACTCACACAACAGAAATTTATCATCTCACAATTTGGAGGCTGGAAACTGGAACTCAAAATGCTTGTTCCTTCTGTTCCAGGCCTCTCTCTTTGGCTTGTAGGATGACCATCTTCTTCACGCATCTCTACACATTGTCTTTTCTCTACATGTGTTTGTCTCTGTGACCAAATTTGCCCTTTTCATAAGAACACCAGTCACATTGCACTAAGGCCCACACTAATAATTCATTTTAGCTTGATTACATCTGCAAAACACTAGTACATCTGCAAAGGCCACGTTCTGAGGTATTTAGGGTTTAGACTACAACACATCACTGGCGTGGGTGGTGGGAGACATGATTCAACCCATAACAAACACGTGGACTACTCACTTTTACTTTTTTCACCTGAAAGGTACAAATGAAGTTGTCAAGTGGCTATAAGAGAGCATGTTTACTTTTGGAGCTAGCTATTACATTGCATTAATGGTTTGAGGAGGAAGTTTGCGCCTCTTGAAAACTTGCTCATCTCTAACTTGCCATTGACTTTGTGTCTGTACACAAGGAAGTAGCTAGATGTGGTCCATGAAAAAAGTCTTCAAGTAGACAATTTGAGAAAGTCTTGTTTTTAGTTTTCTGCTTGTTTCACAAGATCTTGGATTTATGGCTAGGAAGCATCTTTCTTCTATTGTTAACAGTTTTATTTATGTATCAGTGGCCAAACGCTTTTTTTGTAATGGTCAGAATCCTACTGAGCCCCCCCCCCCAAAAAAAAGTGTTTTCCAGCATTTTACAGAGTGACTAGAAATTGGAGAAAGAGTTAGCACATTTATTTGCTAAAATACTTATGAAGAATTATAAACAGGGTAGCACAGTGGTTAAGAGAATGGCTTTGGAGTCTGATGGATCCGAGTTAAAAATCTGTCATTTCCTAATTGTATGACCTTGAACAATTAGCCAACCTCACTCTGCCTCAGTTTATGGCTCAAATTCGTTTGTGATAGCAGTAACTAACCTTGTATGCATTCTGTGAGAATTAAATTAAAAAATGTTCATAAAATGCTTATAATAAACACCTGCCTCATGATAAACCCTCTGTCTGTGACAGCTCTTGTTATTAAGAATGAGAATTGGAAAACGAAAGAACAATGTAAGTCTGAGCCTGATATTACGATATTAATGAAGAACAATAAGATTCAAAACTTGTGATGATACTCAAAAGGAAAACAACGGAGATGGAAACAATTTCACATTTTGTTCTTAATTACAATAATTTGCTCAAGTAATACATGAATCATGTTTATTTTTTACCTAGATTATCAATTTCAAGCCAATCATTTGTATTACTTTTCAAGTAAAAATTATTAACTTATATTCCCTCATTTTTATTGGTAATTTTCTATCACAAGATAGTAATAATTAAATTATATATTGCTAGAAATTGGTCTTAGAGATAATTTTGTCCGTTTTTTTTTCATTTTACTGACAAGAAAATTGATATCCAGAAAGTGTAAATGGTTTTCTTCATGTTACATATTTAGGTCATAACCAAATGCCAGGCCAACAGTCAGATATTGAAGGGCATAACTCTTCAAAATAATACTAACACATATTATATTGAGCCATACCGTGTTGAACTTCCAAACTTTCTTACTTAATTTTCTACCAAGGAAGAGGATTTCATTAAACTCACCAATTGGGAATTAATTACAGCAACAACACCTGATATTATTTAAAGGAGCCCCATATAGTAAAAGCTTGTAACCACTTCCCTTTGGAGCACATTAGCAGATATAAATTATTTTATCCAATTGAAATTTAAAATTAAACTATACTAACCTTAATTTATTTAAAAAGTAAAGACACTCCTAAACTGACGGGGTAACAAAATGAAATTAAGTTGATGTTGCAGCCCTTGGCTAAATTCATCTGATTGATCAACATGACAAACTCACTAAAAGATAAGGTAAGAAAAAAGGATGGTTTTTAAGATAATCAGATCTGTCCACATTAACTCATCTTGGAGACAGCCAAACCCACAATGCCTTGCATTATTTGTTTTGTTTTTTTCACTGATCAAGAGATTAAAAAGAAACTGATGTAATTTCTATTGACAAGATTTCTAATCACTCTTACATCTCTGTTTTCCTAAGGGTTTTGAGAATAATTGCTAGAAAACTTATGAAATGATGAAAAATTAAGTAGCCATGCCAGTGTTGTGAACGCTTTGTCTGCTCTGGGGAGAGGGGGTGGTTAGGAAAGAATAGCCTTGTTCTTGTCAAAGACATGCTCCTAGGATGGATAAATTGTTGGCATTCCAGAACCTTTCCCAGTGTTAGAGGAATTACAGAGGGCAGATATTAACAGAGGGAGAAGTCAGTGGACACTGCTAAGAGCAGCATGGAGGAATCAGAGAAAGGACCTCCGTCGAGGGATAGTGTAAGCAGTGCCCAGGGCTCATTGGGATCATGTCACAGCATCAACTATGGGCTTACAACTCTGGAATGGATACATAGGCGAACCCGTTAGTGGAAACAAACAAACTAAAATTCCATTTGAATTGAGGGAAACAACCTGGCTTTGTGAAACTGGAGCTTGAATTGGAATATAGCATCACCAAACAAACATTTTATTTGTTTACGTGTGTTTAGAATCTGTCATTCGTCACATTTCAGCATAGATGTGTTCACAGTGAGGGCGTAGACTTACTGAGTTTACCAAGCAATAGAAATAGAAACCGGTTCTAGCTGTCTGCATTTTACCCTTGAAAATATATAACCAGACACATATTCGTCTCTACATTTAAGATCTCCCTAGATAACTTCCTCATTAATTTGGTCTGGTTGCCCTGAAGGCCAGCCGGACTGGAGCTGTCATGCTGAGACATTATTCCACGTTTCTTGGATCTGTTTTTCTTTCATTTTGGTTTATTTTCTTATTATATTAAAGAAAATCTTCTAATAGCTGCCCATGAGAAAAGATACATGGGATGTAATTTTTTCAGACCTTTTATGTCTTAAAATTTATTTCTTTAACTTTCTTCTTGCCTGCCAACTTGGCTTATTATAGAATTTTAGGTTGGAATTCATTTCCTTTCAAAATTTTCTACCTTGTGCCCCATTATATTCTAGCTTCTAGCGTGGTTGCTGTTAAGTCTACTGTCATTTCGATTCTTTATCTTTTTTATGGGACATATTTTTTTTCTTTTTGGAAGATTTTAGATTTTTTTTTTTATTCTTATTATCTGAAATGTCATCACAACATGAGTTGGTGTGAGCCTTTCTCATTTATGATATTGGGCTGTCAGAGGGTTCCCTGGGCTAGAAACTCCAAATAAGAAGTATTTATTATTGTTTTTATTATTATCATTATTAAATTTCCTTTATCCCTTTTTATTCTGGAACTCCCTCTGTGGATGTTGGAGACTTCATATTGATCCAGCATTCGATCTCTTTTTGGTTTCACTTTTTGAAAAATATCTTTAACATTATATTCCAAAATTTTATTCAATTTGTTTATAACAGGTATCATATTTTTTATCTTTCAGAAGTTTTTTATTGTTGTTTGCTTGGTGTTTTTAATAGCCTTTTATTTTTCAACAAATATAATACCCTCTTTTGTCTCCTAGGAAACTAACCATAATTCTGACATGCCCTTAAATTCCCAGCATTACCTCTGTTTCCTTCAAATTCCTTTTCCTGTCTGTAGCTATTTTCATCTCTGTCTTTCAAGAAGGGACTTTCTTAAAATTAATAAAACGTGAATTCGAAACCCTTTGTGCTTGGGCAGGACTTTGCAACTGGTAAGCTTCACCGCAGAGGAAATGGTAGAGATCTGACCATTTCATCAGGGGATTTTTCCAAATGCTAGTAGCAATAGATTTTTTTTGCTTTTCCTTTGAGGTTATTGGGCTTCTCCAAAGAAGAAACTTGCAGTCCTGTGGCTGGGATATGTGCCTGGGTCACAGCATTCTTGAAATTGAGGAATAAAAGGTTGCTGAAGCTTCACTTCAGTTTGTAGAATTTCAATTCATTCTCCTTTTTTCAGTGTGGTGCCTCTTTCTTCCCTTCAGTGTGCCAGGTAGCCCCTGGTCCTGGTCCTGAGCCCTTCTCGTTCAATTTTTCTGCAGAATCCCCAGGATCCTGCTGGGGCAGGGAAAGAATCACCTGGCTACACAACATGGGACCTGCACTGAGCTCCAGGCAAAGGTCCAAACCATGTCTCCGTGTTCTGCCTGGTGCCTCGCCCGGACCTGAGCAGCAAGCGCCGCGATACACGGCGGAGCCTTCTGAGTCTGTGGTCCGAACCCCTCTGAGTCTGTGATCCGAACCCCTCTGAGTCTGTGGTCCGAACCCCTCTGAGTCTGTGATCCGAACCCCTCTGAGTCTGTGATCCGAACCCCTCTGAGTCTGTGATCCGAACCCCTGGCTTCGCATTTGTGATATCCTTACACCGTATGTTTTCCTTCACTGCTTATGTGGCTTTAACACATCTCGTAAGGCTTCTTATACCACGTGGGCCTTTAGCAAGAGAGAAACTGAAGTTCAAAATTTTAAAATAATGGAATAAAGGAAAGAGAGCTGTGCGTGGAGAGAAGCATCACAGAGTCGTGCAGCTGAAATGAATACAGGTTGTATGTTTGTATGGGGAGTGGGGGGGGGAGCAGAGGCAATGGGAAAACCAAAATGAGGGGGAAAAGTCCCCTCATGGAACAGCAGATGACGGTTCCGTGGGAGCCAGTTAAGGGGGACTTGAAGGCCTAGCTACAGAATTGGAAATAGTTACAAAAGGCAGGGGGGAGCCATTAACAACAGATTTGTGGTGACGGTTTCATGAGATTGGGTAGGGAGGCCGAAGCACCTTGCAGTGCCTTTTCCATAGGCCAGATAGATGAAGGGTGGTGAGAGCCACAGCAGGACTGGAACACCCCCAGTAAACTCGATAGGAAAGGTGAAAGAACGTTGTTGGGAGAAGTTCTCAGGAATCTCAGATTCTAAGGGCTATGTGCTAGGCATCGCACTATTATCGTGAGGTCCCTTGAAAATGAAGAGTAATATTAAAGCATCTCAGGTGTGTCTTTATGATTCTGGAATATGTGCATGAAAAGTAAACTGTTATTCGATTGCCCATATATTTCTGTGGAACAATGGGCACACAATCACACACTTACAATAACAGCAGGTTTATAAATACTTATGTTAAACACCACCAGAAAAGCAAATACCTCAGGATTTTAGAAGAAAAAACTTTATGACCTAAAGATCATCCTTCCACATGCAGAAAGAGCTCCCACGTATGTCCCTGGTACCTGGCACAGAAACGATGCTGAAATAATTTCATTAGAAAAGGAGGTTTTGGATAAACAAAGTTAATTCTTAAAATGCCATCAAGTGAAGAGGATTGATTGCTAGGAAAGTTTCAGACATACGGTTATTATTCAATAATGCTTATTTGATTATGACTAAAATTAAATTGATAAAATTATAATAGTATACAACATATATAAACATAAAAATAATTAAACACCCATCCTGGTTTTACCAGAACAAAACGGATTGGAAGTTAGGCACCTTCAAGTACAAAAAAAAGATGAACCACTACAGGGAGGTATTTTCTCTTGGGTTTTGTGCAGTGGGAGGTGTTCAGCCGAAAGTCCTAGTTCAGGTATAACCCTGTGCTTCTTAAAATACGTTTTTTTGCTCTGGCCAAAGCGCTGCTTTTCCCTGAAATCATGCCGGTAACGTAGGCAGCCGTGGTGTGGTCACTAAGCAGCTTTTGGTGGGAACACGTGGACCGGCGACTCCATCCCCGGGGCACATAACCGCCAGTTATTTCTGGACCCGACTGGAGGCGCTCAGTTTCCTCTCCTCTGAGAGGCAGCTGTCGCAGCAATTTAGTGTCTCTTGCCACCACAGCAGGACATTGATTAGTTTGATTGTGGGAAAGAAAATGCCACCCACAGAATAATCAGTTCTATTTTTTCGGTGGTGGGCCAAAGGGTATCTGCTCCTCGCCCAGCGTTGTGTGACGAGAGCCACCTGACAATCTGCTCTTCCTACCTGCCTGATGCCGCACAATCCTCCCCACCCCGAGAGAGCCAGAGAGAATTCTAGGTCCGCTGCAGCAGTCTGTGGCCCCCGGATCCAGAGTCAGGTGATATTTTGTAGATGGAAAGGACCTGGGGTCAGCTACGGCGAAGGCTGGTTCTGGGCAGACGCCATGAGGTACATGAAGTGAGGTATCCAGAGTGTCCCAACCTCCTCTCCTGTCAAACCCTCCTTTTGTTTTTTGTTGTTTTTAGATATTATGTATTTTTTTGAGAGAGAGAGAGAGAGAGAGAGCATGAGCAGGGGGCAGAGAGAGAAGCAGACCCCCACTGGGCAGGGAGCCTGACATGGGGCTCGATCCCAGGACCCTGGGATCATGACCTGAGCCAAAGGCAGATGCTTAGCAGACTGGGGCACCCAGGCACCCCAAACGCTCCTTTGTTAAAGGAAATATCTAGTTCACTTTTTATGTCACCCCAAAAATGTTCCTTCTGGATTTATCTTTTTAAAAAAATCACTATAATCACTTCAAATCTTAAAGCATGTCATGGATGTCACCTCACTTTTCAGATTAAAATTAAAAATTATTATCATGGCCTAAAAGCCCTGCATGGTCCAGCTGCTAACCCCTAGGCAGGCTCATCCCCGTCACTCCCCACTCTGGTCAGTCCGCTCTGGGCAGACAGCTTCTCTCTGTTACTCTGATCCCTGTGCTCCTTCCCACCTCACAGGAGCAGCTCTCTCACGGGCAAATTCCAGTTTCCACCTGGCAAATTTTTACCCACTCCTAAATCTCCATCTGTGCCACTTCCCAGGGAGGATATATTTTACCACCAAGTTCAATTAGCTTCTGCCAATGTGCCCTCTGATACTCTCTGTATTTTTCCTCCTTGGCACTTAGCGAAATTGTTGTGGTACTGTTATTTGGTATGTGGTTATTGGTTGATTGTTCATATCTCCCACCTAATGTAAGCTCCATGAGAACAGGGACAGTATCTTCTTTGTCACCACGGTACCCCCAAAGCACAGCATGGTGCCTCAGCCATAATCAGGTAATCAAAGCTCATTAAGTATTTGGTGAATACAGGACGCCACCGAGTCCTTACATTCCCCACCAGGTCCTCAAAGGGGAGAAATACTGTTAGTATCTAAACCTTCTCTCCAACCTACTCTGTTCGCTAGGCCCCATTCCTAATGGCTTACTGTGTTATGCCTTGTCATGACAGGGAAGGAGAAATCTAGACCAGACACCGTTTAATGGCATTTATGCTCTCCTTCCAACTTGCAGAATATATATGAGGAATTAAAGCAGTGTTATTTTGTAATCATCTCACCTAAAAAGTTGAGCTGGTGCTTTTAGTGCTGTTTAATTTTTTTTTTTTTTCCAAAAATTCTGGATGTGAGCACATCCACATTTTGGGTAGAACTTTTTGTGCAATGTGTAATCATGAAGTTTATCAGGTCAGTTCAACCAATGCTGATTTCAATCAGAAAGACAGGAACTCATTCTAACTATATTCTGGTTGTCTACAACTACCTACCAAACAACCCAAGGTTTAGTGGTTTAAAACAACAATTACTCATTTTTCTCAAAAAAAAAAAAACATATATATATATATATATGTAATGTGGACAGGGTTCTCTGTGGATGGCTCATCTCTGTTCCTTGAAGCGTCTGCTGGAGTGGCTTGACCATGGTTGGAGGTTCCATTTCCATAATGGCTCCTCTGCATGGAGTTTGCACTCTCTGTGAGCTGGAAACTCCCTTGAGGGCCTTTCTTTCTTTCCCTTTGGGCTTCTCCATGACTGCTTGGACTTCCTCCCATAATGTAGCTCAATCTCAGATGTGAATGTAAGAGACAGTAGAAGCTGCCAGTCTGTGAAAGCGTTGACCCAGAAAGTGGCCCAGTGTTAATTCTGCTGTATTCAACTGGTCAAGCGCCATAGACTGAATGTCTGTGTCTCCCAAAATTCATAGTTGAAACCTAATCCCCAGTGTGATGATATTTGGAGTTGGGCCTTTGGAGGTGATTAGGTCATAAGGGTGGATCCCTCCTGAATGGGATCTGTGTCCTTCTAAAAGAGACTCCAGAGAGCTCCCTCACTCCCTCTGCCATGTACACAGCGCACAGCAAAAAGATAGCAGCCCATGAACTCCATCAGACACCTAATCTGCCAGCACCTTGTTCTTGGACTTCCCAGCTTCCAGAACTGGGAGGAATAAATTTCCATTGTTTAAGCCTCCCCGCCTATGGTATTTTGTTATACTGCAGCCAGAATGAACTAAGACATCAAGGCAGACACAGCATCCCTTAGATTTAAAGGGAAGGATATATCAAACAATTTTATACAACCTTGTCCTTGTCCCTGGAAAGAAGCAGTTGCATGACCCGCACCTGTGCTGGTCTCCAAGGCATTTAAGGAGAAAGCAAAAGTACAACCACCACTCGCTGCTGGCATTGCTTCTGCTTTCTTTCCCTCTCTCTTTGCTTAGAGTTTGGAAGAATTTGAGGTAGTTGGGCTGTGACTGTATTTAGCCCATCACTTCATCACTTCTAGGTCTGATAAAAAAAAATACATCAACTCAAACAAAACTATTGTGTATTTTTACTCTGTACAGCCTTTTGTCGCAAGGAATATGTTTTTTAGTTGGGCTTTAGGGAAAGGAGTCAACGGTAGGATTTACGAAGTCTGTAGCAGGACTCAAGTTTTGCCTTTGACCTTCATCTATGATAGCAATTCAGTGTCAGAAGCAGAATGCAAAAGGTAAAGGTTATTGCTGGGGGAGAAAACCAGGCTGCCAAGTCCGAGTGGGGTAGCAAGGGAAGGCTTCCCAGAGCACGTGGGGTTTTGATGACACCTTACAAGATGGCAAAGATGTGGGGCGGTGCAAAAGGGGAGGGAAGGCCGAGATTATCCTAAGCAGGTATTCTGCATTTCACCGTGAGCAGTCAGCTACCGCGGGAAGAGGCCGGCGACAGGGCTGGAGTAGATCGGGGTCAGCCTGCTGAAGACATGGGGCGGCCGCCCGGGACTTCGGCGCTGAGACTGCAGCTCGGGCGGGGAGCCAAAGCTGGGTAGCCGGTCACACGGGCCTGAGCTGCAGGGGCAGAAGCAACGGGAATGGAGGCCGGAGAGGAGACCTAGTGAGAGTGGGGGCAGAGGCTGTGGCAGCTCAGGTGGGCCGCTCCTCAGTGGAGGACGGACGCGGAATTGCAGTAGGAAGGGATCAGAACCCCAGGCTAATGTGTTAGGTCCTCAGACAGCCTCATGGAAGTCTCTAAAGAAACAAAGTGGAGAAAAGGAAGTGCGGAGGCCTTGATGTGCACAGGGGCAAACTGCTGAGCTGGCCACAGAGTCTAAACGGTCTCTCTGACCTTCACAGGAACTAGGCTGGGGCCCCAGGTCTTTGAGATTACCTTCGTCAAGCAGTGGCAGCTACAGAAGGTTTTTGAGCAGAGAAGTGGCAGACTAAGAGTGGTCCTTTTAAGATTAATCACGTGGAGAGGCCAGTGAGTGACATGTATATTCTAAACAAAGATCTGTCATCACAAACCACACCGCCACCACCATCCACCAACGAGGCTGAAGGCCCTTTGTATCTGGGTACTGTGCCGGGGGTGTGGGCTGACCCTCACACAATTCAATGAAATGATTAGAACCAACATTGCTCTTCCCTTTTGGAAAAGGGGACAAATGTGAAACTGACAGTTTAAGTAACTTGTCTAAAGAAACAGTTCAAATTAGCATCAGAGCAGGAAGTGAAACTCTCTGTAGCTCTCAATCTATTTGCATTAAGCTGTGATCACTGTTAGGTGTAGGCTGGGGCCCATAAGTTTAAGGACTGGCTCACGGGCCACTGGAGGGGCCAGAGTGACCTTCTTTCCGGTCCCTCCATGTTGCGAAGCCCACAGTTGCCCTCTGCAGTTGCAGAAGCCCGAAACTTCAGTAAAGACCGGAGCTTGCTCTTGCGGCCAACTCCACCCACCTGTCATAGTGATAATTGAAGATTTAAAAAATCTTTTGGGGTGACTGGTGGCTCAGTCAGTTAAGCATCTGCCTTCGGCTCAGGTCATGATCCCAGGATCCTGGGATCGAGTCCCACATCAGGCCCCCTCCTCAGCGGGAGCCTGCTTCTCCCTCTTCCTCTGCTGCTCCTCCTGCTTGGGCTCTCTCACTCGCGCTCTCTGTCAAATAAGTAAATAAAATCTTTTTAAAAAAATCTTTTGTGGGGAGTGACCCCAGGAGCTCATAGTTACAGCTGAAAGAGAGATCTTATAAGCATGTAATTTCTCACACATGGTAGCCCCTTCATTTTATAGAAAAGAATACCAAGATCCAGATGGGTTAAGTAACTTATCCAAGGTCACACAGTTACTCACTGGTGGATCCCAAACCAGAATCTAGGTCTTATGTTTTAAGGTGCAACTTCAATGATGGATCTTTTAAAATTCTATTTATTCTGTTAGGAGGTTTAAAAGGCCAGGAAAGGAATCCAGAATCATTCTTTATTGATCCCTTAGATTTCCCTTGGTCTAATAGTGTTCTGTGTGGCTGCAATATCTAATACAAACAGAAATCTTTACCATTTTTTGACTGATTTGCTTGGATCAGTCTTACAGATGAAGAGTTAGTTGAAAGAAACAAGCAGTCAGAGATGGTTAGAAACTCTCCTCTAACTTTCCCTGACCTCCTTTGGATACTCTATATAGAAAGCCCTGGAGGCCAACCATGGTGTTTTATGTTTTTCTATTACCTGATTTTGAGTTTTTAGGAGATACTCAGGAAACAGCTAATCGATTAAGGTGGAGAAAACCAGTGCTGGACAACACAGCTACATACAGGGGTCCAGCCTGGTCCAAAGGCCAACTCCCCAAGGCTGTGAGCTGCAAGTGAGCCAACCATCTCTCCTGGTGACTGTGTGGTCTGGCGAATAACCCTGTATGTGGAGAATGAGGATGGATCATGAGAATGCAAAACTTAGGTTTTCGAGAACGTGCAAATTTATTTTGAATTATCATAATAGCCGGGATGAGGTTGAGGTGGCAGCCCCTCCAATCATTATCATAGGATAACGTCCTAACCAAATGCCTTTTCAAGTTTGCCATGAGAGAGCATTCACTCAGGGACTGGCTCACAGGTCAACGTGAAGCGTGCTGGAAGAAGGAGAAGGGGTCTCTCAAGGCCCATTACCAAGGGGACAGTCCTGTCAGCATACTTCCAGCTCCATAAGGACCACGGGACCAAACAAGATGTGGTGAAGAGAAGAGAGGTACAAAAAGGGCATGCAGTTCCACTCGGCCTGCTTCTGCTCTGCCTTCTCTGATCGAAATCCCGGGTAAGTCAAAGTGCTCTGGGCTTGGATCGGAAACCGAGGCATACCAACACTGGCCAGCTGTAACTTTCGACAAAGGACTTAACCTTTCTGCCTATCAGGCACCTGATTTGTAAAATGAGCCTATCCATAGCTACCTCAGATGGTAAGGAAGGATTACTCTGGGACCAGCAGTGTACCAAAACTTACACCTTTAGGGGCGCCCGAATGGCTCAGTCAGTTAAGCATCTGCATTCAGCTCAGGTCATGATCTCTGGGTTCTGGGATCGAGCCCCATGTTGGGCTCTCCGCTCAGCAGGGAGTCTGCTTCTCCTTCTGACCCTCCCCCTCTCATGCTCTCCCTCTCTCTCCTTCCCTCTCTCTCAAATAAATAAAATCTTTAAAAAAAAAAACAACCTTACACCTTTATCATCATTCTCACTGCAACCCTTTAAGGATAGAGTATTATCGTCTCCTCAACACCCCGTACATTGTTTAAAAATCTCCATTCTTCTCCCGTGTTTATTCCACATGACATTCAGTCTCTTTCATGGTGAAAATTAAACCACATTTATGAATATTCCAAGAGTGTCTAATACTTTTTTGGCCTTCTGAATTTTCCTTCCTTCCTCTTCTCTTTCCTGTCCCTGTCTCTCTGCCTTCTTTCATTTGCCACTTTAATGCACCCAGTCCCTAACCTGCCACCACTCGATGTATTTCCATAGACTACCTGGGCATTGCAGCTCCAGCAAAGAGAGGAATCCGGAAATAGGGAAGAATTCTCATGCTACATTAAAGATTGTGATTCTGCAACTCATTTCCGAGCCACACCCGTGCATCCAGGATGGTGCTTTAACACATAAAAAAATGTATCTTAGGAAAGAAGTTCTGTAGTTTTTAGAGCCCAGTGGAGAAATTGCCAAACACACTTTGCCTCCTTTAAGGTTTTCCTAAGGCTAGTCTTAAACCATCCTACTAATTCCGTGTAGGATAGTCTTTACACTATTTCTGACTCACTTGGTGTCTCCAGTGGGTATCTTGTTCTGCATCCTTAGGTCTCTAACTTTTTTTTTTTTTTACTCTTCTGCCAAGCTCGGATTTATGATAGGTATAACCGTGCATAACCTATCAAAGATTTAGGCGTATTGATCATCGCCCCTTTTCCACTACTTCAGCAGCCTTCATTTCTCAGGCCTCTGTGGGGACATTTCCACACTGGTAAGAGCTTCAGGAAGGTCTCCTCTCAAGGGGCTCCTCGACTACTTCAGCAAACACAAATCAGATTTTTAGTAACAGTTACACGAGTCTTTTCAATGCTCAGTCACTGACATGTACCAGAGGCAAGTTTATAATAGCTTTTGGGTCCCATACCTCATAGAGGAAAGATTCATTTCGGCACACTCTTTCTTTTTTAAAATCTACAGTAAAAAACCTGTTGTTTTGAAATCCTGTCTTAAGAAAATTGCCATTTGCCCTTCAGCATATAAGAAAGACTGTGACAAATGCTGATTTATAATAAAATACATACAGATAATAAATTCTAAGCATAGGGAAAAACCAAAATAAATGAACTAGCCAGCACAAAATATTTTATGTCCATGCTTTTGAAGAAGGAGGAGAACAACCATAAGATATTCATAGTTTCGCATGAATTCAAGTTTCAGACCCCAAAACACCACATGCATCATTTGTCCAAATGCCTCATTTTACAAATGAGCAAATAAGATCTTGAGAAGGTAATTGATTTGGCCAAAGCTACCAAGTCACTGAGGGACATTTCCTATTCAAGGATTCAAGTCGATCTGGGATTGAAACAAGACAAAACCACCATTGTACTTTGTTCTTTGCTGCGTATTTGCAAGGCAACTGCTCTGGAAATATAGCCCTTGCTCTTCTATGGTTGCAAGTTTCCTTAGACCTAACCAATCGTGGGTTCTGAAGGGGTCACTTTAATTCTATTTCCCCAGTGTTCAATGGCTCACTGCTCTCCTCATCTCGTGGATGAGTATCTTATACTCTTATGCCTTGAGGTCTCCGGGTGTTATTCATAAGTCAATCTATCAGCACTCTTTTCCTTTCTGCAACTACCAACCTGATCCTCCTAGTAAACTCCCAAGTGTCCTTACACTGCCACTGCTCCCTGCGCCCTCCTTGAGACTATTAGCGTCTCTGCCAGGGCTAGTTGTGCATAAAGAACGCCTTTCTTCTCTTGGGGTCACCCTTTGTCACCGAGAGCCATAGGCGCACAACTTGTAACGTCGCGTTCCTGGTGTATCTCTCTCACTCTTCTTTCTCCCTCTGCCAACCAGCTGCTTCTGCTTTTCCTTCACGTGGCAGACTATATTGCTGTGACTACAATTCAATGGTTTATATGAGTCGGTCCTATGGAGAGACTTCCTGGACATCTTGGAATTTCAACTCCAGGATCTTGGGAAAGAAAATCAGAATGACCTATCTTGAGTAGAATGTCTATTTCAGGTCCAATCCGCCACGGCTAGGATTGGATGATACTAACATGTCTGCAATGCATCAGCCTCTAGGAAATGGGAGTAGATCTCAAAAAAGGGGAAATGACCCATGTACTGAGGAGGTATCCAATAGGTCTGCTATGGGGCCCCTAGTCAGACACCAGGGTGCTCATCCCCCTTCTCCTCTTCCTAAATTTTGAGGCAAATACTTTCCCTGTGTGAATCAAAGAATGTAAATGCTTGTATGTGTGCTGTTCATTTGATCAACTTATCAGACATCCCTGAACATTTCTGAATCCCAGCGGTGAGCTGAACTTGGGCTCCCGCTAACATAAATTAGCCTCCCAATATTTAAAATAATAGCTATATAGTTCACCCAGAAAATTTTATCTGGTATATTCACTTGAGCATAAGACTAACTTAGCTCAGTTTAGCTTTCTTGCTTGTAAGAGAAAATTCCCAAAGCCAATACTGATTGTATGTTTGGTAACGAAAATTAGCCATATCTTCTCCACTCTCCAAAACCTACCCTGAGATTCTGAGTCTTTGAAGCACACATTTGAGCCATAACTCAAAGTATCCCAATACTTCAAACACCCAAGCTTGATTTTAAACACCAGCGTGGAATTGCCTCCAAATTAATTTTCTTTTTTGTTTACTGGGGAAACATGATAACTTGTTTTCATAGTGCCCGAGAAAAGGAAATCTTTTCTTCAGCTCATATTTTGGACATCCATAAGAACGGCATATTACACTTCTTTCCTTGAGGCAAACCCTTTCAGTCTACCCAACCCGGAGGGTGCAAGTGGGGCTTCGTGGCCTCACAACGCCAGCGCTTTGGTGGGGGTGCTGGGCTCAGCTTTCAGCGTGGATTCTGCAGGCCAAGTCGCCTCTCCAAGAAAAGAACAATTTGGAGAGAAATTCATCTCATTTATTGTAAAACATGAAAATGCAATTATGTAATTTGCAATTAAAATGAGGCTTTCAGTCTTTAAATTTAAATTGCTGAATCACTTAACTTGGTGCTTACATATTGCCTTATATATTTTGTATTTCCTGTGATTATGTCTCCTCTTCCTGGTGATGGCAGAGGCCAGGCACTAAACTTTTCAAATCTTCCACAGCTATTTTTATGGTACCTTATACATAGTAACATCTATTGCTTATTGACTTAAACTGAATGCAAACACTTAACGTTTTAATTGCATTTTTTAGATTAAATTGAATCCTCCAACTGAACACGGAAGGCACAAACACAATGCTATTTACCATTCTTTATTTTGTGGCATCTATTCTGAATTTTGAATGATCCTTAAAAAATGCTAAACCCCCAGCATTCTACTTAAATCTAAAATATTTTAAGTAAAATAGAAGACAAAATTACCCCATGCCTAAAGTAAAAGTTGCAGTCAGCAGTCTTAATTTCTGTCTTAATTTCTGTCTTCACCTGAATGTATCCCTTCCTCTGAAACAATTTTCCCTAATCGGAACAATCTTCTAAGAGGATAAATGGAAGCTCCCATGGAGAGATACTAATCCAGGATTCTTCTGGTAAATGCTGTTAAGGTAAACACTTGGTAGATACTCTGTCACTGAAACTCTTGTTATCTGCTCAGGGACATTCTTTTCTCAGGGCTTTGATCGTCACAGAGCAACCTGGACCAGACCACAGTCTCAGGCAAGAGTCAGAAGGAAGAACACCAGCGTCTTCCCAACAGCATTGCTTACATTCTAAGAAGGTATTAATAATGCATCTACCTACTCCATTTCTTCCTTTTTTTCTTTCTTTTTTTTTCTTTTTGTCTAAGCAGAGAAGAGAATGCTAGGGAAAGGCCCAGTGTTCTCTGCTGACCATCCATGGCTACCAGGATATATTTTGCACTAAATGGACGGACCCTAATACTTGAGGTGGATGTCCACTGAAGATCATTGCTCATTCTTTGGACCATCCTTCAGCTTAGGTCACAAACAGAGACCTCTGCCATTTGCTGTCTCTCTTCATCCATCGCTCATACTTTCCCAAGATAGCTATTTCCTTGTCCATTTGTTCTTTATTGGATACTCTTAAAAATTCTACTTATAAAGAAATCTTCCCTTTCGGCACCAGGAAACACCCCTCTTTTCCATAGCATTCTCAGGAATTTAGAATTCAAAAAATATAGAAACAACTTATGTCCATTGATGGATGAGAGGATACAGAAAATGTGGTAGTTACATACAATAGACTATTAGCCATTAGAAAGAAAGAAATTCTCCATTTGTGACAACATGGGTGAACCTGGAATGCATCACACTGAGGAAAATAAGCCAGTCACAGAAAGATAAATTCTGCATGATCTCACTCATATATGGACTTTAAAAATGACAAATTTATAGAAGCAGAGAGTGGAATGGTGGTTGCCAGAGCCTGGGAGGTAGGGAAATGGAAAAGTGTTGGTTGAAGGGTACAAACTTTCAGTTCTAAGATGAATAAGTTCTAGAGATCTAGTGTGTATTATGGTGACTGCTAATAACACTGTATTATACACTTGAAATTTGTTGAGGGTAGATCTTCAGTGTTCTCATAAAAGTAATTACGTGAGGGGATGGATATGTTAATTAACTCTATTGTGGCCGTGATTTCACAATGTGTATGTCTATCAAAACACCATGTTGTAAACCTTAAATACTCACAATTTTTATTTGTGAATTGTACTTCAATAAAACAGGGGAGGGGGTGAGAAAGAATTCAAAGAAATCCCTTCTTTCCCCACATTTCTATAGTACTTATTATCAGGTCTGTAAGTTTTATTACAAATGACGTCATAGCACAGTTGTGCATATACGTGTCTACACTCCTCAGTCGGAATGTAAACTCCCAGTGGCTGAAACCAGATATTAGAGGTGGTTTGGGGTTTTTTTTTTTTTCCTCTTTGGTGTTTACTCTAGACCCTTACCCCTGGTATTTAGGACACAAATATTTATATATTTATAAAATGCTAAATTAATGATGATATACACACATGCTTTCCTAAGACGAAAATCTTAAAATTAATAAAACACCTTGAATACACATAATGCAAATGCATATTCTTTCAAAATCTCTTTCTGCCAGTTCATGTGTAATTTTACCCAAATTTCCCATCATTTTCAGGCACCAAATAAAGTATTTTTTTTCCAGAACCATAG
This sequence comes from Ursus maritimus, assembly GCF_017311325.1. Lineage (NCBI taxonomy): Eukaryota > Metazoa > Chordata > Mammalia > Carnivora > Ursidae > Ursus > Ursus maritimus. Next base: position 27,857,201 of record NW_024423897.1, read on the forward strand.
TGACATTTTTACTAGAGTAAGAAATTGGAGATAAGATTCACTTTCAGAAAACCAAAATAAATGTTGCGAAGCATTCGCCTTGCTGTGTATGGCAGACATCACAAGAAATCTTGCTCCTACATTATTCCTATGAACATCATTTCTGGGGTTTCTCTAAATAAAAAAAAATAAATAAAAACAAGATAGACTTTTAGCACAAAGGAAATAGTTGCTCAAGAAAGCTCTTAGATATGGTATTTATTCAAACATTTAAGAAATATTAAAATAGGGGTGCCTGGGTGGCTCAGTCAGTTAAGCATCTGCCTTTGGCTCAGGCCATGATCCCAGGTCCTGGGAGGAAGCCCCGCATCGGGCTCTCTGCTCGCCAGGAATCTGCTTCTTCTTCTCCCTCTGCCTGTCTCTCCCCCTGCTTATGTGTTGTGTTTTTTTTTTCTCTCTCTCTCTCTCTCCATCAAAGAAATAAATAAATCTCTAAAAAATATATTAAAATAGCCAAGTTCTTAGGGCAGGAAAAAGTGTTTCAAAGAAAACAATCTGAAATTTTTATTTGTACTCACAAAGTCAGGGATTTAAAGAGTTATTCAGGGGAATGGAAACTCTGCTACCTCGTTTGTGTCCCTAAATTTGCCTTCAGGTTTGTACCCTATGGAGTCACTTTCCATTGTGCAGACGATGGTGGGGCCGAAGGTAAGGAGACCAGGCTGGATGTAATGGCCAGCAGAGTGGGACAGATCAAACAGACCACCCCCACATCCCAACCCACACATCTGGCAGAGCGGAGCGCATCTTCCCATTCACACATTCATTTATCCACTTACTTATTTCACAGTTATTATGGAATGCCTACTGAGTACCAGAGACACAGCTGGGTGTTAGGTGTATGCCGATAAGTACAAAGACCCATGGCCTACTCTAGTAGACCTTACGGTTAGTTTAGTGGGGCCAGTCAGGCAATAAAGAAGTAAACGGCAACTATAAATAAAAACTGTGATCAGTTCAGGCCATGAAAAAGATTCTACTTTCGGTTGTGCGGAAGGGTTTTGCTGAAGACATTGTGTGGTCAGAGAAGGTTTCGCTGAAGAAGTCACAGTTACGTTGTTACCCAAAGGAGGAAAGGAGTTGATCATAGCAGTGGCAATGGTTGGGTGAGTTCCAGACAGAGGCATCAAAGCCTTGAGTGGGAGAAGAGCTCAGAGTCTCAGCAAAGCTGAAAGAAGCCAGTGTCCTGGAGTATGGGGTCGGAGGGCACGATGTGCCATGAGGTCAGGGAGGCAGAGGACAGACAAATGATATGGGATTAGCTTAAGTCATGGTAAGTAGCTTCGATTTTTTTTTTAATAAATTTAAATGAAAAGTTACTAAAGGTTTTAAGTAAGGAAATAACTGATACCCTTTATATTGTCAAAAGATTATTGTGCTGAGAACAGAAAAAGGGGAAGGATGGGTGCAGAAGGACCTGTGAGAGGCTGTCACAGATGTCATGGGCTAGGGGAGGAAAGATGGCGGTTTGGGGAAGAGGGTGGCAGTGAGGCCAAAGAGAGAGGGATGGACAGGAGCTCTGTGTTAAAGGCAGAAGCAACAAGACCCAGTGAGAGCTTTGCTGTGGAGAAGAGTAGCAAGAAGAGAATAAAAGATGATGCTTAGGTTTCTGATTGGATGGTGATCCCATTTTACCAAGGTGGGGCCAACCAGGAAGGAAGAGGCGGGAGATTTTTGAGGTGAGATTAAACATCGTTATGCTTTTTAAAATAAATAGTCTTTTTAAAAAAACAAAATACGTATAATGCGGCCAAAATAAATACAAAACTCTCTTTTTCCCTCTCTCTCTCTCTAACTTTCCTTTATACGCAATAACCTGTGAAAAATGACAGATTTAGAACACTTTGAAGGCCATTCTTTAACTGGTAGGGCACCCAATGCAGGCATCATCCCCAGCATAGAGGTTTGCAAACTTTCTCAGTTCATGATGACTTTGGTGTAATTTTTTCATGGCATCAGCAAGAGCAAATTAATTACTTAATGTTTTTTTAACTAGTTTAATCCAAACAAACTGGGGGGAAAATTGTATTTTATTTCATGTTTAAATAACCACCGCTATATATATGAATGGGTATAATGTATGTGCCTCGGGGCACTGCCCAGCTTCAGAGACCCTGCCATCATATTGGACATTACCACTTTTTATTTCCTTTCGTATTGATTTCTGCGTTGCTACTTGCTTTTTATCACAGCAACTCTGGAAAACCCAGTTTCTCAAAATATAGCATCATTAAAAGGAATGTAGCACAATTTAATGTTGAAACTGTGAATGTCCCTAAGATAATAATTTGCCTGTGTCTGAAAGACATGATGTATTGCTGTTTCCCTCAAAGATTTAAAACATCCTGCTGTGCCCCTGTGAGTTCCCTGAGGTCCTCCGGGGGCCCCTGGCATACAGTGTAGGAAATGTGACCTTCACAGGCTATAAGAAGTTTTACGTCAACTTTAACCTGTGTTCTCAGAGCAAACAGCATTCAGGGCAGGCACCGGTGCAGTTCAGATCTTTTCTAGAATCCGCTTCTCCCCCACTCTATGGCACCGTTGCCAAAGTCATTTCCACTGCAGGCATATCTTGTTTGATTGTGCCCATCTTACGGCGCTTCCCAGACACTGCATTTTTGACAAATGGAAGGCAAGCCCGCACAAACAAGTCTATCAGCTCCGTTTTTCCAAATGCATTCGCTCACATCATGTCTCTGGGTCACATTTTGGCAATTCTCACAATACTTCAAATGTTTTCATTATTATTATTATATTTCTTGTGGTGATCTGTGATCAGTGATTACAGCTCACTGAAAGCTCAGATGATAGCTAGCATTCTTTACATTTGTTATCAATAAAGAATTTTCAATTAAGGCATACACTTTTTTCTTAGACATAATACCATCGTACACTTAATAGACAACTGTAGAGTGTAAATGTAACTTCTATATGCACTGGGAAACCAAAAACTTCATTCAACTCACTTTATTGCCGTGTTTGATTAATTGCAGGGGTCTGGAACCAAGCCCGCAATGTCTTGAGAGTTCACCTGCATACGCTTCGCACACTCATGAGCCTCGGGTGGGTTTCGGTTAGTCCTATTGGGTCAGAAGCCAAACTGGCCTCGACTTGAGACCCCCATCAACTGACCGTGGCTTCCATGTTTCTCCCCCTCGTCGCTGAAACTCCCCCTGAGACACCGTCAGCCCGGCCCTGGGAGTCCTTCTCAGCCCTTCCTTCCACCTTTCTCCTCTGGGGTTTTTGGCTCTTTCTGATAGTGTGATGCTTCCTGTCGTCCTACTACCCCTCCACCCTCCTTGTTCCCTCGATGATGAAGACCCACTGTGTCCACGCGGCTTCTCGGAGTAAACTCTGGATGCCGCTCACTCCAAGCCCCGGAGCCTGTGAGCATGGAGTTTGTTGCCAGACTGCCTGTGAGTTAATGTTGTCTGTCCAGGTATTAGCAGCACAGTCTTGAGTTCCTGAACTTCCTAGGTCGTTGCTTCCTTAGCTGCCAGTGGGCAGAATGTTCCCTGCCTCCGAGGAGGGTAAACAGTTCCTTACTGGAAACCGCTTCGGTCAGTGTCTGACGCGGAGGCATTAGGGACTGCAGCTCCGCTTACTGGTGTTGGTGTTTCCGTTATTTTCATGACAGGTTATCCCATTGAACTATGTTTGTTTTTCTCTATCGATAGTGAAAGATCACCTCAAAGGCAGGTGCCACCCACAGCGTTTCAAATTCTGAAATTGAGCCTAACTGAAAAAACAACACACTTTCATGGATTATTGTAAAATAGCCATGCAAACACATGATTATAGAATCAGGATTCTTAGATTTTGATGTAAATGAAGTTCTCTAAACGGAATTCTCCCATATGCATGCCAAAACTTTCACACAACAATGATAATCAATCTATTTGGAAGCTTTCTAAAATAGTCCTCTAAAGTATTCCTTTTTTAAAAAAAATTTAATTAATTAATTAATTTGAAACAAAGAGAGGGCATAAGCAGGAGAAGAGGCAGAGGGAGAGGGAGGAGCAGACTCCCTGACACAGGACTCGATCCCAGGACCCTGAGATTATGACCCGAGCCGAAGGCAGACACTTAACCAACTGAGCCACCCAGAAGCCCCCTCTAAAGTATTTCTGAAATACTTTCCAAATACTTCTCTAAAATAGTTGCTAAAATAGTCCACCATTCTCTTAAAGAGAGGCTACCAAATATAAATTAAACTCGTTTGACTCACTGTCACTAATACAGACGTCCCTTGCCATGCAGCAATTCTGTTTTGTGACCTCCCCACCTCTGTCTTCTCTGTCATTTTTCTTCTGATTGCATCTTCCTGGAACTATTTCTCCCCTTAAGCCAGAGGGAGAAGATCTAGATAGAGGCTCTCCACTGGAGAGATTCATCTTCCAAGTAAAAGTCTTGTTCACCCACACAGTATTGTCATGAGGGCCTGAGAAAACTCATAATTGGGCTTAGTGAAGAACAGAAACTTCAGTTGAGACCAATGAGGTCACACATGATGGCTGAAACAATAAAGGGCGAGTCAGAGAGTAGGGGATTTGTGATCACTCTTTCAAGTTATCACAGAAAATTTTAGCTTGTTCCCCCCTGGTTTGGAACTGCATTCTGAAGATTTGATATTGCCAGGATGTGAACCCTGTAATTCCTTATATTCAAGTATGGTGTTAAAATGGCCAGGTTGGGGCCACTTGCCCCTGAGCACTGTTACTGCTCCGTTTCATTGTTGGTTTGCTTATGTGTCCAAATTCCATTTGAAGAAAGGGTTCAGAGCCCTCTACCTCCAAAATATGAAGCATTGATGTAAAATTACGGGGTGGAAATCATGTCTTCGGTCTTGTGCAGGGGATACAGAAAGCAAACTACAGTAAGAGCCACGTAGTATGGTTCTGTGCGTCAGGAAGTTGCACGTTCACAGTGCATACTCATTCTGTGGGGGGCCTTCTTGCGCGCCTTCTGCGGCCGCGCATGCGGAAGAGATGATAAATAGCACCGATCATTTCCCCGTTAAGATGCCTGTATGACACATCAGTTGACATCACCACCTTCACTAGATGCCTAAGAGCAGTTCACCTATAGCAAAAACATAAGCCGTGTTCTTGGACATTGTGTCCACAGTAGGTTGTCATCGCTGTATTTCAAGAGCCACCTGTGATGGTTAATTTTATGTGTCATCTTGGAGAGGCTATGATACACAGTTGTTTGTCTAGGTGTCACTGTGAAAGAATTTTTTTTTAGAAGCAATTAACATTTAATTCAGCAGAGTTTGAGTAAGGCAGATTATGCTCCATAACGTGCGTGGGCCTATTCCAAACAGTTGAAGGCTTTAGGAGAAAAGACTGAGGTCCCCAGAAAAGCAAGGAATTCTGTCTTAGACTGCCTTTGGATTCAAGACTGCAGTGTCAACTTCTCTCTGGATCTCCAGCCTGCTAGCATGCCCTGTGGATTTCAGACGGACCAGCCTGATGATCGTGTGAGACAATTCCTTAAAATAAGTAAAGTCATAGATAGATACATCAATACCTGGCTTCTCTATTGGTTCTATTTCTCTGGAAGGGCCTGACTATACAGACTAATACACAACCAAATTTAGCCAATAACTGCTTCCAATCTGGCTTCTCCCTCTGATTAAGCGGGAGATCTGCCTTCACAAATACAGATGCCTATAAACTGGTGTGTCGTAAATAGCTAGAAGACCAACAAGTCTTCACTATCTGACCTTTAGCCATCCCCCTGCTGGGTACACATCATTCCAAAATTATACTGTATTAGTTAAAGTAAATAAAAATAAATCGGAACAGCAACACTACACCTGCAAGGCCCTCTGGAACTCTTAAGGGTGTGAACGCATCCGAGGACAAAGAGAAAAGCTCACCTAATTTACAATGATAATGCCACTCCTCTCAGAGATATAATGAAAAGGCTAATGGGCATTTTAATGTTTACATGAAGAGAGAACAAGATCCTGCTACGGCAGATCTGCTGTGGTTACTTAAAGAAGTTTCTACCAAAAACACAGGTATTAGGGGCTGAATTGTGTTACCCCCAAATTTATATGTTGAAACATACACCTAGTACCTGACTTTACTTAGAGATAGGGCCTTTAAAGAAGTGATTAAGTTAAAATGAGGCTGTTTAGGTAGGCCTTAATCCAACATGACTTATAAGAAGACGAAATTTGGGCACACAGAGGTGCACACACCCAGAGGAGAGACCATGTAAGAACATGACAAGAAGACTGTCTGCAAGTCAAGGAAAAAAATCCTCTGAAGAAACCAAACCTCCCGACATCTCAATCTCAGACTTCTGGTCTCTAGAACAGGAAGAAAATAAACTTTTGTTTAAGCCAGCCGGTGTGTGGTATGTAGTTAAGGTAGCCCAAACTAAGGCAACAGGAAATCAAAAGTCTTATTTAAAACTCTACTTCTAGGGACACCTGGTGGCTCAGTCAGTTAAGCATCTGCCTTCTGCTCAGGTCATGATCCCAGGGTCCTGGGATATAGTCCTGCATTGGGCTCCTTGCTCAGCAGGGAGCCTGCTTCTCCCTCTTCCCCTCCTCCTGCTCATGCCTGCACCCTTCCTTTCTCTGGCAAATAAATAAAATCTTTTTTAAAAAATAAAACAAAATCAAACTCTACTTCTATAGAGCAAGAAATACTTCTCTTGCTTTTTTTTTCCCCCACAAGAGTTACAATGTCCTGCTAGAGTACTGACAATCTTTTCAAATGATGGACTATTTTGTTAGATAAACCTCAACTTTTCATTCTTAGATTCTACTTTCTTAGAATAATGAGGAAGAAGAGCAATGTGGAAAGAAGGCATAATGCCCTGTTCCAAAAAGTCTGAGGTCTCCTACAGAAGCAAACTGACCAAAGGAAAGTAGAGATTATGTGGGAGGGGAAGGGGGAGGAAAAGAGGAAGCAGAAGTAAGAAATTAAGATAAAGCGGGAGCAGAAGAGCGGTAACTCGTTTCCATTCTAAATCCAAACCCCTGTAAGCATTTGAAAAACTTGAAGTTGTTTTGTGTTGTGTCACATCAGCCGTTGAGGCCATATTTCTTCTTCCCAAAATATAACCATCCATTGTGTTGCAAATCTTCAAACTATGCAAGTAAATGGTTGGGTGAACTTCGTTTAATCATCTACGGGTTTATGCTGAAATTTACTTCAGGCAGATAAGTTAGAAGCATAAGGATACATCAAATTCTCCAGTGACTTATGATGAATTCTTCGAGTGTGAAACCACTCCTCTCTGTTGTTTGTAGATAAGGACTTTTCGAAGTGGTCGGTGCATTTGAGAAATAAAGTGAGTGGAAAATTTCTCTAAGTAGGACATATTTCTGATGACTAAGATTGGTACATTATGTCTACTCCAAACGAAGTCAGTAATGGATTGTTCCCAGATAAGCACAGAAAAATGAATTATATGTAACTTAGAGCTGAAATAGCAGGCATAAATTAACTAATTTAGTTTGCCGTAGAACTGGACCAAAGGAACAACAAAACAACAATAAAAAACTCCCAGAAAAACCAAAAAACTCACTTACTAGGATAGCATGTCTTTCATCAAGTGATCACAATAAGATCATCAATAATTGCAGAAAATAACTAACCCATTCCTAGTTTCTGTGGAACAGCAAATGGTATAGAATCTGAATTTTATAATGTCATTTATCTTTCAAGTTTCTTTTTCATGATCCAAGTGAAAAATTGAGCACTCATTACGTGAGAGGAAAATCAAACCAGAGAATGTCATAAATTTATGGAGAGCTATATTGAAAAACACATCTTGAAAGTGACACAGCTGTGATTGATGAGAAAAATCTCAAACTCACTTGCAAACTGTTTTCCATTAAAGATTTTTAAATCGTGTGATTTTGTTTTTAACAAAAGTGCTACTGTTTTTTTAAAAGGTCTCAGAGAATAGGAGTTTAAACAGCAACTTTTCAAATTCCAGAGAAATTGAATTCAAACACTATTTTATCTGAACTTGAAATCAGCATGGAATGTTTCATGGGGGAACCTAAGACAGGAGGCTCATGCATTTCTTTACTTTTTAAACTACAAGCATTTGCAAGTGCTAGAGCTTTTCAAAGTACTTTTAAAATGATAGGATGGAAGTGAAAAAGCACAACCTTTGTCTTGTGAAAATGGCAATGATAGCTTATTTGAAACTATGTCACCTAGAATGTATAAGATGCTTATTGACGAGAAAACAGGGAGCTGCATTGGGGAGGGGGAGGCTGGGCAGAGATGAAAACAAGTGCTCTCTCTGCCCGAGAATGGCTCCTTCAGGAAATACTTCATGTTGTAGAAACATATTCCTAAACCACTTCCTAGCATTCATACAGTTAGTAATAGAGAGGAAACCCATTCTCCTGAACATAAAACAAAGAAGTTAGGGGATGTGTCAAAATCCTTACATCGTCGCTCTGTCTTCTTTATTGTGCCTTTTGCTAGTGAACCCACACAAGTCGTCCCACATCTCTACGCCTCAATATTTACATTGGCAATGCACATAGTATCCTGTTTAAATATTTGATTGAGGAAAAGAAAACTGAAATAACATATAAGAAAGCCTTCCTAAAGTGGGGGGGAAGGCTATTTCATTGCAATATTTTCTTGCTCTAATTTTTTATTGCTCTAAAAATTTCCTTCATTTCAACAGTTATTTAGATCTTACAGGTTTGTTGTTTTTTTTTTCTCACCTCAACAGCAAAGCAAATGTTCCATAAACTCCAATGAAGTAAAGAAACTTCTCTGACACATTCCTGGATTTTCTACTCAATCATGTTCTAGCAAATCAAAATAAAATTGCTTCTGTGAAGTTAGTGGCACCATTAAGGAGGGAGTAGTCAAGTGTTGGAGTGAGATTCCAGTTGGAGGACTGTGTTCATATGTCAAAGCAACACAGATCACCAGTAGAGCACAGGAAAATTCTCTCCACAACCTCTTCTCTCATGACCTGTGCACAGCTGCCATTTCAAATTCACTCCAATCTCAACTCATAAAGTTTAGAACCAATAACAATACTACATTGTCTTAGTCAAGATAGACACATTTTCTAACGGGAAGCCACAGCTCTTCTGTCAAGTTAAAGCTGCAAGGGCTCACAGAAATAATCAAAACCAGTGGTTTCCAAACATTTTTAGTGCAAAATCTCTGTTATCAGATGAAGTCTTATCCCAAATCCTGCTATGGAAGACAGTGTGGAAATGGCTCTGTCTTGGAGGAAGCAGGGGAGGAGGAAGTCTCCCCAGCCATTCTCCCCACTTGGAAACACTGTCCCATCTTCAGAACCATAAGATCTGTGGAACGCACTTTGAAAATAACAAATTTCTTTCACTTTACAGACAAGGAACTTTAACATGCTCTCCAGTAGGAGGACTAGAGCCCACACCTATTGACTACATCCTGTGGTCTTTTTATTGAACTACCCCCTTTTTCTTCATTTTTTATTTCCTCAGGGCACAATTGAGTTGGTTACTTTTGTGGAATGTTCCACACACCTGGGGAGCCTGTGCTGGGTGCAGGGAGAGAGACAGGGTTTGTGGATGAAATAGGAAAGAAAAATGTGATGTGTACTTCGTAAATAAGATCCAGCTACCCAAAGCTTATTTACAGGGAGGATTAAAGGGGTGTAGAAGAAACTCAGAACGGCAGTTCTCAAACTCTTGGTTTCACTTCAACACAGTTGAAGTTACTGAGGACTCCAAAAACTTTTAATTCATGTGGGCTTTATGTCTTGTAATAATGAATAGAACTGAGAAATTTTAAAATATTAATTCAGTCATTTATTTAAAATCATGTTAACCATTACATAAAAGATAACATATTTTTAAGAAAAATAACTATATTTTCCAAGTGAAAAATAGTGAGAATGGCATTGCTTTATATATTTTCAAATTTCTTTAATGTCTGGCTGTATGGGAGATAGTTGGATTGCTATACCTGTTCCTGCCTTCAAGCTGTTATTGACATTACACGTGGTGTAGCCACTGGGTAATGCCATGGTGAGCTTATAAGGGTATGAGAGTTCTAAAGGGAAATGATATTTTAGTATTATTATGAAAATAGTTTCAACCTAACAGAGCCCACAAAAGGATCTTTGGGACCTAAAGGGTCTTCTCTGTTGATCTTCCATGAAGTGAGATCTCTACCTGGAAACCGATGTGAAGCATGAATCAAAGCCTACAACAACAAAAACCAAAATGGTGTTTGGAACCGCAGGTGGCCCAGTTGATCTGTACTAAGAAGGCAGGGTGGAGGGGGTATATGTTTGGGCCATTTATTCAGACTGTGTAAAGAGAGTGGGTAGATACAGCAGATAAATATCATTTCAATTAAATACATGCAAACTAGGGAAAAGAGAGTTTACCATCACCACCCTACTTGCAAAGTACAAGAGAAGTTTGTTATCACAAGAAAGTAAAACTAGCAATAGATCTTACTGAAAGACTCCATATTCTTTGAATTTCTTGGTTTCCTAGTGTCACAGGGTTGCAGGGTTCTTGTCTCACGGAGTCGAAGAATAAATCTCAAGGACAAAGGACAAAAGGGTGAAGTGAACTGAAAGTTTATGAAGTGAAGGTGAGAACAGAACGAAAAGAGAAGGAACGCTCTAGAGTGAAAGGGGTCCCGAATGAGTTGCCACTGAGGGTTTTTATGGTCGGTCTGTTATAGAAAACTGACCAGGCAACTTGGTAAGTATCTTGCCAGTAACATGTAAGACAAACTTGGTGGATCTGTAAATATCATGAGAATATCCTGTCTATATTTGGAACAAACATGGTGGATTTTTTATGTTCCCTTCTCTCTGGTTAATATCTTGTCTATAACATTTCTTCACATCTGGTATTTCTGGGAGCCTAGTTAGGTAGACCCCTGTGTGAGCCTAGTCATGTAGCCCCCTACCTCTCTCTCCCTTCCTACCCTTGCCTGTCCCTTACTCAAAAGAATAGGCTAAGTTTCTATAATTCCAACATGGAATCATTGTGACAATATTATAAGAAATCTATTTTACACAGGGAGAAAATAAACTTTTTAAAGGTTTTTCTAATTTGTTATAATGTGTAATCATTTTCATGTGCTTTGTGCCAGGCACATAAAATTCAATAAAATTCAAAATAAAAAATTCAATACAATTCAAATTCAATTTAAAGTAACCTAGGAGTCTGTCCATGAGGACACTATAGGCTGAAAGCTATACATTCTGCCATTCTCTTTCCTTTCAAAAATGGGGTGCATGCTGCTCCGATCCACTCGTCACCGTTCTCTTGATGTTTCCTTTGTGTGCTCCCCACATCCAGACTCTCAAAGCTTTGTAAAGACATGTCCCATACAATAACCTAAAGAAGTCTGTGCCAGGGTACAGCTTGTGAACAACTCAGCCCAGGAATGCTGAACCCATCCCTACACACACACACACACACACACACACACACACACACACACACGGTGGTTTTAGTCTCAGGATGTTTTTTTATTTTGTGGAAAGANNNNCTTTCCAAAGTCCCACTCAGCTCAAGAGAACAACCATAATGCCTTTTTTTTAAAGACTGTATTTATTTATTTATTTATTTATTTATTTGAGAGAGAGAGAGAGAGAGAGAGAGGGAGGGAGGGAGCACAAGCAGGGGAGGAGCAGAGGGAGAGAGACAAGCAGACTCCACACTGAGGGCAGAGCCTGACATAAGGCTCGATCTCACGACCCTGAGATCATGACTTGAGCCGAAACCAAGATGGATGCTCAACTGACTGAGCCACCCCTGTAATGCATTTTTAAATCAGAAATGTAGCTCTATTTTTTTCTGAGCTAATGGCTAGAAATGATAAATATAAGGAATGACACTGTATTAGAAATTCAACTCATGCAACCCTAGGTAAGAAAAAAGTCAATCTTGTGAAAGCATACATACTTTTCAACTTTTCCTTTTCAATGCACTGTGAATAATACATTTTCAATATACTACAAATAATATCTTAAGGGAAATAAAATCAAACGAAGAAAGAAAGGAAAGTACGAGTGAGAGAAAATGGGTATAGATAATACCTTTAAATACAGTTGTTTCTCTTGCTTCTACCTTCTCTCTTGTAAAACCTGGTTCAACCAACAAAAATGTGAATGCTTTGAAGATTGAAAGTCTATAAGAGAAGTAGCTCTATGATTACTTTTGGAGCTTCAAGCCTCCAATATTTATTTTTATAATTTGACTGTTACTGTAACAGATACGACATTAACATCTGCAGAATCTGATGGAGACACCCACAGTGGAATCCTGCAAATGCACGCAAACACAATGTCCCCACCAGAGGAACAAGTCAGGTGAACAGTGACATACACCAGAATACTGCTGGCGTTTAGGGATTAGTGTAAATGGAAAACCAGTGAGGCAAGCAGGGAAAAAAAAAAAAAAGGTTAGGTAAATGTGTCCTAGAGAAATACTAGCCTGGAAAATTTACATTACCCTTTTCATTTTTCTAAACTAAAAATACATAGCGTAGTTTTACTGGAAAAAAATGGGGTGCATATTTTTAACAGGAGGCACTGGCTTGCCACATAAATGACCCATCAGGGAACATAGATGAAAGGACCAGCTACAGAGTTAAAATGACCTCAGTGAAAGCTGACACAACACAGAGGTGAGAATTTGCTGTATTCTGTCATTGGTGCCCACTGATCACCACCAGAGGACCGTCCCCCTCCCAGGTAGTGCCTGGAGCAATGGCACCTGAGTGGTCTTTCTGGGAGGTATTTAGGCAACTGAGAAAATGTGAGTATAAGTACATTAAACCTGGAGGGCAGCGAGCGGAGAGCTTGTACTCTAATTCCGAGCTGAGCTGTTCTAACTCTGCGGACTGGGCAAGCCTAGGAGCCGCCTCACCTCAGCTGTGACCTGTGATGATGATAAGCTGGGAGCCCTGAGGAAAGGCACAGGATGTGAAAACTTTCCGAGATCTTACTTCCCTTTCTTCTCTGCGAGTCATCTGATATACTCTGGGCGTCAGTTTAGTGACAGGTTTGTTTGCACACCAACGTTCACAAGTTTTTATAGAACTTCATTCGAATCCTTAACCAAGACTTAGAAAAATAAAAACATTTGTTTGATAAATATAAAACAAACATATAGCTCACTCTCTTTTTTAAGATTTTATTCATTTGACAGAGAGAGAGAGCAGCAGAGGAAGAAGGGAGAAGCAGACTCCACGCTGAGCTGGGAGTCCAATGCAGGACTCGATCCGAGGCCCCCGGGATCATGGCCCGAGCAGAAGGCTGACACTTAACATACTGAGCCACCCAGGACCCCCCACACATACAGCTCTCTTATCTAAGATTCTCTGCAGCACATGCTTTCCACGGGCTCTTAGAACAGTTTGAGAACGTTAGCTGTTTTTCAGAGAGAATTAATTAATGTTCTCTATCCAGGGACATTGTGTCATGATGAGGACTTACATTGGACTTAATTTCTCTCTACTTCCCATTCTGTTTTCTTTTCTTTTCTTTTTTCTTTATTTTTTTTTTTGTTATCTAAAGTGTAATTTTATTTTTATTTTTTTTTCCACAACACATGCCATCCCCAATGTCCATCACCCAGCCACCGCATCCCCTCACCCACCTCCCCTCCAGCAACCCTCAGTTTGTTTCCTGAGATTAAGACTCTCTTAATGGTTTGTCTCCCTCTCTGGTGTTGTCTTGTTTCAATTTTTCCTCTCTTCCCCTCTGTTCTTTTTATGCATTATTTGAGAGCTTTTCTCTTCTTTTTGCCAAATACGTTTAACAGCACCACTCCCTTGAGTTGTATGTGGTTGTGTGTGTGTGTGTGTGTGTGTGTGCATGTGTGTGGGGGTGCCTGTATTCCATTTTATTTTTCATGTATTACTTACGAAGTATCGATTTTTGTCTTGTAACTATTGATATGTTTTTGTTCCCAGCTTGCAATAGTTCTTGGACTTTGCTGTTTCTATTGTGAAGCATGAAACCCACTTGCCCTTGAGTCACACTTGCCTCAGGTCTGCACCAAACTCTGCCCTCTGGAGAACGGAAGGATGCTGGCGGGTTTTTTTCCAAGTAGTTCTTGGCATGGCTGAAGGCTCTCATTGGCTCTAAAAGAAATACTGTGGTCTGGGCTTCCTGGCAAAGGGCCTCTTTGAGAAGCACACCCCAAGGAAACAAACCCGTTCTGCTGCTACTTTCTGGTTTCGTTGGTTTTAAACATCCCTCTCGTAGCTCAGAGAGAACAGCAAAGGGGCTACTTCGGGAAGTAGCAGACACTCTTTATTTTGCACTCTCTTTTATCTGGGCATTGCTTATAAAATAACAGAAATTTATAAAGTGCTATAACATTTGAGTTATTTTTAATCCACCGTTGGGTTGTGTAGCAATAAAAATACAGACAGTGATGAGGCAATGTTCAATAAACCAACATTTTATTGCTGTAGAAGGAGCCTATGTAAACCTTCACCCAACGTCACTCTGTCCTTAACTCCAGGGAACCAGCCGCAAAGTACACCAAGGTAACTCCTGCTTTTATATATTCTCTATGTAGTTACCCTTCCTTCATTAATAAAAATGATGATGTGATTTTAGCCTATCTCATAAATATGCAACATTACAAATGGTGCAGGAAAAAAAAGAGTAAAAGCACCTGAAAGCTAATTTGTATTTATTCCCTAATATGGCGAGCAAACTATATATTTCTCATCTTGCTTTTTTTCTCTTAATGTAACCCAGAAATATCTTTCATGCTTCTATGAAGCTTTTATAATTGTCAGATTTAATAGTAAGAATGATTTTTTTCTCACTTCAGCATTGAGATTCCTTTTTCTGACTCTCTGAGTTACCCTTGTTAATATAGAACTGTGAGTTCTTTCTCCTTAATTTGATGCCTTAAGCAGAGAAAAATCATTGTTGTATTCAGTCTATGTTTTCGGTGAAGACTTAGAAGCACAGGCCAAAAAAAAAGGCAAAGGCAGTGAGCACTGAGAGCTTTCATTCCAGTGTTGTGTCCACTGCTGCAGAATCCCTTCCTCATGTCTCAAGATGGCAACACCACACTGGCTCATTTGTACTCTGGGAGATGATTACAAAGACCCCCAGCCTCCAAAAGAGTGGCAAGAAATGATCTTGGTTTAGCCCTAGAGTTCTTAACAAAGACTAACATTTGGGAGGGAAAATGAAGGAGGCATAATGTACACTTGCTCATCATTCAAAATGTCCTTAATTTTGAATCAAGATGCTTGAAGTGAATCACTTCGTTAATATTGCAGGAGAGGTCATTTCTGTTGCTGAGCTTGGAATGGTATGTGGAAATGTTAGGAGACTTGGCAAGAGGGCTTAACAAGTATCCTCAGGCAGTCCAGCTCAAGGTGTCCTTCGTCATCCACATTACGGCATGGCCACTTTCCTGGGGGGACAGCTCTGGCAAGGTGCCCTTCCCATCATCCTCAGCATGAACTGAGGTGAAGGCAAACACGTTGTCAGGAAGGACCGGTGCTGCTAATCCATGTAGTAAATAACGATACTGTCAGTAGTTATTGCAGCAAAATTTGGTACTAGAATTGAGGGCATTTGGGAGCATTTTCAAGCCTCCAACACAGTCAAGAATTTCTCCCCTAAATCCATGGTTCAAAGAATTTCTCTGTTCACGATATAGAACAATATCAATTTTAGGTAGAGGAAGAGTGAAAAAGAAAAGAAAATGATACACTTTTAAAAGTTTAAAAGAAAATATCTATAAATATTTATCTACAAATATCTACAAATGTTTATCTGGTATTTGGATAGCGAAAGACTTTGTAAGCTTTATGTAAGGAAAACGTCATATGGAAAATTACCATATGGATTTGATTATCTAAATATTAAAATTTCTATATGTCAACATTACAAACAAAATTAAGTCCATCAAAAATCTAGTAAAATATCTGCAACCAGTACAACATTGTTATTTGTATTTATTTATTTATTTATTTTTAAAGGTTTTATTTATTTATTTGAGAGAAGACAGAGAAAGCATGAGTGGGAGGAAAGGGTAGAAGGAGAGGGACAAGCAGACTCCCTGCTGAGCAGGGAGCCCGATGTCATGCTGGGCTCTATCCCAGGACTCTGAGATTACCACTGGAGCCAAAGACAGACACTTAACCAACTAAGCCACCCAGGCACCCCTGACATTAATTTTAAACTGAAAATAGGTAATGAAATAAAAATAACAATGATAATTCAATAGTTGAATATGTAAAAATCATAAATTGAAAATTCATGAAAGAATAAAAACAAAAGTCTCACAAAAACTGGGGAAGTGGTGAACTTCCCAGGAGACGGAGTAGACATGTTTTCCCTATTCCTCTACTAAGTACAACTACAAACATTAGCATTCTATGTAAAACAAACATAAGAAGTCTATGGAACATAGAAGATGACAAGACTGGCTAAAGACCTGGGGACTCAAGGGACAAAATAGTGGTAAGTTCCCTGGGGTTTTTCCTCATATATTCTAGACTTGGATCTGAAGAAGCCAGCAACTCAGGTATATCAAAAGACACAAACAAACAAAGCCCCCAACAAAAGCCTGCTCTCTCTATCCAAAGGACCAGGAAAGGGGCAGCCTAGCAAAGAGAAGTTTTAGACAATAATCACTCTATTATATCTAAGCACCACAGAAAACAAACCACACACACAAAACCAACCAACCAACAAAAAGGCACAACTGGCTCCACCTCAGCCTACACCCACAGAGGCCGAGTGGGTTCATCATTGTCCACTGGTAACGAGGCCGACCTCCTTCTGTGGTTTTAGTGGAGGTCATGAGGGAGCACTCCTATTCCTGCTGACCAGGGAGACATCAGCAGGGGCCTACTGGGGAGCCACAACTCCCCCTTACATCCAACACTAAGTAGGGCTTCACTTGCTCAGGTGCCTCCAGAGGTTGAGTGGTGGACCTAGATTTCCACCCCATCAGGCAATAGTGACATGGCGCTCCAACATTTTTGTCAGAATTTCTGGGGAGCCAGGACCTCATGATGTTTAAATCACAGAAGTGGCCTCAATGACAAGATCACTTATACTGATCCCTTATGCTGCCTTAATTTCTTCAAGAAGGTTCTTCCTCGTTAGTGTTAAGGCGGGAGTTGGTGGATAACCTAGAATAAAGGGGTAATCCTTTATGACGTCGGACCGTTTCTCATGTGAATTCCTGGTTCGGTAGTAGCCGAAGCGTAGTGCCAGGGGTGGCTGGGGAAGGGCCGGGGAGAAACGCCGGGGCAGAGCGCTGAGAGAACTGAACTTGTTAACGCCGAGCGAGAATTCGTCCGTGACCCGACGCAGGCCTGCCCCGTGTGCGTGCGCAGAGGGAGGAGGCAGCCGAGCTCCAGCTCTATCAACACGCGCGACACACAAGCGGCACCTGCCACCAACCAGGAGGTGAGGGTGACCTGTTCCATGAGCAGTCGACACAGATCCTGAGTCAGGTTTTGGATTTCCATACGGTATCTACCTGGGCAGTTAAACCAATTATATCTAAAGTCCAAGTGTAAGGAGGCAATAAAAATAATTGTAAAAATTCTTTCGACACAGAATTCACAGGCTTCCGAGATCCAGGTCGTTGTGATTGGCCTGGACTCTGCCGAGCGCACGGGTAACGGCTCACACGTGGCTCCCAGCCATGGGGGGTATAGCTACGGATTCGCCCACTTAGCAAAGGTTCCAGAGTAACACGGCTTCCTGATACTCCAGTCTTCGTTCCTCATTTTTGAATAATTCTAGATGTACATGACATTTTTTGTGGCGTTTTAGGCGGTTGGCACGTTGCGGCCATCTGGCAGGCAGCGAAGGAGCGCACCTCTGAAGTTATGAGGCCACGCATCAGTGCTTAAAAACAGAACAAAAGCTGGGTGTTTATTGTAGCGGAGCAGCGTAGACCCTGAGGGTCTTAACCCATCAGTATTCACAGAGGTGTCTTCACACAGAAGCATCTGCTGCCCTGGAAAGCCATTTTTAGCTAGACAAACGGTTGCTTTCTGTGACAAAAATCAACAACGGACAAATTGAAAAGGTAAAAATTAAGTAATCTTAAATGCTTTCCTTGTTTTTGAAGTGGGCCTATCAGAGATATCAAAATTCGGGGGTGTTATACGTTCCTCACTGGCAACTGTTCAATGATTTTGCAGGATAAATCCAAACTCTTTGGTTTGGACGTGAGGCCTTTTGCAGTCTAGATCCGGTCATCTTTTAATTTGATTTCCATAATTCGCAAACAGAAATCTTATTTCTCACCTGGGAAGAAACACTTAATAGGTCCCTGAGCGCTTATACTCTTCTCCTTCCTGTGTCTTTATCTGGATTCACATGGCTTCTGACTCTTGGAGAGCATATTACCCGCTGTTCACCTGAAAATTCCTCCTTCAAAACTCAATTTCCCTAAACTCTCAAAACGCACCAAGCACTTCTTTTTGTGTTCCCCTGCACGTCTATTTTATCACATTTAAGGTACATATTGTAATCATCTGTACACCCCTTCATCTCCCCCCCCCCCACAATTGTGTTTGTTCATTTAATAGATACCGAGCTATAACTATGTGTGAGGCTCTGTTCAGAGCACGGGGAATACAGCAGGTGTAGAAGTCAGAGTCTAAAACAGAAAGCACTTTTGAGTGTTTACGACAGAGGAGAGTGAGTTCAGAGTATTGGTTAGAGAAGGTGAGACCCACACAGGGCAAGGGGAAGCAGTGGGGAAGTGAACAATACCGGGAAGGCACGTCCTGGGACTGGAGAGGCTGAGAGAGGGAGAGACCTACAGGAGCCCAGGGGTGGAGATCGCCTTTCAGAACCTGGAATGACACAGGCCTGCCCTGCAGGAGTTAGCTGGGGGCATGGGGGGCGGGGGCAGCTTCTGCTAGAGAGACCAGCGGAGGAACAAATGGAGGGAGAAATTCCCCTCTTCTCCCTTCTGTTCTCTGATCTCCTGCTAGTGCTCCCCATTGTCAAGTCCATCTGGAAGCCAGCTAAGGCAGGGGCAGGAGAAATAGAGTAGGTTTGGCTCCCACTGTGACACAGAGCAGAGCAGTGGAAGGGTGCAGAATGACTCTGATCGGCACAGCAGTGAACAGTTTTATCCCCCCTGCCATCATGAGTATATGAGCATTTCACTCTATCTCAAGGAGTGAGATCAGATTAACTCCTTGCGTAAGGATTGCACATAGTATGTGGCCAACATGCGTCTCGGATGCCTTAACTGAACAATAAAAAATCATGCAGATATGGGGCGCCTGGGTGGCTCAGTCGTTAAGCGTCTGCCTTCGGCTCAGAGTGTGATCCCGGTGTTCTGGGATCGAGCCCCACATCAGGCTCCTCCGCTGGGAGCCTGCTTCTTCCTCTCCCACTCCCCTTGCTTGTGTTCCCTCTCTCGCTGGCTGTCTCTATCTCTGTCAAATAATAAATAAAAATCTTAAAAAAAAAATCATGCAGATAAACAATCTTTATGATCTCATGGTTCCCTCCACATCTCGGACTGCTCCATGAGAAAATACTTTGGATGACAGCTTCATCTCCTGATAACAAATAAAGAGCATGGCTTCCACTTCCCGCATGGGTAGCTTATGAGTCCTATATACGTGTTGTGTTTTCTGTGGTGTTTTATTTGGACCTCATAAATCTGATTCTGTTCCAAGGTTTCATAGGCCAGAAGATTATCAAGGTCACTGTAGTCCAGGCAACGTGAGCTGGTGTGACGATTTCTGGGTTTCATTCTGCTGTCTTCCGCAGAACATAGCCTGTCCCGCCCCTCTCGCAGATGCTGTAGTCCACACTCTGACCGCAGCGCTCGGTTTGCCTCCTGCACCCTGGGCGGAGGAGAGGGCACTGGAGCTGCTCTCCAGCCCTCCTGGCGCAGACGTTTGCAGGGTTCTGCTGAACTTGTTGGCAGAACTCTCTTAAGTGCTGTGAGAGGCATTTAAATTAGCAGCTGTTCTTCTCGTTCCTACAAGGTCCTCTCCCGGGCCAAGGTCTTTTTCTGGGCCATTATAAATGCCAAAAATAGCTCAAAAGGCGTGGATAAAGACTTCTCATAAACACTGCATTAAAGTGATTCAGTTCAGCAAACATTTTGGCATGTCGATTCTGTGCTTGGCATGTCGATTCTGTGCTTGGCATGGCGCTGATCAGAGGGAGGCAACGCAAATCACAGAGCAGTGAAGAGTGTGAAGTCAGGTTGGACCGCCTCAGTTCCACCATTCAGTTAAACTATGGGACCTTGGCTGAATCTCTGTGGACTTCCGCCTTAGTGTTCTAATATGTAAAATGGGGATAACAATGGCATCAACTTCAAAGTATTTTAAGTATGACGTGAGAACAAAGTGTTGTACATGGTGTTAATAACCACCATCATTATCATTCTTATTACAAGGGCTGCACAGACTATACACTCCTGGAGGGTGACGATTAAGGTGACCACCTTTGTATCCACCCAGTGCCCGGCAGATAACCTTTAACCACTTACTTTTTTTTTTTTTTTTTTTTTGGTTCTACACAAATAGAACTCAAAACTGAAATGCATCAAGTTGTCTGTCCTATTAGAAAATGCCCTAACTTCAGTCCTGATTCGGTTGGGGAAAATCCGTGCTGTATACAGCACCCTAGCCTCTACGGTGTCTCTCAGCTGTCTTGCTCTGTTTACCCTCAGTTTGCATTTCAGGATTATGGGAGTTTAAGAGGGAGAGTGGAGAAGTTAAAGAAGGCAGAGATGGGAAAGGCCAAGTCAGAGTAAAAGCAGAGGTAAGACACAGTTCCAAGCACCGAAAGGGAGTAACGTTAATGAAAAACTATTCTCTTCCACTGCACACTCACTCTGTTTCCACTCTCATGTGGACGCTCGTGCAGTTCCCCTTGCTTAGAAGGCCTGCCTCCTCCTTCCTCCAGGCGCCCAGATCTTTGGCCCAAAGATGTGTTTCTACTGGGCCCACAGGAGTATTTTCAACATGGGACATACTTCCCTGACAGGTCTGAGTAGGTATTGCTCAGAGGCCCAAATGTGATCTTGCTGCTTTCACTCATTAATTCATTTGTGCACTGGGCAACTGGCTCATTTACTAAGGTATACCGAGTTCCTACTCTGTGGTTGTCACTGGACTAAGGTGAATGGGACAGATGAATGAGTCCTGGGCCTCAGCCTCGGAAGACGTCTGTAAAGAGACACCAGTGTGAATGAATAGTTATATTTGTGAGATAAATTTAGACAGAAGTACCTATGGGTGTTGTGTGGACAAAGAAGTAGGAATGACTAATATTATATAGGATTTTTCTTGGCTACATATCTAGTCTTTCTCAAACCTTCTCATTCTCTGCTCTCAACATTCAATTATCTTGGTCAATTCAATTGGTCTATTCAGTAATTGTTTATCGCTATATGCTGAACTTTGCAGAAATCTAAAGTATAAGTGATATTTTCTTGGGGCATCTGGGTGGTTCTGTCAGTTAAGTGTCCGACTCTTGATTTCGGCTCAGGTCACGATCTCCAGGCTGTGGGATAGACCCCCAAGTCAGGCTCTGCTTTCAGTGGGGAGTCTGCCTGAGATTCTCTCCTTCTGACCCTCCCCCCAGCTGTGCTTGTGCTTACTCTCTCTCTCTAAAATAAATAAATTTTAAACTTTAAAAATTATACTTTTTTCCCTCCTGGGTCTTCACAAAATATTAGGGAGACAAAAAACAAACAAACAAACAAACAAACAAATCCTATGGCAGACCTCTAAACAATATAGATTACAGTGTGGAAGGAGGTCATGAAGGAGACAGAGCTTAACTTGGGTTTGCAGGTATAAATTGGGGGTTGGTACCTGGAAGACAAAAGAAAAGAACCTTCTAGGCAAGGGAAGAAACTTGGGGCCTGAGAGCAGACAGACTCATGGTGAGTTGAAAGGACATAAGACAAAGAATGAATTCAGAGTGTTAGGATGGGAGAGATGGTGGGAGAAAAGGTTGGACTGAAGGGAACAGTCAAATTATGCAGAGCCTAGGGGCGCCTGGGTAGCACAGTCATTAAGCGTCTGCCTTCGGCTCAGGGCGTGATCCCGGGTTCCGGATGGAGTCCCACATCGGGCTCCTCCGCTGGGAGCCTGCTTCTTCCTCTCCCACTCCCCTGCTGTGTTCCCTCACTCGCTGGCTGTCTCTCTGTCACATAAATAAACAAAATCTTAAAAAAAAAAATATGCAGAGCCTAGAAATCCCAGGGGGGAAAAAGTCTAATTAATTAGAGTATCCACTATGTACTCTGTACTCAGGAGCCCATGCTGTACTTTCTGGGAAACCACAGGGCGAATGAATGAATTACAGGCTTTCTTTGGCCAACTGAACACACTAGACAGTTCTGTTGTAAAGAGACATAGGTAACCTCTAGCCTGGACTTAATATTTAACTTCCTGCCTTTGCCTCTTTATTAAATGTCAGTCCCTGTCGCTGCCTTTAAACCTTTTCACTTTGATCTCTCTGCTGTTGTGAGGTCTGTTGGTGGTTACGTGGAAAATCGTGGTTACCTAGGTTCCTAAATTGTGCTCATGTGGCTCACCTTTTGTCTGCAAGTCCTAAGACGATGACAGCTTGTCAACAATGTCACAACCCAGTATGGGCCAACCTTTCACCTTCTCACCTTCCAGACTGACGTCTCTGAAAACATGTCAACACACATGGCTTGGAGTGTGGTTGTGGAGGTGTGGGTAGAAGAGCAGCTGCGGTCATGCTGAGGAAAGCACTCACGGAGACGAATGAAATGGAAAACAGCAGACAAATACACACACACACACACACACACACACACAGATATATATATATAGAGAGAGAGAGAGAGAGAGACCTGAAGAGCTAGACGACTTGAAAGAAATAAAGGTGGCAGTCCTAAAAAGAAAAACCAAGCTACTAAGCATTTAAACAACAAGTTGAGTATTGTTTATAAACAGTCGCATGGGAAATCCATGTGGGACGGAATCAGGGTTAACATGAGGCCTCTAGCCAGGGGGCTGAGAAATAGATTTCTCTCGATACCTTTCTTGGTGTCAGAGGGCTCTGAGATTATCATTCCACTTCCCTGTTGCTTCTGACCTGGTTCCTTTGCTCTGTTGTCAGTGGAAGGAAGGAAAGGAGCTTCCTACCTTCTCTCCCAGTGCCCACCTCCTCAGCCCACATCAATGAAGGAAAACACCCATGGCTAATCTTTCAGGTTTGCTGAGGGTTTTTCCAATTGGGAAAGAGGACCTGAGCTTATTGGGGATCCCTTCCCAACCCTCTTACTTTTTTGCCCACAGGAAAAAGTAGTCACAAAGATACTCAAAGAAATAAAGTAGCTCCATCTAATATGGTGAAGGAAATTTCACTGTTTGTGCATCTCCTGGGAGTCTCATAAATGAAGCTGAGACAGGAAGTTTATCCCTCCTGAGGATGAGGGGAGGGACCAGCAGCGACTGGAGTCTACAATTTTGAGGGAAAGAGAGTCTTAAGGGTTTACCCTCTCCTTT
Source organism: Ursus maritimus (assembly GCF_017311325.1). Lineage (NCBI taxonomy): Eukaryota > Metazoa > Chordata > Mammalia > Carnivora > Ursidae > Ursus > Ursus maritimus. The sequence continues at coordinate 27,880,741 of NW_024423897.1, forward strand.
TTGTTTCATTTCTCTAGCCAATAACCACATGAATCCTGACCAGGCCTGGCCAGGCTTTGATGTGACGAACGGGTTGTGAGGAAGCTGTGAAAACAGTATTTTCAAGACAGAAGAGAAAAGAGAGAGAACCAGGATCCCAAGTTGAGGTTCAACTATTTTCTTTTTTCCCAGAGGGGATTTCCAGTTGCTGTTGGCACAAGTAGCATTTTGTTGTAGTGAACTTGCAAAACAAGACTTAGACATATTAATTTACCCTCAGCTTATAGTTTGGGACCATTGGGGTGGACGGGCAGAAACCACTTAAGGAAGTGGCCGCAGCATACAATAATACTGCTCTGCCCGCAAATTTTTCAAATTGTGTGTCTTCAGACATTCAAAAGTATTTGCTGCTAACGTATTCAGGTCTTGGAGGATGCCAAAAAATAAAGTTTTTTATCTGGACGAGCTTCCAGTCTAGTGGAAGAAATGAAGCAGGGCTGTGGCTCTTACCTATGGCAGAATGGGATGGAACCCACAAGAAATGTTCACTCTAATGGCTGTAAGATTGCATCTGGGGACAGGTTTCAGAGAGGAGGTAGGATTCCCTTTGAGACTTTTAAAGAAAAGTAAAAGCCGACCGATCTGACAGTGGTAATGGGTAGAATGATTTGACTCATAGGGAAATGGGGTGAGGAAAGACAGAGAAGTAACAAAGCCCAAGGTTTGGTGGACTTAGGGATTAATGGGATCCTGGTTTGACTGGAAATAATAGTCATGGGAAGTGATATAGACAGATAGATAGGTAGATAGATAGATAGATAGATGATAGAAAACTGTTTAATTTCTTCACACAGAGCTTCAATACTGTGTTACAATGTGGTTCATGAAGTAACGAGAAACCACAAAATCTGAGCAGGACAGGACTCTGATGAGGAGATCTTCAAGGCTGGGTGAGAGGTTTGCTTCCTATCATGTCCTGCAGCATCCCAGTTTGTAACTGCCTCTATCTGTCCTCGCTTAGTGATTGTGGACTCTTATAAGACAGAAACCGCTTCTTGGAAGGTGAAAACAAGTATCTAGAGAACACGTGTCACAGAAACTGGTACATACAATGGGCTAAAAACAAATAAATGATTTGAATAGATAAATGAAAATATTAGAGCTGACAAATATTGCAGCATTCCAGGGAAGCAGAGATATTTTGGATGGAGACTTGACAGCTCGAGACTGAGCGGATGGAAGGGGCAAGAGAAATGGTTTCAATGTGGTGACTTCGGGAATGAATGTGCCCTGAGCAGAAATAAGGTAGTCAATAAGCCATCAGCGCTGCTACTTCGATGGAAAAATGTGCTAGTGCGCTCTTCCTAACCCTCATTCTTAGAATTATGCAAGCTGAAATAGCATTCCTGATCCCTGGAAACCAATGTCACTCAGACAATATTATAAAACAAAATCAATGCTTATGAAATTTACTATCTGCTTACATATTTTTAAAAAAACTTCTGTACATTAAAAAACAAATTGATGTCTTTGTCAGATGCCTTTTGAATGTTTATATGTAGCTGAATATCTTCCCTCATGTCCAATGTATGACCGGTCCCTTTTACCCTCTACGAATTAAGGAAACACCCATAAGGAGAATGGAAAGAAAGTGGTGGATCTATTATTAGCTACATGATGTAGCTAAATGGTGGCTTTGCCCTGTTACTTCTGCCAAATCATCTTGGTTGAGTAGCAGAAGTGGACAAGATATGAAAGCGACGGAGAGAGACTGTGGTCCCCTTTAGTCCAAAGGGGGGGACCCATTCTTTGTCACTTTCTTCAGTAATGCTAATAGAAATTTAAAATGATATTTAATTATAAGGTTTTAAAAAATTAAACACTGAATGAAGGTTTATATAAAGTTATGAAATTAAGCATAACATTAGCAAAGAGAGACTACCGGTGGTAGCAGGTAGAGTATAATGTTCAGGAATGCAATTTTTTACCCCAAGGGCCCCAGAAATTGTGTTAACTACGTCAGTGCTCCAAGAGAACTACAAAGCATTGCAGGAATTTGGAGCAGGGAGTCATCATTTATGGCTGGGTGATCCAGAAAGTATTCATGTACTTGAGGGTACATGAATTTGGCCTTGAATTATGGATAGATTTGCAATAGGCAGAAACTCAAGGAAAAAGATTCCAAATAATAAATTGCAGAAAGCTACATTGCTCCACGGCTGCTGCATCTCACCACTAGAATATTGATTATGCTATAAGCCTACAACTATTAAGAAATACGTATCCCAGAAGTTAACCCAGAAACACATAAAGAATAGAAATGCTCCCAATTACACCGCTGCAAAAATTTAGTTAGATGTCAGAGTAGTAAGTATGTATAATAAAATTCAGGATAGTTAGAGTTTATACCATGTTAGAAGAAAGCAATTCCTTTGGAGGGAACCTTATTTCACCATTGACTTATAATTATAGATGTACTTAACTCCATCACTGATTTATTTTTATTGGAAGTGAGGATTAGTACTTTAAAGTGTCTCCCTTCCATGTATGTCAAGTAGTTAATGACCTGTAAATGAACTCTTAAATATGCTAAAGAAGCTCATTATTTAAGGTAATTATTTAGCAAAGCAATGATCCTTTGATTATGCAAATTACTGACATTAAATTATAAATCTGTGAGTATCCAGTTTTACCTTTCATTCCGGGCCCTCAAAATGACCTTCCAAACCAGGTATTTATTGCTTGATCCAAAGTTAAGATGAATAACAGGACGATGAAAATACATACTTCAAGGGTGATAAGAGAGAGTAGCTGTTAGCAACGTCCAGGGATTTCTATATTTCCTTCAGCTGATGCAGGTGGAGCTGGAGATGATGATGATGATGGTGACTGATGGTGATGATGATGGTGATGATGATGATGGTGGTGATAGCTGTGGCTTGTTATATTCCTCCTGCTGAGTAGTTGTTTAGATTTACGAATATATTATGTGCCAATCAGAAGACATATTTCAAAGATTTTTGGCTTTAATGTTGCTTTATTTGAAGACCATCTTCATCGGACAGACATTTATGTTACTTTTTGTGTATGTACTTAGTGTCCAGACATTTATAAGTTACTTTTTATGTATGTACTAAGGGTCAAATCATTTACTAGGGACTGAAAATAATCTGTGCCTGGTAACAAGGAAGAGGGGTGATGGGGAGTGGGGGGGGAAAGGCAGGCAATCAAGAAACCTTTTCATTTTGTGGTGAGTGAGATGGATGAGCTCTGGTCAGATACTCTGAGAAGACTCAGAAGAATCACCTGGTCCGGTCTGGGAGAAAGAGCGAAGGTGGTAGAAGTGAAAACAGACTGAAGGCTAAGGGGAGTACAACTTGGAGATGGGAAGTGTGGCTGCCTGAGGCAGAGAGAAAAGGCCTGGGAGAGGTAAGTAGCAACAGGCTGTTCTCTGGGCTGCAGATAAACTCAGGGTCTCCAGTGCCGTGTATCAGGATCACAGCGGGGGCAGTAAAAAATGAGGCCCTAGAGGGGAAAGAGGGAAGAAGGGGCCTGAAGTTTTATTTTGAGGGATATGTTAGGAGACACTGAAAGATTTTAAGTAAGGGGCCTATAAAATCAGGTTTGCATTTCAGAAAGTATCTTTATTTTAATATCACTTGTCATATTAAAAACATTCAGTGGCCTATTTACTATTTAGCGGCGAGCAAAAGGAGGGAGGGTCTTATGTGCGCTGAGCTAACTCTTTAGTTGCTGCCTCCAGGCATGCGCAAGTGGAGGCAGTGTCTCCGTACTAAAGAGGTATTCACTACCTTAGCAATCATAAGGATGTACTCATACGTGCTTGCTGAGGATCTGCTCTGGGTAGAAGGCACTGGATTCAGTCGAGGAGAGCCATAGGAGGCTACTGATACAGCCCGCACGGAAGTCAACAAAAGAAGTCACAGGAGAGGTCAAGACACTTGAATGTGCTCAAGACACCCACGAAGAGAAATTAAAAGGCTTGGCTATTAATTGGTGGGGATTGAGTGAAAGGGAGGGTAAGAGGGGATGACTTGTCTCCTAGCTTGAGGAAACAGGTGGATGGGGTGGCCATTCATGGTTCATTGAGAGAAGTGTGAAAGGAGAGTAGACTAGCCTGGGGTGGGGACACCAGTGAGTTTATCCGAGGTATCTCTGGAACGCTGTTTGGCATTATGTGACCCTATAAATTGGAAGCTCAGGAGAGCGGGAGGAACAAGAGCTGAGTTTAGGAGTCATCACGGGAGCTGGAGCCATTCATGGTGGACAGTGTCTTCCAAGTAGAGCACAGAGAGTGAGGTGCCACCATCTTGGGCAGCGAGTCTTGTTCCCTAGGTGATAGTGCTTTGCGCGCGCATGCGCGCGCGCGCACACACACACACACACACACAACTAGACAAAACACACACAATTTAATGGATCCAGGAAACGATACATCGTATCAAAACAGATATGAGATTGACTAACCTACTGCAACCACTTTCTTACACATCTCAGTATTTACAGGTTTCCTAGGTGGGGGGCGAAGTGCATTCACAAACATGCCCCTTTGTGGGTAAGGATATCCCTCCCCTACTCTTGTTCACATGGAAGAATACGTGCTTTTATAGACTTGATGTAGAGATATTGTTTTCAGTTAGCCCTTCTCTGTTTCCCGAATACAAAAAAGGAATAGAGAATCTTAATTGATCTCCAGTAAAAAATTCAGAGGCAAATTATTCTTAATTTAGGTTAAGTTATCCTAATAAATAAATTGGGTCTCTTGTTTACTAATTTTCTGCTTTTTCCTAAATTCTATGTCTTGTCTACCTATTCTTTTTCTCAGTTCTTCTCCACCTTCTTCTCTACCCTTGAGAATTATGAAAACTGATTCAAAGCTTCTTGCTTACTGCCTCTCTCGGAAATCCTTCTGAATATGGCTGCCAACATACTTCCAAAACTCCGCTGCCATGGCGTCACTCACTAAGAGCCGGCAATGACTTTTCCATTGCCAATTACATCAAGCGCAGACTTCTTCTCCTCCAGGCTCTCTAGAATAAAATCACACCTAGCCTAGGGAGTGGTTTTAATGATTCCCTGATAGAGCTCTTCAAGGCAATCAGACCTAAATCTTCATTTATTCAACCCCCTAGTCTGCTGGAATTCTTACACTTGTTTTCTGTTTTGCAGAGCTGGGATCTCAGCAATAATAACCATGGTTTATCAGAAAGAGCACAGAGATGAGACTCAGAAACCCTGGCCCTAGGTTTGGAGTCTAGTGACTCTTTTGACAAGCTATTTAATTTCTTATCTATAGGATAAAGAAATCTGCTAACACCTTTCATAGGGTTATTCTGAAGGGTAAATGAGACCATCTATGTGAACGTGCTTTCTAAAGTGTTAGATAAAGCAAATCCTATGTAATCAAAATTTCTCTTATCTGAAATTCAAGAATACATGATTTTTAAACAATGCATATGTTTGATTGCTTTGAAATTTTTAGTGTTCCTTGACACAGGTTAAAGTCATTACCATTCGAAATAATTAAAAAGAGGGACTTGGAAACAGCAGTAGAGGCCAAATAAACACTCAACAAGTTCTTGGGGATCCTCAACATTGGTTTTCCAAAAGGGCAGGCTTAAAAGGGTTTTAAGTTAGCATAGGATGTAGGACTATACTCTTGCCAACTATATTCCTATGATGAAGGATGCAGAGTAAGTGTAAAGGGAATGGCAGTTCCGGAAGTGAGTAGGATTGAGCCATGAAGTCATAAAGATATCATCAAAATTTTGTTTGAGGAATCAAAAGCTAAAAATTCAAAAAATTAAGTGCTTTCTAATATATGTTTTATCTACAATAAAGCAGAAAGAGATATATCAGCAAATCATTATAACTTTGTTGCAAAAAGATTACGAAAAGTATCTGGTGAATAAGTAAATGGAAATTAGTAATACACTACTCATTATCACTAATTTAAGGATTCAAAATGTTATACAGATTGCAGTTTTTAGTTCAATGAATTCAAAAGTATTTACGAGTTTGTGTAGTTTCACTCAGGAGCCTTGCATCTGTAAGCCTACTTGCCTTCATATGCCAATTTTCCTTTCCCTTTTGTTTTAAACACCCTGACCTCAGGTTGGGGAAGGTCTATGGGATATCGAGGGTCCAGCTAACACCATGGATCTTCCATGGTATTTCCCCCATAGCTATGACATAGATCATCTGTTCTTTTCCTGAGCGTTGCCGACATTGTTGTTTTTGTGCGATTCAGGAATTATTTGCAAACATGGTTTTGCTTTTCTCAAACAGACTGAAGGTTCCCTACGGCCAACACAAAATCTAATACTCTCTATTCTTTATAAGAATCTTGTGACTAAATATGTACTCTAGACTCTTAACAAATATTTCCAAGAGTAACTGAAATCAAGTCTAATAAACAGAGATTTGCTATCTATGGTTTCTCAGCTGTAAATGTAATACGAGTAAAAAAATGTTATGTCTTGTGAGAATATAAACTTAGTTTCTCATATTTACTATTAATGTGTTTAGAAAACCAACTTTGTTTACGGACTAATGCCTTATTCAGTTAATGAGATGTCTGTTATAAAAAGTAATGGTTTAAAAATCATTTTCCAATTACTAATCAAGTCACAAATGCTTAAAATATTCAAGATGGTTCCTCTGAAATGCTCCTTTTGATATTATGCCTAGTTGTTTATACAGCATACTTACAAAATGTATAAATCTTTTGTTTCAATCCTGTATTTCTTGACAGAATTGGAGATAAAAATGGTACTCAACATGGCCCATTAAATCTATCACAAGTATTTGGGGGGTATACTAGCAAGAAGGGTTGTTTTTTTTTCTCTTATTCCCTCTTATTTTAAAAGTATTCTATAAATGAAAAGGGCAACATCATTTTTAACGTTTGTTGAGAATTTCAAATATCTAGTCCCCAGAAGCAAGATTCATCATCAGGAATATCTGAGGCCTAGCCGGGTTTGCAAAATACTGCCCACATATACCGTACTTGTTGAACAAATTCAGATTTATTGAAAGTAAACATTTACATTGGCTACAATGTTAGAACTATTACAAAGCTGGATAAAAGAGGCTTAAGTAGCAATAGAAAGCAAGTGCAATAAAAAGTGAATAGAGAAAATATTTGGCCTTAGTGATCTCTTGGCAGCATTTACATTATGTACATATTGTTAAATATTTATAGTAACTCTAAGGCACCAAAGGCTAAATAGCAGGTTGCAATACTATTTTGTGCACAAAAGTCAAGAAATTTATTGTAAAGAAGGCTGGATAGTTAAAGAAACATAGGCATCTCTTAATGTTTACATAAAGGAGTGGCTGCATTTTTTTAAAATCTCAAATGATACATTAAATATTGGGCAGATTGAAGAAAATATTTTTAGAACATTAAATTATGTTGACTATGTAAATAAGCACTATTTTTTTTACTGACTTGCTGGTAAATGTGTAATGTAATCTATTCTTCAACACAGCTTTTTCACACTCATGGATATGTTTTGTCTAAAAACTACTTGAAATTCTTTTAACCTACAAAAACTTATCCTAATATAACATAGTGTATACAAAATCTCCAGGAAAAATTGACTGGACAATAATATACATCAAATTTATATATAATCAGACAAAATTTAGCAGGCATTCAATGCCAAAATAATTGACTATTCAGTCTGCCATTCTGGCAAAGCAGTTGAGTATTTTAATCCTTTAACTGTAAGTGGGCAATTGTTTGTGGCTTAGGTGAATGGATGTAAAACTGGCCCATGGAGAAAACCAATCTTAAAGGGAACTAATTATATTCAAATTTTGCCTTGAAACCCCTTCACATAACTCACTGGATCTTAGCTATGTCATTCATCACCAGTGGCGGAAACAGCCGTATTTCTGCACTGTCAAGGGGTAACTGACAATATCTATGTCTAGCATGGTCTTGACTGAATTATTTGATAGCTTCCATTTGCAAAATTTTATTTGTTCCTTCGACTGGATACCAATTTACCTTAACAAACAGTCTATCATTTGTCTTGAGGTAGTGTTATAATGAAGAATTCAGCAGAACAATTGAATAGCATCCTTTACAATGTGCTTCAAGTGCTACTATGAAGTCCATATATTTAAGTGGTAGACAGTCCAAGGTTGAGTGGCCCTTCATGACATATTAAATTACTGTCTGATGAAGGCATCCAGACATTAACAAGGATGATGAGTTTTTCCTTAAAATTTTCTCAAACACCATGGCCTCTGGCAAGTTATGGTATTATGGTATAAAGTACTGCTAAAATTCTTTCAGTGATTTTAAAAATTCATGGGCTTGCATATTAAAAATTTCCTTTCTCTTAAGCAAAGTGGAGAACAACTGAGAGATGTCTTTTCTAAACTCTTAAATTTTTCAACGAGAGATATTCAGAACATTAACAATAGTTTTGGGGTTGGTTTCTTACACCACATTTTTGATACTAAGTTGAAGGATGTGGCACTCATTTAAATTTTAAATTGAAAACCACCTTCGCATCCAACATTTGACTGAGATTTGCTGAGCAAAAAAATAATAATAATAATTTCAATATAATGCAATCTAAGGCACCAAAAATGCCTTACCATAATGTATTCTATAGCACTAGGTTATAAGTATATTATTACTTTTTTTTGTCTTCTTAAATGTTCAATCATTTTCTTCTCTTTCTTAATACAGTGGACAGTGAAAGAGGACAAATTACTCATAGTGAAATGTTTACAAAATCAGTAATGCAGGAAAAAGTAGAAATAAATTAAGGTTCTTCTTCCCCTACTTCAAGAATGAAAATAAATGATTACCTTTGCTCAGTGGGTTAATACTAAGTAGTAATGGCTACACAATTAATATAACTATAACAAAGCATCAGTGAACAGACTTCAGATATTATGTAAATACAATACAATATCACATGTTTGGAATCATCAAATATGTCAATAGGTAATATCTTAATGGGGTGACTGAATCAAGGCATGATAATGTTTAAACTTCTAAATTTTAAAGACCTACTTGGATCTCGGAAGCATGATGTTTGTTTACTAAGACAGATACTGAAATTAGATTCTTTAAAAATAAAAAGTATTAATATGCTACAGTTATCCCAATATTAAAAGTTCAATTAGAAGACTGGCTCTAATACTTAGAATATTTGCTTACAAAGGTTCTGAACTTAATTTTTCAAAACAAACTTACAACTGTCATTCTGCATTGCAATAGCATTCAATGAATTACCATTAGGAGACATGGGATTTTATTATCATAAAAGATGTCTATTAATATTTAGTAGCATGAAAACTATCAACCACTTCCCTCGCTCTAAGAGGCGCATCTACGTTTATTCTTGAACCGGCAGCAGAAGTTTGCAAATGCCAGTTTTTCCTCCCGGAAATACTCTCCCGAGTCCTCCAAGGTGCCCTTCCAGTTCAGATTCTAACACTTCGCTCCTTACAGATCACTCAACTGTGAAGTCAAACCAAAATGGATTAGGTCCGTGGTTTTAAAACTATGCTTGGAGGCACTAGAGAGAGTTTTTGGAGGCGCCTCAGTGGTGTTAGTGGCCACACAGGTGGGGCTCCAAGACCTCAATTTCTAAATCCGGCTAGTACATATATCTTCACAATGATGTCATATATAGAATGTGCCATAAAATTAATTTGAAAAATAATTTTGTTGCTTAAAACTGTTTTTAAAACCCAGTCAAAGGGATTTGGAAGACTTGGGGAATCGTGACAGAAAAAAAAAGCAAGTCGACCTCTCGTCCCATGTAAAGTCTTCAAGTATCTGGTCACAGAACACTGAGTAGGATACTACAGCTTGGCCCTACCATGCCGATACTATCCCTCAGTCTGGCTTTGAGTTCAGAGGCACAAGTCAGAACACATCCATGTTTTACGTGGATCCTATCACAATGATTAATATCCCAACCACTTCAAGTCTATTTTTGCAGAAATAAGTGGCATATCAATTATTTACAATATAAGAAAACAAACAATTAGTAAATACCTCTTAGATAGCAACCCTTAACAATGTGTATGACCTTTTTGCTCACCTTTTATGCCAAAGGAAATAAACACAGAAGTTATAACATTATACTTGCAAATGACTTTAAGCATTTTTATTTATTTTTTTCTTTCTAAATAAATTAGAATCAGATATGAGCCTTGATTCAGGTTTTGAATAGAGCGGCAGACTTGCTAATTAAACTGCTCTCATGAATGGCCTTATTCCAAAGACATCATGCAGGAAAATAAACACTGTCTAAAACTTACGAGGAATAAGAATAACTTTAGGACCCAAAGAAATAGAAATGATTTTGATGAGCACATGACTCTTGAAAGGAAAATGATAAGAGCTGGTGTTATTATTCTCTATAAACTTATTTGTGTTCTTTTAATATAAAAGTTCAAGTTTGTCTTCTTTCTCAATACGAAAAAAAATAAGCAGAGGTATTAGATGAAAAAATATAAAAAATGCTGGTGTGGTATAAATAAATTTTTAAAATGTTCCATTGTAGGAAATAAAAAATATATACTGTTTGTTTAAATTCTGAGACCCTTCTTTTAAACATATAATCATTTGAATATACATTTAGTCCACCTGGGGCATCTGTGTTCCCCAAAATATAACTGTTAGATAACATTATAAAAGAGCTGAATTTTAACTGAAGGGGAAATTACTTAAACAAATAGAAAAATTGTTTCTAAATATCTTCGGTGAATGGATGGTGGACAATCTGACTCATATCTTGGTTTATGTCCAGATTTACTGCTTACTGAATATTATTTTCTTTTCACTAAATGAGCATAGAATCATGGAGCCGGGCCATCTCTGTTGTCAAAGCACATATATGTGCATATACACACATATATGTGCATATACACACGTATATGCACGACCACACATTTTGATGCATCAGTCTATAGATATGTACATTACATACTCTTGGGCAAAGCACTGCATCTAAGACCTAATTGTTTTTGTATAAGAAAAAAAATAACAGGAGACTAGGAAACATCCCTCCCCAAAACATTTGAATGTTCATACCACTAATTAAATAGCACATCAGAATGTGCAAACATACTTATTGCAAAGTACTGTATAGATTTAGATTTAGACGTCATTATAAAATGTTCTCAGTTCTATTTTGGTAACCTAAAATGTCGGTATATAATACCAAATTTCCAATTAAAGAGTTTAATATAAAAATATCAGCGCAAAACTGTTTTTTCAATCTGTTTATTGTGTGAGCAGCCCAAACTTCAGTTTAAGTGCTGTTGTAATTTTATTACTAGATTCCATAACCCTACAATTGATAAATTTTATACCATTTTAGGTACTTAATGAGATACTTAGAAATACTAAGAAAAAAATCAGTATTCAAAGCGTTACTTTTGTTTATAATAACAATAAATTATTTTATCATCTTCTTCAGTTCAAAATCCAGCTTTGAACCCGAGGAAGGCTTTCAAATCATGTTAATTAAATGGTGTCCTTTAACCAGTAGCAGTTTGATTACCAATTACTCGAAGGATCTCTTTGTGAATGCCTCCTTCTTGTGTGTTAATATTAGCATCTCCAACTTGACCATCTTCATAGCTAAAACACAAAAAAGAAACATAAGGCATTTTTAAGTAGATGCAACACTCAAAAAAGCACTTAGACCCCCTTCGAAATGCCATTTGATAACTAAAATATAGCCAAAGGGAATCAATAGTGAAGACGTTATTTCTCAGCTGTATTTGTGTTCGCATTCATAAACGCAGAAGAGCCTGCCTGACGAAGCACAAGATTATCCTACATCACGCCCTGATCTGCCCCTTCCTTCCTTCCTTTTTAATCATAACTTTTTCATTGCCACAGAAAGCACTGCCTGTGTCTTCGCCTGGCGGGCATTTCCCGCGGCAGCTGTTCTACAAAGCCCACCGTGAAAGAACACACCAGCTTCAGCTTCGGTTCCTTAGGTTCGAGCCTTGTGAGCCCCACTCCCGCTTCGCTCTTTCGTTTATTTTCTGATCTGTGACACCCTTAGAAATTACTTCACGTTCTGCCGCTCTCCTTCGCCAGGCCTGCTTTCTCATTATTATTCCCCTGTGATCAGTGCAGCCTTTTTCCCTTTCCACTGGTGGCTCAGTGTAGTCTGACTCTAGAAGATGTTCTTATCTATGCTGGTACTTCACACAGCGTGTGCGCTAAGTTTCGCTAAACTACAGAAGTGGAAATGTAACATTAAAGGACAGTGACTACTAGTCTTAGAAAGAAAGAGTTGTGTTTTAGATAATTATTCATTGCCTCAAATAAACTTCCTTGGGCAATAGGAAAGAATTTCCCAAGAATGAATTTTTTAACTTCCGTGATAAGATACAGAAGTCAAATAGGTGATGAATTCATTTTACTTTGTAAAAATGGCTTCAAGACAGAAGCTTTCGAGCAGTGGTAATTACTTCAAAATAGATAACCAGGGGTGGAAGCAGTCTCAAAGATTTATGCGCTCCACTGTCTTCTCACCACATAAAAATTCTCCTGAAACAGCACAATACAGGAAAATGGAATAGATGACATACAGCAATGAGAACTCGGGTCCTTACATAATCCACCGCTCAAACACCTAGTGATAACTGCATTTGTATCAAGTTTAAACTCTAAGGACTGACCCACGGTCGCCTATCAACTTGGTTAATTCTATCCATAGAAGTACGCACACAGGCACGCACGCATGCGCACACGTGTACGTAAAAGACAAAGGTGAAACGTTACCGAGAAGAAAATAAAGGGATATGTGGTACACGGCCCACTTATAATGATTTTCCCAGGAGATCGAACTGTAAGTGCTCTGTTAATTAAATGGAGAATGCTGAAGTAAAATGCTTTAAGCACTGTCCAAATCTAATTTGGTGCTTTGTGGCAAACTGTGTAAAAGTGACATTTTATTGGGCAAGTACAACATATTATACTGGTTTTGTGTACATCCTGGCTACCCCCTGGGACGAAGAGTAAACGAAGCCATCCATAACGGCAACCTGGCTTGCAGGCTCATCCCGAGGGACATAATGGAATTTACCAAGCCAATCTAGCTAGTTCCTCAAGGATTTGGATTTTGGAAAGCAAAAAGACACTGCCAAAAAGCGAATGGAGAGACAAAACCAGAGTGCCAGTTATGCACAGCAGTCTACACAGCTCTCTCCTTCTTTTCCTAATATGCATTTATGTTTGGTCTGTCTCTGCGGCATCTGCGTCCTCTATAGACTGGGCACAAAGTTGAGTAAGATATTCTTGGCTTAACTGATACCCAGCCTACGTACTACCACCAGCTCTATTCCTTTCTATTAAAAGCTGACCTTTGAGATTTGTCTACAATACATTCTAACTGCTCGTGTTTTCCTCAAGCCACAGCAATCATTCTTCTGACCCTACCACTCTACTCAAACTCCGGACAATGGTTACCCATGGCCTCTTAGATGAGGCATTCATTTTTTACTTGCTACATCCCGCAGTATCTGATACAGTTGACTGCTCTTTTTCCTGAAGCTATACTACCTCCTCACTCCCTAGCTGGTCCTTTACTAATTCTCCGTTTCCTTCATTGCATCCTCTTCCCTGGCCTCCCATTCCAATGCTGGTTTTATCCACGATTCACTCTCAGTGTTTTCTCTTTTCATGAAATGCAAACTCTCAATTATTTCAGTCTCTCCCGCTGCTTTAATTATCACCCACATGCTGATTCCTAAACTATATCTCTAATCCTTACATCTTTCCCTAACTATAATTTTCCCACAGAAATCACAAATCCAGTGTATTCAAAACTGAACTTAATTTTTCACCCCAAGACTGCTTTTTTAACTCTATCAAAATCTCAATTTGGAGTACCATCATCTACCCAGTCTCTCAACAAGAGAACTTCAGTCATTTTTGGCTCTTCCATGTGCCTAAATTCAATAAATCACCAAGTTATCTTGCTTCTGTTTTCCTAATTATTCCCAGTCGCATCTTCTCTCCACTTGATGCCATTACCTCTGTTTAGGGCTTCATTATCATTCGTCTAAATAAGTGATTTTCAAGTTGCAGGTTATGTACAATTAGTGGGTTCTGAAATTAACTTAGATTGTCGGGCTAGCATTTTTCAATGAAATTAGAATAGAATAGGACATAGAATACTGAGTGCACCACACAAAGTAAGCATTGTCTTTTCCAAAGTCACAATGTCAAACACATTTTCTTTTGGAGTGAGAAACACTGACCTAGATGATTGTAAGAACACTGTAACTGATCTCTTAGTCTCCACGCTTAGCCCCATCGTCCCTCCTAGAAGACTACTTTCTGCTCTGCTAAAGTGATACAAATGGCCTCCACTTCACTTGCAGGACAAAAGCCAATGGCACTGGCATGGCGCACCAGGGTCCTTCATAACCCAAACCTAAACTTCCTCTCCAATCTTGTCCCACTCCCCCAACACTCTATTTCCACCAAATGGAAGGGTTTGCTATCCCTAAATACTATGTGTTCATTGGTACCTGAAAAGCATTTGTAGTTAATAGAGAGAAGATGAGACTCACACTGTTTAAATAAACAATAATAATTTAGGACAGAAAGAGCCCGGGGCAAAAGCGAGTAGAGAGTAGAGAGCAAGGGTGAGAGATTGAGATGGAGATTGAAAGTATTAAGAAAAATGCATATCCTTCCATTGTTTATGAAGCCCACAAGGAAGCATAACAGTTGTGGGCTGGAAGGATAAAACTGGCCACAGGCATTCAGGTGTCTTAAACTATGAAGCATATATAATAATAAAGGAAAGACAAACTACCATTTGACTGGGTCAGATGGTTAGATATATGCATTACTAGTGAAATTACAAGAGGACATATAGATTACTCTGCAGCTATTTATTAGTATTACAGAGAAACACTCAATTGCTAATTTAACAGTGAAGTTCATTTATGTCCAGAAAGCAAAAGATGAAAAAAAAGAAATGGAGCAAGAATGGTATCAATAGGGAAATGATACACTTGACTGGGGTTTTCAGAAGAAGTAATAATGAAACCATCTAAAAGGAGACAAAAATTACTTAAGTTCCCAGGAGCACTAAAGGATTACTAAAATTTTAATAAAAAATAAGCCAATTTGCTTTAAAAGCAATGAGAAAGAAAATAAAGAAAACAGAGAGAATTTAGCTGTCTGGAACTCTCTGGGTATGTTAGGAAATTTCCTGGATAAAAACTTCTGAACTCACTCACAAGTTCTATTCCCAAACTGAGGTAGCAGCTTTGTGACAGCTTTAAAGAACGGCACACGTCAATTTTTTTCTGGACTCCCTGAAACTGGAACCCAGAAACGATAGCATTGTTTCTCATGGGCAATAGAGAGGTTAAAATTCACCGTGAACTGAATGATATCCAGCACTTCTCCAAAGTTCCTTAAGGTATCTGATGTTTTAAGAGTACTGTCTATGTCACTGCCCATGTACAATTTCTTCATTACGTTGGAACGTTCCAGTCTTTGTCGCTGCTCTCACGTACTACGTGTGAAGTGTGTCTGAGAACAGAGTTTGCATTTTACTAGGAAGATAACAGAGTTATGCAAATAACTGTAAGACAGGCAGCAAGGACGAGCGATTTTAGGATGAGCAAGGACGAGTAAAATTTAGAGTAAAGACAGACATCCTGTCCTGACTGGGATGTCAGGAAAGACCCCGCGGAAAAGACCATATAGTTGAGCCTTCGGAGATCAGCTACGGTGGAGCTGGCGGGAAGGCTCACCATGTGGACTCACTGAGCAAAGGCACGGTAGTGGGAAAAATAATTCCAAGTTGTTTTCAAGAAACGCCTTGGATAATAATTTTATTCGATCAATGGTTTGTATGGGTCATTGAAGTAAGATAAAAAGGGCTCTATGTTGCAGAATATCATGTCTTTATTTGTTAAAAACTACCAGAGTGTAGGAACAAGATATAATCAAGACTCTGCTTTAGGAATGTTAATGTGATATAAATAGTATGATCTTCAGAAATTTTATATGCACAGAAATGTAGGCTATACACCAAAAGATTAACTGTAGCTAAATCCAAGAGGGGGTGTTATGGGTGACTTTCTTCTTTTTTGCTTACCTTTGATTTCAGTTTCTATACAATGAACGTGTATCACTAGTGTAATAATGTTAATGTTCAATAAATTTGGCATTGTACAAGATAGATTAGGGGCAATGATGAAATTCAAAGCCTGGAGAATAACTACTAATCTTTTGATGGACTCTGGGGCAAAGAATGATATATCCATGGAAATAAAGGTATTGAAAGGAGAAAACTGTATAAAGATAGACATGGGGGCTGATGACTATAGCGTCAAGTAAGAAGATATTAAAAACTACAGCTCAGGGTTGCAAGTGTCTTTGAGTAAAATTACTGCATAGATTGGGGGAAGCCAAGAACTTAACTCGGGGATTTAGCAATAATGGGTTTCGCTTTGTACATACGGATTTTAAGGTATGAGCAGACTTTTTGAGGGGAAATACCTAGAGAGCAGTTAAGTGTGGGCATTTCATTCATTCCCACTTCTCTGCCAAGCACTGTGCTGGGCACACAAAGACAAATGAGCCATACAGTCCCTGACCTCAAGATGTATGTCAAATAATGGAGAAGACCCTACATAAGAAAGAATAACCCAATGATAAAAACAAGCCCACGACATCACACAGTAACACCAAGGAGTAGCACAATGGAGTCAAGGAACGTTTCTGGGAGGAGGGAAGGCAAACGCTAAAATTTAAAAGAGGAGTGGAAATTAGATAAATTAGTGGAGGGGAGAGAGGAAGAGAGAATCCCAAGTTTATCGGAGAAAGGAAAGGAAAAGCATGCAAGCGTGGGAATCATAGCATACAGTTTAGGTCGTGAAGCGTAACATCTAGAGGTAAGAAACTGTGGGCAATGAAAACTGGGGGCCGCGAGGCTGCGGGCTAGATCTCCTTGACCTCCAATGCAGTGGTGCTGAAGAAAGAACAAAGGGATGGGGAGTGAGTTGGCTCCCTTTGTAAAGGAGACTGGACTTCATCTTATAAGAAGCAAGCAGCTCCTAAAGAGTTCTAAGCGGGAGAGTGATGTGGCAGTTTAAATCTTGGAACGGGATCTGGGTTGCAGACAGAGAAATTGGATTTATTATAGGCTGGGGATAAAGCAAAGTTCCCGATCGTATCACCTTGATGTCATACAGCTTATGTCACACAGGTTCACTGAGCCATGACTGAATGGTTTGTCTTCCAACTTTATAAATAACTTGTCTGTCTCCTCACTATGTTCCCATTCAAACAGTGTGTGTTTGGGTGTTTGTTTGTTTTTTGCAAAATGATGAAAGTTATCTTTCTTTTCACTGAATGGCCATTATACAGTTCTTATTTTACAAATTTTTCTTGTATCTGCCTCTTTAGATGGATTTCAAACTTTGACCAAATGTAAAAACCATACATAATCCAAAATATTTTCCTTTTTAGCTTTGCTTTGTTCATTCATTAAGAATGTACTGACAAGCAACCATGCATCAGATCCCAGCAGGATAGTACAAGAAAAGCAAGAGTAGGAGTCAGCCCTTTCGGACGTGACAGCCTCATGGAAAAGTCAGATACAATGAAAAAACTGCATTTTAAACGGAAGTGCTGCAGTGTGAGCTGCAGGAACACCGGGAAGAGAGATTAGTTTTGATTAGGAGCTTCCTGGAAGAAGTGGTATTTGAGCTAGACCTTAAAAGATAGATTTTGGATAAGAATTCCTGAAATTTATTTAGCACTGAGATCTGCCTGACTCAAGAACCTGAAAATACCCCATCTCTTTTCTGCAGAACTGTCTGATTTGATCCTTCCCATTCTTAAGTTTCTGAGCTTATTGGCAGGTCTTGAAAAATAGGAGAGGCTGTATGCCTTAAATTTATCTAATAGACAAAACATGGCAACAATTGATTTTGCAGACCTGCCTGCTCTAAATCAAAGAAACACCAACGTATTAAACAGGTAGGTAGGTTGTAATATCAAATAAGCAAGATATACATACCTAGCAGTTAACCTTTCCTTGCTCCAGAGAGTTGAGGAAGAAGACATATACTCTCACCATTTTCACTGTGGTGGGGGTGGAGAGGGTGGGTAGCCTGGGGGAGCCCATGGCACATGACACACCTACTCTCTTAACGTGCCAAATGATTAACTACCTTCTCTTTGATTTTATTATTTAATCCTATTTATGGAAAATAGCCAATAGTAAGTCTTCCTCTCTTGCTCTAAAATTCCCCGTTCACTGTGAAATAAACACTTTTGTTGACTATGACTAGAGCACAGTATGTCCATTTGGTTTTTGCATCTCCTGCTTAAGCCCAGCTTCCAGACCTTTTTAAAAACTGTTGCCTTATTTCTGTATATTGGCCTTAATGCCTTTGTACACACGTGTCTCAAGGCCAATAATGAAATCAAACTTTATCAATAATCCCTAGAATTGGCTAGAATGTGTTTATAACATCTGAATTATTACATTTTGCCTGAACCATTAAAATTTGATTGTTTATTCATTTTGAAATTATCCAACAAAATTTTTCAAACTCATTCTTTTTTTTCTAAGTGATCTCTTCCTTTAAATTTTACTTTCAATTTTTTTTGATATAGTAGTCTGTTCCCTAAAATATCCCCCCAATTCTTCTCTCATTCTGTGTTGTTGTTTACTTGTTGGCAAGACTATGATTAGGATATTAAACAACTGTTTTATTATCTCCATTGTAGAAATCAGATTAGCATGGAAATTATTTTGATTTTTTGTAGTTTCACTTAATAATAAATCAAAAAAGGAAGCCACAGTAATTTATATCCTAGTCTTCAGGCTGTACGTCTAACATAAGGAATTAGATGATGTTAATTTAAAAAACCAGAATAAAATGAGAATAAGAAAATGAGATTTTCTGTCTGATAACAGTATATTTGTGATAACTCACTTCTTCCTCATCAATTTATCTTTTTCTAGATGTTATCACTCACTGGGGAGGCACATCACTCATAGAACTCTGTGATTATATATTTTATAAAGAAGCTGATGTTGTAATTAGAATGTACATTAATTAGTGAATGGATTCTGCTTCTGATGTGTTTGAATCTTATCAATTTTCCTTAATTAGTCCCTTCTCTCCTGAGGGTGCAGAGAAGGATGAAATCTCATCTATATTTATAAAGAAATGAAAATCATTATCTTAATAGATTTTTTTTCTTTACACTATTTGGGAAGTAAGTATACTGGAAGAATTTATTCTCTTTTCTTCAGATGGTCTTTCCTCATTTTTTTTCTAATAAATACAGAAATCCATTGCTCCAGACACACACGTGACACATACATCCCTACAGGTTTATTTTACATATAATTTATGTAAAATCTCAAAAAATAACACTAGAATGCTTACTGCCTAAAATTGTTTATTTAGCTTAATAAATTTGAATTTTAGCAAAATACTAAGAGGAGTAAATTAACTGATTAACATCAGGCTAAGGAAAGGATTTTGGAGTTACTTTTCCATCTAAATCATAAGGTCACACAATCAAACAACTTTGTGATTGGATGTGTCTTTTGGAAGGCCAATCTTCTAACAGAGAATAATAGTCCTGATGGTCAAGAAAGAAGAGGGGGGTAAAATTTAATGAGTGCCTTTCTTCTTCTTCTTTTTTTTTTTTTTAAGATTTTTAAATTTTTTTATTTGAGAGTGTGAGAGCACAGAGGGAGAGGGAGAGGGAAAAGCAGACTTCCCGCTGAGCAGGGAGCCCGATGCAGGGCTCGATCCCAGGACCCTGAGATCATGACCTGAGCCGAAGGCAAACGCTTAAGCAACTGAGCCACCCAGGCACTCCTAGTGAGTGCCTTTCAATGAAGACCTGTGCTGTGCTAACTTTGTCCTCATAATAATCTTAAAATTGCATGCAGATAGCTTCGCTAGGAACCTCCAGACCCACATGGCATCCTTCTCTACCTTGCATTCTGACCCAGGAGACTGAGATGTATGAACTCTGTCAGTTAGCTCGCTTGCCCTCTACTTTCTGGCAGGGTTTGACCAATGGGGAGTCCCAGCAGGACACTGGCAGGGGGGCAAAGTTCAGGTTTCCCTTGGGTCCAGGCCCATAAGGGCAGGTTGGACTACGTAAGGCCCTCAACTGAAGGCTCCGGCTCCTTTCAAAGCTGCTGAACTAGAAAGGGTTCTCCCACTGGGTTCTGGGAACTGTTTCTGGTCCTCGTCCTTTTGGCCCTGGGGATGTAGAACACCTCGGTGTTACTAGATCCGGGTTACTACTCTAGACCATGGTGCCCCTATAAACCACACCTTTTTAAGCAATCTACTTGTGGGTGATAGAAATTTCGGTATTTCTCATGGGCTACAGGTTTCCGGTTGGGATTCTGCCTGGTAAGGTAGACCTATCTTGTTATCTACTGATAAAGCTCAGAGCGGTCACGCAGCGTGGCTAAGGTCACCTAACTGGTGAGCCTGGACACAAACTGTCTTACCAAAGCAGGCTCTGTCCGCCTTACTCCTGGCTGCCTGGCCATGAAGAAAGAATCTACAGATACATATATGTGTCACAATATATAATGTATGTATTAATACGTATCAAAAATACAGAAGATGCATGAATGCATAATACATAAATCAGTATCATAAGAAAGTCACAGTTTTCATACTATCCCAAAGAAAACCAGACAGTTCATAAAATTTGCATTGTGAACAGTTTGTCAATAAGCTAACAGATGACACGCTGCAGGCCCAGCATGCTGCAGCTAACACTATATACTGAAGCAATCTTGAGGCAGTCATTTTGACATGGCCTATAAAACAAGCCAGTGCTTTTTTCCATCTTCTCTTTAGAAGACGACATAAAAGTACAGAACAGATACACTCTGTTCTTCCCTGAGGTCCTTCCTGAGATAGGACTATGGATGAGGAAGGAACAGGCAGGAAAAGGGTTGGGAGTCAAGCAAGAGTGGGTGAAAATGAGACGAGTCTACTGTGCTCATTTTAGAGATGAAAAATAATGTTATTATATTTTCATGCAGGTCTTACGATATAGCTGTGTCAAAAAATCCAGATCAATATGCCCTGCATTGCCAGCCTATGTTACATGAAATGCAGATCATCAACTCTTTAAAAAAAAAATTATTTATTTATTTGAGAGAGAGCGCGCACACACAAGGTAGGGGGCAGAGGGGCAGGGAGAAGCAGACTCCCTGCTGAACAGCTAGCCCGATGCGGGGCTCGATCCCAGGACCCTGGGATCATGACCTGAGCTGAAGGCAGACACTTAACCGACTGAGCCGCCCAGGCGCCCCAGATCATCAACCTTTTATAGGGACAGGACATTCTCATTGTTGTTTTCTTCATTCCTACTTATGCTACTTTTTAAATCCATAAATAATTAAAGATATATATGTATGTGTACATATGTGTTTATATGTTACATCTGTCTGTATGTGTATGTCTATCTACACATATATATATGCACACACAGATCGTTAAAGAGGCAGAATGTTTTTCTTCAGTTCTTCTAAGTCAACAGCATTTACACATCACTCTGTTTTTTACAGTTCAGTAAAATAAAACAGAAACATTTGGATGATGAGAAAATACCTGTCTGTTACCTACTAGCCACTAAAGCGACCAAATAATAATGTGGTCACTACTATCTCATTCATGGGGAAGACAGTAACATACAAATTTGAACCTTTACACTTACACAAAAAAGAATCGTG
This sequence comes from Ursus maritimus, assembly GCF_017311325.1. Taxonomy (NCBI): domain Eukaryota; kingdom Metazoa; phylum Chordata; class Mammalia; order Carnivora; family Ursidae; genus Ursus; species Ursus maritimus. The sequence continues at coordinate 27,902,511 of NW_024423897.1, forward strand.
TGCAGACATGATCAGTATTTGGGACGACCCATATCTCTCCATGTTTGTGCAGGTCAGGTGAGGTGATCACTGTTAAGTGGGAAGATAAAATTAAAGAATGATTTTACTCTAAGTTACTATAGCCCTCCTCTTATGGATACACATGAACAAACTAACACATGAAAAATGTTTAACCTTATAAGCTATCAAAAGTGTCAGTAAAAACAATGAAATGTCACATGATAATTTAATGTTTCAAACTCCATCAGTGTAACAACAGGAAGGGAATCACTTGTATATTATCAAAAGCAAATGGCCCCGACTTGGAGACCATGCAGAAAGCAACTTCGTGTCCTATATTAACTATAAAGGGTTGAAGACTTAAAAGCAGTTAATGGAGGCTACTGAAACTCCCAGCACCAGCTTTTTTAGTCAAGGTCAGATTTTTATAGCAAGAACAAAGAAAAGTATGGGATCTTGCAAATCACCTATCAATTTGCCTATCCCAAGTTCGGAACAGAGGAATAATTTCAGTGTAGAGGCAGAAAGACCTTTTGGTTTCTCTTCTTAGTGCTTGGTTCATTCTTCACATTTTTCACGGTATTACACATCAAAAACTAACTTAAAGAGGAAGGTGGCATATTCACAAAAGAGATTAGCAATACTTGATCAGAAAAATATAATTACCATCCTGAGATATCTGCCAAGAATAAAATACAGCACTGTCTGAATTCTTGCCAATTCTGCTTCGTTTTTCACCTTTACGATCTCTATTGTACCTGTTTTCCATCTGTGCCCTTAGAGAAGGTCACTAGGAATAATGCTTTCACTAGCCCATTTCGAGCATTCTGGAAATATAGTTATTTTCTTAAACACAGATAACATAGAGAATTAACGTTATGAGGTTTGTAAAACTTTCAACTTACCTTCACATAAGGCTATGCATTTTAAGTTACGGCTTTGCAGGAATTGGGACTGCTGTCCTTTTTTCTGTGACTAAATTCCAAAAGAATTTAAAAGTCAGAGTGAAAATAGGGCAGTTGCTCAAGTGAGAAAAGAACTCATCATCATTAAAAAATAATAGCCACTAAGATAGCTTCAGATTAAAAAAAAAGGCCTATCTAGACTAGCAGTAATATCCTTGCTTTCTTAATGTCAAGCTATATTTGTTGTATCATTTAATTTCTGTACATAATCATTATTAAATCACTCTCAAGATAAGTGAACTAAAAATGCTCAATTAAAGTTTAACAGCCTCACATCATAGAATTAGAACTCAAATTTATTTTTACTGGAAGCCTGGCATCCTCATTTCAAGGGAAACAAAATTAATATTGCATGATCTTTCCAAACACTACAATCAGTTATTCCAGATCACCTAACATACCCAAAACCAACCCATGTTTACAGCACCATTAACTAAGCTCCAGAGGTTTCAGGAAAAATCTCATGGAGAATATCTGTAGTTTTGTTTTTGTTATCTAGGCTAGTTATACTTTTTTCCCCCCAATTTAAAATCACATTCTTCCTTAAGTAGATTTCTCATTTGTCCACAATGGTTGTTTCCACTGAAACAATAAAGGATTTGTGCTTGTCCTTTTCTCTGTCTGGAATGTTCTTTCTCCCATATGGCTCATGCACTCACGGCCTATAGGTATCGACACAATAACCTGGGATGGAGCATCCTTTCCTGGCCACCCCAGGCAACACTCATTCTGGTCCCACCTTCCATCCCACCGTATTCAATAGCGCTTTTCCCTGATTCTCCTCCACTTCTCTCCACCATCTAGCATTCTTTCTCGCTAAACATACATTTAATTTATCCACAGCCACTCAATAGAATGTAGGCTCCCCCAGGAATTCTCTATTGTTTTTGGTTCTATTTTGGATTGTCACTACAGCCCAATGCCCAGGAATCTCTAACATTATAGCAGGAGCTGAATAAATACTTGCTGAATATTTACTGACTAAAGGCGTTTTGATTTTTACATTTTAGGGTCGGTTTTACGCCTTTGTGAGGAGTGGCCGTTTAAACTAATTTTGCGGACTTAAAAAGCCTGAGTGCTTGTTGAAGCCCTGCTGGCTAGTGAAGCTCGAGCTCACTCAGCACATGAGGCCCCTCGAGTCGCTACAACACCTGGGATGTGCTGCTGCTTTTACTGCTGGATGCCGGCTCATCTTTGGCTGTCACCTTCTGCTTCTTGTTCATCCCTGAAAAACACCAGCAAAATAATAATTTAGGGACAAAGCTGGGTGATACCCCTCAAATTACAATCCACTGGCACTGCAAAGTTCCACTGGAGGCAAAGACATCACTGCATCAGGCCACAGACGACCACAGCAGCTGCTGTGACCTGGCGTGGAAAGTCAGTGGGGTGGGGGAAGTAAGGATAGTGTTAGAACGTAGCATGTAGACAATCCAGCTTGGTTTTCTCTGTACTGAAAACAGGGATAGGAAATTCTCTTGCACAAAAGTGACATATTTAGAAAATTCTTAAAACTTGGTTTTAAAAGGCTGGTAGAGCTTAAACTTCCATTCTTACCATCTGGTCAGCAGAAGGAGAAGGCAAGGAGTGGGAAACATGAACAAGGTCAGAAAAATACATTTATACTGAAACTAACTTCATGAATTGATGATCTATATTTAATTCTGTGTAGAATTTACTGTATCATCTAATAAAGAAAAATTATGCAAGTTCTTTTGTCTATGATACAAGTTTTAGCTTACTCTGTTAATGCCATGACTTTTTACTGTGACAGATTTTAGACAGAACAGAACTAAGAGTCATAGCTGTTTTAGGATAGATATTTTTCTATGCTTTATTTGGAAATGCCCATCTACTGTCCAGAAATTGAGATGTATGTTCATTTTTTTGTTGTTGCTGTTTCAGTAAAGGCTTGATGAGAATGAATACATTGCAAATGGTATGAATGTAACTCTTTCCTAGTGAGAAATCTATCCCCCAGAGATGCAGAGGTGGAGAAGGTCAAGCTGAGGTACAAGGCCTAGGGTTTCAGACGTGCGCTTCTGGGAGAAAGGCAGAGGCTGTTATCCTCAGAGGCACTGTCCTGCTCTCCACCCCTCCACTTGCAAAGGCAGAGGCTGTTATCCTCAGAGGCACTGTCCTGCTCTCCACCCCCTCCACTTGCAGCCTGAAAGCCAACGACAAAGCTACTTCACGGTACTTGATGACTTAGTATGTGTTTCCTTATCAATGCTGAGGATGTATTTTCTTAAATTGGTTTTATTTTAGTTTTTTATTGTGTTACGTTTTAATGAGATTCAGAATCTGATTTATGCTGATTTTAATTTGTTTTCTCCTTTGAATTACATTATTCTACTTCCTGTATTATTTTATTCTTGCTGGTGTTTTTTTTTTCTCTCTTTTTTTTTTAAGATTTTGTATATTTATTTGTCAGAAAGAGAGCACAAGCAGGGGGAGCAGCAGGCAGAGCAGGCAGAGGGAGAAGCAGGCTTCCAGCTGAGCAGGGAGCCCGATGTGGACTCGATGCCAGGACCTGGCTGGGATCATGACCTGAGCCAAAGGCAGATGTGTAACCGACTGAGCCACCCAGATATCCCTGGTGTTTATTTTCTTAGTGTTATTTTGGCATATTGTATTTTCAAAGATCGTTGCAACAATATTTCTCCCAGATATCCCTGGTGTTTATTTTCTTAGTGTTATTTTGGCATATTGTATTTTCAAAGATCGTTGCAACAATATTTCTCAAGCCATAGGCTTTTCTACAATGTGACTTTGTCACTCTTTCCTTCAGGGACCAGGATGGAGTCTAGGAGCTTAATTCCCCACCCTCAAAGATGCACGGGCTTGTGACCGCTCTGACCAACATATGTGGGAAGTGCCACCATGTGACTTCTGAGGCTGGGTCAAAAAAGGCCTACAAAGTCCACCTGGTGCTCTGAGGACATGTGTTCTGGAAAAGGTTGGAGTGGAACGCTGAGACACAACTTGCTGTGGTTGAAAGAGCATGCACTTAGCAAAGGAATTAGATGGGTCTGGTGAACATTTATCTGGTGATATGACATTACATCACCAGGTAAGCATCTTAGGCATCTTCAGACTTACTAACCAGGCACCACCTGAATGACATCTCCTGAAGTCCTATAACTGCACAGACACACGAGCACACAAGCAAAACCAGCTACATATGCAGGTGTACGAATGTGAAAACATTTACAAGTCTGAAGGGAAAGGCAGAGAACACTGAGATTTGGGGGAAAGGAGAAAAAAATTTCACTTGTTACTTTATACAATTCTACGTAGTTTCAATTTCCTTCTTTTTTTCAATTTCTTTATAGTGAGCATAATTACTTTATGTTTAAATACATTAAGTTATTGCTCTAAAAAAAACCACACACATGCACCAATTGTTGCAACATATTCCCCCAAATTTAAAAGTGCCAAGAAATCACCCTGAATTTCACCACTTGAGGATAAGGAATGCTAATAATATTTTGATCACTCTT